>NC_067433.1:9394637-9713868 GCF_009764475.1 Pristis pectinata
TACAGTGTTTGAGTTAATTCTTTGAATAAGACCTTGAATACGAACAAACTGCAGATGCTGGACATCTGAAATAAAAACAGGAAAATGCTGGAAACTCATCAGGTTGGTTAGCCGTGGAAAGAGAAATGTTTAACGTTTCAAGTTGAATACATTTTATCAGAACTGAGATTAAAAATGTTATTTTTAAGTTGCAGAAGGGTGGCAGAGGGATAGGACAATGAGAATAGGAGAGGGTGAGGCCAGGGTCTTGGAGGTGATTCCACTGTTTATGGAGATGTCTGGTTGATTAATGAGGGTAGTTAAAAGGAGAGAAAGCAAACAAAGGGATATGTAAAAGCTGCAAAATACAGATCAGAGCTGTTTCTGAAATCAAAGGGGAAATACTCAGCAAATCAGGCAGTGTCTTTGCAGAAAGAAAAACCGAGTTAATGTTACAGATGGATATCCTTACGCCAGAAATGGCTGGTTCTAATACTAGAGAACAAGTGAGTTACCTGAAATCATTGAATTTGATATTACTCTGATAGAAGACGAGGGGCTGCTCCTCCTTATGTTGGGCCTCATTGGAACAGTTGGCCACAGGCAAGTGGGAGTGGGATGGAGAAATATAGTGATAGGCACGTGAAAGCTCAGAGTTGTCCCTGCAGACTGAAAAAAGAACAGTGCATGGTAAAAATATATAAGATCTTGGTTTAGTGAACTATTTGCAATACAGCGTGTTTAACAGTGCAGCACTTTCAGGTGTACCACATTGAAGTATTTCAGAATTGTATTCTTGCGTCTTGCAATGACTTCGGAACTTTTAAGCTACTATACATTCTAGTTTATATAATACACAGTTGCTAAATGTCTAAAAATGTTTTTCGATGTACTGAATCTGTAAAATGACATGTCAATGTAACCTTTCTACATCAGAGCACTTCCGGTGATGTGACTTGCAATGGATGCAGCCCTGAGAATGACCATGGTGACAGTACATCAATTAAATTGCAAGCAAAATTTGAAAGTGAGTAAAATTGGTTTAAATCAAAGTCCAAGTCGCGTTTATTGTAATATGCATAAGTACATGTATACACAAGTGCAATGAAAAACTTATTTGCAGCAGCATCACAGGCACATAACATCACATAAGCAGCATTCACGAGAAAAATATACATAAATTATACACAATTTTTATTTAAAAAAAACAATTAGAACAAAAAAAAGTGCAAAGTGATCAGAGTGGTCATAGTGTTGCTAAACTGTAATGGTGATTAGCGTTTTGCTGGTTGGTTCAAGAACCAAATGGTTGAATGGAAGTAGCTGTTCTTGAACCTGGTAGTGTGGGACTTAAGGCTTCTGTACTTCCTGCCCGATAGCTGCAAAAAGAAGGCTTAGCCCGGATGGTGGGGATCCTTGATGATGGACGTTGCCTTCTTGAAGCAGCGCCTCCTGTAGATACTGCTGATGGTGGGGAGGGATATGCCCGTGATGTATTGGACAGAGTCCACTACTTAATCTTTTTATGGCTAATTTCCCTGTTGGGACCTCAGGCACATAACTAGTTTGTGTGCATTTTGACAGTGCCAAAGCTGCTTTGTTTTCATATTACAACCTGCCAGAGGTCTTATGAGAAAGAATATTGGTAGAATCTCAAAGTCACTATAGGGAAGTTATAGGAAGTCTGGTTCATAGTTCAGATCTACAATGCTTGGTACGTTATTCATTTAAGCTAATATTTGTAAGGAGGTGGTAATATGTTGATTCCAGTTATTCCAGTATATTTGTTTTATTCAGTTTGTGATCATGGGGGGAAAATCCTTTATGAACAGATATACAAGATGAGCAGAGTGATATTAGAATGCTTGGCTTTATTTGGAGCTAATAATAGCATAGGTTCAGTTTGCCAAATAGACGTTGCTGTGCTTTGATTTGTGATTCCATTTTTTAGATTTTGCGTGTCTAAGTCTTTAAGAGAAATAATTTCTAATATTGTGTTGCAAACAATTGAATGCTGTTGATTTTGGGAGGACACATAAAGTGTAGTGTGGTGGGGCAAAGCCTACAGCTCAGACTGATACTGCACATCTTTCTGGAGTCAGAGAGGTGTGAATGAGGAAAGATGGCCTGGTTAACTGCAGCGTACAACCAGACTGTTTGAGGGAAATGAAGTTTTCATGGGAGTGGGGTGGTGAGGGTGATGAAGAAATCCTGGGGACATTAAGTAGATGGATTCAGGGCATATTATTAGAGGCAATTGCAAGAAGAATTCCATGTTCATTGCAAGTAACCTAGGATATTTAATGATCTGTGAAATTTTAGTTTTATAGCACTCTGCATTAAGGAGAATTTTTACCATGTTAGGAATTTGAATTGTGCCATAGTATGATTCAGCTGCAATCACGTTAACATTTAAATAATTAACACTTTGGCTCCTCCAATGACCAGTTGACATGATGCAAAGCTATACACATCATTAAAACTCACTTGCTTTGTGGGTTTGTACTCTCAGCCAGAGCAGTAGTTGAGTTGCCACACTTATTTTCGGAACCTAGATTAGCAGGAGGGGAGATTTGAGTTTGTTATTCTTTGTTCTAGTGACCTCTGTTATAAAGTGACACGTGAGGGAAAATTGTAAGGCTGGTCTATGATGTGTTCCTAAGTTGAAAAAGACTACTGGCACTCCTTAGCTACATTCATAAGTTAACAATGGTTACTTGAATTCTTCTGGAAATGCTATTAATTGCTATGGAACTTTTTTTTCAAGAATATCCAGAAAGCATCAAGCACATGGCAGAAATATTGAAGGAGAGGGAACATAATGGACAAATATATGTCAATTAAAATTTTACTTTACTTTCTGAAATAGATGACATGGAAATTAGTGCCACTGGAACTCAGAATGATGATGAAGACAGATGCTGTCCAATACCCATCAATTTTGAAATTGAATCTCCACTGTCAGAATGTAAAGTTGGACCAGATAATCAGAAGAGCTGTAATAGAAACGATGAATATCCTTGTGAGGTTTTGGATGTGAAAATTCAAGAACTGAATGAAATTCTACCACTTACAATCAGTCCCTCTGGGCACCCTGGGGAAAGGAGTAACATTAGGAAGGACAATGTCACCATCTGCAGAAATCTGACCAAAAAGAAAACTGATTGTATTAGCAAGAAGTTGTCAAAAGTAAAACCAGAGCTTGACAAAAAAATTGCAGCAATTAATAAGTTGAAAACTTCTGAAATGGAAACAGAATCAGGAGTTGAATCTGACATGGACCACATGCCCTGTATACTTAATGAAATGTCAAAAACAGGTGATGGATTCCTTGATCATAAAAACACTGATCTCTCCATGAATGATGGAGTACAAGCCAATTTTATTGGAGACACATGCCCCAATATTCAGAATCTGTCTGAACAGAGAGATGAAACAGATGACAAAAAAGTATGCAGTGAAGCACTCAGTGCTGATGTAAGCCCTAACCCAACCACAAAATCACAGGAAGAGATGAAAACTAGAAATGAGGAACAAGAGTCCAAGAAAGAAGAACCCCGCAGGTCTGCTAGGATCAAGCAAAATGTTTTGAAGAACTCAACTACAGTAAGAGAATTGCATTTGGAATATTTTTAATCAATTACATTGTCTTTTAAATAATCCCATTTTCATTGACAATAGATGGAGTTTTGATTTTGGGGAAGGAATACAATAAAATTGGAATATAACTTATTCATTTAATATAAACCAGTATCCTCTATAACTAGTGTAAATTCTGAAAGGTTGTAAAATTTTTCCCACTGATTTGTAGGCCTTTTTAAAATGGAAGAGCATTCCAGGCTAGTGAATTGAGACTTCTCATCATAATGTCCATAACTTCATGATTGCCTTTCTGCAGCCATTTAATCTCTGAGAAGCAATAGAACACGAAGCCAATCAAGCACAAAAAGTACATGAGGATTAAAGCAAGAATAGGTCATTTGGACTCTTGTTATTGTTCTGCCACAGGCCTGATCTTTTACCTCTGCCATTTTCCTGCACTAATCTCATATCCCTTGATTCTCTTAGTATCTAAAAATCTATCAAAGAGTAATTGAGTAATCAAAACCAGTCCAGGAAATTGCAAAGATCAAGAGCTATACAAAAAGAAATATGAATTCTGTTTGATACCAAATCAGTCAGCTCCTTCTTGGAAAGCAATCATATTAGGAGGAGGAGTAGGCCACTTGGCCCCTCAAGCCTGCTCTACTGTATAATAAGATTATGACTGATCTGATTTATAAACTCACCTACCTGTGGTAACCTTTCACTCCATTGCTCATCCTGTATTCTGCCTTAAAAATATTCAAAGACTCTGCTTCCACTGACTTGAAGAAGATTTCCAAAGGTTCCTGACTCTCTGTGAGAGACCAGTTCACCTTGTCTGTCTTAAATGGGCAACTCCTATTTTTGAATGGTGGACACTAATTCAAGATTCCCCCACAAGAAGAACCATCCTTTCTGCCTCCACCTTGCCAAGACTCTTTGTAATCTTTTATACTTCAATCGTCCCTTCTCACTCTTAATTCTACAGATACAAGTCTAGCCTGTCCAAACTTTCCTCATAAGACAACCCTCTCATTCCAAATATTAGTCCAGTAAACCTTTCCTCAACTAATTCCAATGCATTTATATCTTTGCTAAATAAGGAGTCCAATACTGTGCACAGTACTTCACAAGTGGACTCACCAATGCCCTATATAACTGAAGCATAACTTCCCCACTTTTGTATTCAATTTCCTTAGCTATAAACAATAACATTCTGTTAGCTTTCCTAATTACAAGCCTTCTGTGAATCATGCCCTTAGGACACCTTGATTCCTCTGCATCTTAGCGATCTGCAAGGAACAATTTTGCAATTCCTCTTTTATATTATGTTTGCTGGATCTTTGCCCACACACTTTATCTATATCCCTTTGTGACCTGATTATCTCCCTTCACAATCTACTTTTCTACTTATCTTTGTGTTATCAGCAAATCTAACAACCATACCTTCGGTGCTTTCATCCAAGTCATTTGTTTAATTGTAAGAGGTTGTGAGTGCAGTACCGATCCCTGTGGCATATCACTTGTTGGATCTTGCTAATACCAGTGTCCTATTAGCTAGAAACATCCTGTTAGAAAGTAAAGTGACCATTTCCTTATTAGCTTTTAAAAATGAGATTCAGCACCACCTATATCAATCAGCAGTATATTCCAGAGGCACACAACTCTCATCTAGTTTGGGTACATGGCTGTTACCTTCTGCTGGAGTATCCAGAATAGGTGTGATGAATACAAGGACGTGGTCAGAAATAGGGACTTCTTATCAATGCCAAGCAAGTAGAGAGGCCATTGAAGATGGTGTGGTTGACAGTGGACAAGAGAGTTTAGAGGAAGTGGTTTAGTGAAGTCTAGAGAATGGTTAATTTATTGGAAGGAAATCGGGGCAACCTGAGTTGGAGGTGAGAATCACTGAGGATAAGAAATTGGTTAGAAACTGTGGATGTATTCCCAGGAGCAACCTGAGCTATAGTGAGAATTATAGTCATTCATTATTTTAAAAGGTAAAACGAATGGAGCAAGATTAGGTGCAGTAAGTGGGGAAAAAGAACTAAAGTAGTACTAGGGACTGACCATAGGAAAGTTTGGATTGGGGAAGGGACAACTAGAGGATGAGTTTTTGACATAGCAAGAAAGATCAATAATGTAGAACTTTATGTGTATTGAAAAACATCCCAAGGGGCTTCAGAATGAGTATTATCAGACATGATTTGACATCGACCCACATGAGGTATAAGGACAGGTGACCTAATGTTTGGACAGATGATTAGTTTTTGATCATCTTAAAAGGCAACATGGACTTGGGGAGGCCTTCCAGAGCATGGAGTCTAGTCAGCTGCTGGCATTGGCTACCAATGGAGGGGGCAAGTGAAACTGAAGAAGAGGCCCAAAAGTGGAGGAGTGTGGAATTTCAGAGTTGCAAAGCTGTAAAAGTCTAAAGAAGTGGAACAGGAAGAGGCTGCAGAGGAAGTTTAAGCACAAGGATGAGAACTTCAAGTTGAAATAAAATAACTACCACTTTTATAGTACATTGCATATTCTCAGAATATCCTGAAGTGCATAATAACACATAAAATATTTTTGAACTGTAGCCATGTTATCTTAAATGAAACATAGTTGGTAGTTTGCATATAGTAAGGTCCTGCAAGAAACTATTTGATGTCTATTCAGGGACGACTGTTGGGCAAGACACCAAGAGAATTGCCTTATTCTCTGGTTGGGGCTATAGAATCTCTCCATTATACCTGGGCCAAGGGAAAGGGCCTCAGTCAGACATTTCATGCTACGGACAACCCTCTAGTAACGTTCTGTTCTTTCAGTGCTATTGTTTATTCCCAGTCAAAAAGATGTCAAACGGTTAAGTGATCCTCAAACTCCTGATCCTTTGGACATGGGCTGTTACTCTCAGAGTCGAGCCTAACATTAAACATTATTGGCTAAAATGTAATTTTTTACAGTCTTGCATCATTGTCAATGTATTGCAGATAAATCTAGTGACATTAATAAAAACCTGGGTCCCAGTACTATATGGTGCAGCTTTGCATCACTATATTCTCCATATTAAACAGTAAATGAAAGAGAATAAAATGATAATGGCTAAATGTTTTATAGGCAACTAAAGGGAAACGTAGACAGAAGTTCAAGAAGGACCTTTATGGAAAACGTGAATATGCTTCAAGGAAGCCTTTACTGAGCCCAATTGCAGAGGTTTTGGATATTTGGTCTGAATCAGAAGTTTTACCTGATAGTGATGTAATGCTGGAATGTGAACCTTCAAGGAGAACCAGTCTGATTTATCTTGAAGGTAAGTAATCTTTTATATCTCAATAAATGAATTTTATGAAGTTCATGAAGTTTGCTCCTCTCAGTTGCAGAAGAAGAAAGAACCTAATTTAAAGCAAGAGAATTGATCAAAGGAGAAGGTGTAATGGTGGGAAGTCCTTTATATTGAAGCATTCCTCTATTTTACGTTGGAGTATTATTCTCATACGTAATTTCTAAAATCTGTTTGTTCTGGTATGGTGACCCTCCATATTTCCAGTTGGATTTATCTTTTGACTGGATTGATCAAGTTTCATTAATTACAGTGTTTGTGAGAAAGGTCAGTAATGGGGAGAATAGGGAAAACTTTGAGCAAGATTATATGTGGCCTTCATACTTGGTGATAAATTTATATCTTCAACTGCTGAATAGATTCCTGGGGAACTCCAGAACAGCACCCAGTCTGCTTTCTATTTACATCCCTGTTGTTTTTAATGGGTGCATTTTCTGTATTTGAAATCTTGAAGTAAGGGAGAAGATAGGGTTGAAAGTCTTTGCCTCAAGCTATTTGCCTTTACCACTTTAATATGCTGGAGGGAAAAAAAACTCAGGTAATTTGTCATTGTCATCATGCTGTTATAAGCCAGAAAAATCCTCTTATAATTTGGCTGCTTGAAGAATTTAACTATTGTCAAATTACAATTGCATGACCTGAAGTCCATTCGTTACTTACGATCTCTCCTGTGGATTTTGTGCTTGTCTGCTATTTTGGCCAACTTGGGGCTGAGTGTTTTTTTTTCTGGATGTGGCAAATTAGTGTCATAAGTTATTTTTTTTCTTTGCAACACACAGCTTTGAATTGTTTAGGAGAATGTGATGACACAAATATTTTTTATTAACATTACAAGAATACACTTTGCCAAATTAAATGGTACAGGATGTCCCTCAAATGTAGGAGGGTTATATACTGTCTAACATAATTTTTTAAACTGGTTTAGTTGGCATAGGTCATAAAACTAACAACTTAATGCTTTGATACTTAGTTTATTGAGTTAATTGATCTCAATTGAGTTGGTATATGGGGTGATAAAGTTAGGTTCATTGGATTGGTTTGTATAGTCTAGATTCAGGTAATTGTCACACTTTGGTAACCTTTGGACGAAGTGTGTTGGTAATGACACACAAGCTCACAAACTACTCATGATTTTGAATAGAATTCTAGAATTTCATTTTGGCCTGATCTCATTCGGTGTAAGTGTTGTAGGTTGCTATCCAACATTAAAGGCACACTATGAAAGTATATTGTTGTTGACTTTATGCTCTATAAACAGTGTAGTAACTTTAAATATACAGGGGTATTAGAAACTGATTATTCACTATTTACTACTGCTTTTCTATAAATGTTTGTGTCAGTCAGATTAAACTTTACGTCAATGTCAGTTACACCATTCACACTCAATAATAAGCTAGAGAGGCTGATAATCAAAATAGCCCAGTCTTCTTGCTCTCCTTGCCACTCCCCTCCCCCAACACCACAAATGTTTTTTTCCATAGCTCCTTTGAGATTGATAATGTTACAAATATGGCAGATCATTTTAAAGCAAAATGAATGTGTAAAGGCAGAGTTGCGTGATAGTATAGTCATTTATAATTGAGCTTCATTTGCAATAATTATATCAATATATCTATTTTGGCATTCTTCAACTTTTTGACAATAAAGTGCATTGTATTTTGGTTTAACACAAGTAGCTTTGTCCCTGTATATCCCACTATTTCAACTACCTGAATTTGTAATTCTGTTTTCAATGCATCACCTACTTTTTTGTTTCATTCAGCCTGAGACCAAAAGCTGCAATAGTGCTAAATCATTGAGCTTTACCCCTTTTCTGCCACCATACAACAATTCCAAGACATTTTCTAACTGTTTTGTTTCAAACTGAACAGGTATTGATATGGAAGAGAAAGTAAGCAATGCATATCCAAGTCTGAGTGTATACCTGATGGAGGGGATCCTGCCTGGTACTCTTACCAAGTCAGTTGGGCAAAAAACGCGAGGACGCAGAAGACCAAGAAAGAGATCAATACACCGCTTTGAGGGGGAACAGAATATTCAATCAGATGCTGAAAGTGAAACTCAGAAATGGAATACTGGAGATCCTCGGCTTGTGCCCAAGAAATCAAACAAGTTTAAATGCAGTCTCAAAAGTGGTCAGTCACCCTCTCTGTGTGAAAGTAAAGACATGGCATTTGAAGTGAAAGCTTTGAAGATTCAAGGGGTGATAGTGTCACGAAAGGTAGTGAACCCACAGTCGCAAGAAGGAATGTCTTCAATAAAGATTAAAAGCAAACCTTTTTCTAAAGAACCTTCTCTGGAGAGAAATAGTCAACAAGGAATAATAGGTGTGCAAAGCCTATCTGAAGGACAGTGTGCAATGGAAACTGGACATGAATATTCTGAAAGAATTCATGCTGATGATTACAATGGTGTAGGTTCTTTTCTGGAATCTGGATCAAATGTTCTTGAAGGTTTCAATGAAAGACAACAGCAAAGTGAGCCAAGTGAAACAGAGGAATTGACTCCTGTCAGTGCATCTACTGTATCTGAAAAGTCTCGAGTAATGATAAGTGAACCAGTGACAAGTGATATAGCTATTCTTGAGGAAAAAGATGTCTATATTTCACCTCCAGATGTTCGAGAGGTATTCCGAAGCAGACCCAGGCACAGACGAAGCAAGTTATTCAATGCAGCAAATTTGCCATATGTGATGCAATCAGAACAGTTCCTAAAGGTTAACGGACATCGTATCTTTGATGCAGGAGATGAAAACGAAGAGAAAGATGAGAACCTCTCCAGAGGAGAAGAAAGAAAAGAGAGCTATTCATGTAACATGATTGCTGAACCTACTTCTCCCAATCAAAGAATGTTCTTTGATGGGGTAGGTGAATCCCAAGAAACAAATAATTGTGAGCCCTTTGTTTTTCAGCTTTGGCCATCCTTGGGAGCAGGTAAACTCAAATATATTTGAGGCAGCTGATCAACTTAAACCGGCATAAAATATTCAGATGGTTTTCTTCAAATGCAAAATCTGTAAAGAAGAAGGTGAGACGTAGTGCCCGACTGTCTGGCTGCATGGAGTAAAGAAGGACTGAGCTGGGTAAATGTAAAAAGCTCTGAACACTTGGAGAAAAGAAACAAGAGTGCTAGATTGAGCAGAAGATCATTAGGGATCATTGAATCAGAGAGTAAGTTGCCTAGTGCCAAAGACGTTGAGAGCAAAACTGCAACCCAGGCAAGGATAAGGATACTCCGTCGAAGGTCACTGTCCTGTAACAGAGAGAGAGCCTTTGAGTTGGAAGAACCTCTCCGGAAAAGCATTATGTTGGACTAAGGTTATTTTCAAGAACGACACAGGTATTTTAGTTCATCTGAAAAATAGTTCTTTTACTTGGCCCTTATGTTAAATGTGTGAAATGTTTATGTTGTATCCACATACACTTGAAAAACACCCAGCAGTGTAATTATAAATCTGTCGTGCCTAAAGCCATTATTGCTGTCAATACAAAGTACTGATGGCCTTGTGTGTGCAATATTGGTAGAATCTATTCGAAGGGTGAATTCTGCACAAGATGCAGATTACCTTAAACTACTCTTCCACATCTGAATGCAGTTTCACTTGGCCACACCCCATGTGAAAGTCAATTAACCAGCAGGAATGTGATGATCCCAAAGATACCGAGGCAATGTAAGTCTATGATTGTGCTGGCAAACTAAATTATATGAAGTAAATTTTTGGAATTCCTCATGAGCAGTGCTACAGGGACAGTGCAATAAATGGAAGTCACGTGCTCGAAGCATATCAGAATCATGTACATTAGTTTGTCCATTTTTTGCTGGTTGGTACGGCTACATATTCACTTTTCCAACTTCCCTGCAGCCACTGACTCATGTTCTCTTTAAGCTGGGCACCCAATAATAACTATTTCTAATTTGTGAGACCAACTTGTGTGACAACAGGTTGACTAGAGATGGAAAATGCAATGCAGATTTGTTCCTCATTCAAACTTAAAGTAGAATTTTAAACTGTGGGCTTGGGTTAGGAGCAGGAGCCTTGGTTGGCTTTTTTTCTATTGCCACTTGCTGTGACCGAGGTCATCTTTAATAGCTGTATCTCTAGGCCGGCTGAGATCAACTAATGACAAAGAACAGAAATTGAATCAGATATGTTATGATCTCTATAGCTGAGTGTTATACAAAAGCCTTGACTTTGGGCATGAGGCCATTGGGGAGCTGTTACTTTGAATGAACCATCTAATGTTATTGTCCAATTTATTTTTGAGTCAAATACAATTCTTTGGCTCTCTTTAAGGAATTGAAGAAATGAGAGAATTATGTGTAACGACTATTCTGACAACGATTTAAAGAAGATGAATCAAAATGGGACAACTGGAAGTGATACCCATCTTGGTTATTTAGAAGAACTCTTTACATATTCTTTGCTGATGAAAGGTGTAGCAGGTGCTGAATTTCAACACTGGCAGATCTACAACTATATATTGAACTCTAAAGATATTTTTGTTTGGCTGTATTGTACAACAGTTTTGAGATGAATCGTTTGTTGCGGAATGTGATAAAAATTTTGCTTGTTTTTTTATGTGAACCACTTTTGCCTGCTCTTGTCATTTAAAGAAAAATCAGTTGTGGCAATAATTCAAATAAATAGGCATAAATGATGAATTTGTCTACGTTAATATTCTGTTACATAGCAGTATTCAAATAGCACTGAAGTTTTCTGATTAATGTGTGGAAAAAGTAAGTTTATTGCATACATATCAGACCTCATGGTGCCTGGAAGATCTTGGATCATCTCTTGAGCTGGTTCAAATTTGTAACTCTTTATTATGGGTAGTCGCCACTCATGTGGCATAGAACATAGGAGCCTCTTTTGGCCACACAAGATAATGTATATTTCACAGGGTGCTGATCCATGATTGGAGGCAGAAGGACAGGATTGACAAGATGGTAAAAACAAAAAAAAAACACAAAATTATCTTGGTTGGTAAAATTCATCTTGAGGCAGATGTAATTTCCAACATGGTTGCCTTGATATAATACCTTTTGAAACTCAGTAATGTAAAGGTGAATTTTTTAAAATAGTTTTCAAAGAAGAGTGCAATTATTCTTCTCTCAGCAAGTACCATCAAAAATTGACTGTGATCTCATTACTACTGGCAAAATGGCTCCACAGTAATGGTTGTTGTAAATGAAGTACGACATAGTATGTACAGTATAGAAAACTACTCAGTTCAACAAATATTTATGCTCCACAAGCCTCCACCAATCCCTGTGTAAACCCATCAATGTATCCTCTAACTCTCAGATGGTTATCTAGTTCTGCAATACATCTTCACTATTCCTTGTAACAAATTCCTATTATAACCACACTGGATGATGAATAGATTTATTAGTAACTACTTGTGTCTTGACTGAAAGCAAAGATTAGGTGATAATGCAATTTTATCTCTGATCCAAGCCATGCTTGTACTTTTAACTGCTACCACAAGATGGCAACATTATACCAGACCATTCATTAAGTATTGGTTTACACAAACTCCAGAAACAAAAGAACTTTGTTGGGTATTTGGCATTGAAATAGTCTCATCGTGCACAGGGTGTGATGTTCTGAACCTGACTAGGTGTCAAAGTAATGTCAGTTTTATTTCTTGTTTCCTGGGGAAAACTTTAAGATAAATCCAGGACACTTACTGCTCATCCAGAGCAAGGGTAAATATAAACTTGTATTGAAATTTCTGATTGCTTATTTTATTGCCACACTGATGCAGCAGCCACCTTTTAAGCCCATGGTCAGCAGCATGCTTAATGTCCCTCTAGTGAAAGACTCGAGAGCACAGACAGTAGGTATTTAGGCAAACAAGGCAGTTTTTTTTGCTGAGGTTTTTATATTAATAAATTTATTTTTAGTGGTTTAAACATGACTATAATTTTAAAAAATGATTGGAAATATTTAGTTAGTCAGGCAGCACCGATGGAGAGAAAGAAACCAGCTGATGTCTTGGGTCAATGACCTTCCATCAAAGTCCATTAACTTGCCAATTCCCTCTGCATTGAATGACCCAAAAAAGCAGCATTGAATGGAAGTGCAGTTGTTGGTTGAGGAACAGCTGATACTTCAGCGATCAATGCAGGGTCTTCAGGCTTATGTTGCATGTACTCACCGTCCATGGATTCTATTTATCTGCAAAGCTCTCAAGAAACCATAAAAGATACAACCTCTCCACCCAACTTTGTAAGGAAGGTATAGAGAAATACTTCAGCATAGAGAAAATTTTAAATGGGCAGCCTTTGCTGGATGACTGGGCAGATCACCAATGCAGAGGAAGAAAAGGATGGTGTGTTACAGCAGCACATATATAAGAACCTCTCCTGTGCAGAGTGGAATGGCACCGAGGATGTTTCTGAGGCAGCTTGAATTATGTGCTGCAGGTCCTCTGGAAAAATTTTAGGTCATTGTATCTATGAGAAATACTTTCTGAACAGAGCAAGATCAGGCAGCATAGCACAATGTATGTGACTCAATACTTGTGATAGATTTGGGGTCAAGTATGAGTTTCACCACCAGGATCATTTTGGTTGTGAGCCAGTGTTTACACCAGGACATCTATACTGTCAATGCCTCTAATATTTAGTGTGCCACCATTCAGTAAGTTCTTAACACTATTTACCTTTGCAGTCAGAATGCTCTGCCCTACATTTTGTCTTGTTTAGAGTGGGATGGGTATAGTAAAGTTTGGTAACTATTTATCCCTCCACAGGTGCTGCCTGAAATACTAAATATTTCTAAGATTTTCTGTTATTTCAGATTTTCAGCATCAGCATTTTTATCTTGCTTTTGAAGTATGTGATAATGCTGTAGTAGCCTTCAAGTTTGGGTCAGGCTAGGTAAATTACAAGGTTATTTCATGCTTAATATTTTCAAATGTTAAAATAGAAATTAATCAGGATGTGCTATGGCCTGCCGGTCTACTGGTTTAATAATTTTAGTAATAGTTTTACTTGACAGGTCATTGCTGGTGTCATTCCCAGCTATATTGTGTCACAGAATGTATTCCAAGACTCATGGCCGCTGAAAGCGCAGGTAAGTGTCATTGTATATCCTGTTTTCACTTCAGTATCTATAGTCCAGTGCCGTAATTAGCACAAAAAAATGGTGTTACAGGACTACAAGATGGTGCAGCTGAGTTTCAAGTTGGAAAATAAAACCACATTTTGTGACCTCTTGATGACTCAAGAATGGAAATCATTGACAACAGGTTTCCTGTTCATTCTCCCTCTCAAAAAAGATCTATTAGAAGACCACACAACAGTATTGGCGAACTTTTGAAATGTGCTCACTATATCCAGATGCTACAATAAAAGGATTGTTTCAGGTTGATATGATCCTCCACCCAACTTCACCACTGGCACTTAAAAGTGGAACATTCTTCTAACGATTGCAAATATGAGTCACTTGGGGAACTTGCTTGACAGTAAGATTCCCAATTTTCCCTTGTCCAAAGATCAAACAAGCTCTTTGGAAAAGGCCAGCAAATGCTCGTTCTTCAGCAGTGCTTCTGTCTCCTGCCTTTTCAATAGCCCCTGCAAACTGATACAGTTATGAGAGATGTGTGACTTGCTTGCACCCATTGACTGGAATGCAGGGAGCACCTTGACTTAATGCTCTCTTTTCATTGCAATGTGCAGCCAGCTGTTGATTCGTCACATGCTTCAACAAGAAGTTAATCATTTGTTCCCATTAACATTATCCTTGCACCTTTTAAAGGAGGAACACCTTCAGAAGACTTTTGTAGAAATGTTCTGGAGGGCATTTAAAAGTTGACCATGTTACCTCATCTGGAGTGACAGATACCAGACAAGGGAGATGAGGTACTGTTCCTCAAATTTTCTATTTTTGCTTCTGTGGATCTATATTGGAGGCCAAATACAGAGGTCAGATTGGTATTGTCACATATACCAAGATACATTGAAAGGCTTTTGTTTGTGTGCCATCCGGACAGATCATTCCATTTATAAGTACATCGAGATGGTACAAAAGGAGAAAAAAATGCCGAATATATTGTTACAGTGAAAGTGCAGGCAGATAAATAAAGTGCAAGGGCCATGATGAGGTAGATTGAGAGAGAAAATTAGTGTTGGGTCCCTGGAAGCTCAAGATCATCCTTGGTACCTGTGAGTGGAGGCACTCTATAAAGGGATTACCCAAATGTATTATGTTATTATTGCCACTTGTACCAAGGTACAGTGAAAAACTTGTCTTGCATACCGTTTGTACAGATCAATTCATTACACAGTGCATTAGAGAAAACAACATCATAAGCAGTGAATGTAGTCTACTGAACCGGAAATAGGGCAAGTGATTCACTTCTTCAAGCAGGAGTGTTTGGATGGCGGGAAAGGAGGAGGTAAAAGTAGAGTCATTGATCTCCTGGGGTCGCATGAGGAGGTGAGAGGAAAGAATGGACCAGGTGTTGTGGAGGGAACTGTTCCATCTTTGCAAGAACAATTGAGTGGTATAGGTTTTCTGTTATGGCCAGAGACCTGGAAGCTGCCCCCAGCATCTGCTATAGACATTGGTCAAGGCTTGGAAAAGCAAATATAGATTGTTAATGGGTTTGAAATGGATATTCCCAGTGAGGCAGTCCACGTACCATGTTCTGTGGTCATGGAATGCCAAAGGCATGCATGTAATTGCCTCCCTGTCAGAGTAAAGAGCCAATGGAATGAAGCCCTCAAGAGAATCTATGGGCCTATCCTGGCAGTGCATCATGTGGGAGCCTCCCTTTGTCACTGTCTGTTGATGTGCTTCTCCTTTTCCTGAAGGAGGCCTTTAGGCAGTGGCTGAGCCTTTATTTAAGGCTAGGTTGTGAAATATACAGCAGACCATAATAATGCATCCAATTCTCTGTGGCAAATCACTGCAGGGTACCTGCTGAATACTGCAGACACTGGACTCCCATTTTGAGGACCCTGATGGCATTCTGCACCAATCATCTTTTGTTCTTATGACAGTCGTCATATTAGGACTCATCTGCACTGGCTGGAGCACAGACCGGGGTAAGCAGCCAAGAAAGGTGAGTACATCTCTTGCTCCCCATGCTGTATAGTAACTGGAATATGATGGACTCCATCGACTGTCTGAATAAATGAGTCACGCAAACTGAAAACAATACGTGGTAATGACCTTCACATGTTTGCAGAGTATAACACCACTTTAGATATATCTGCAGGTCTGGGTTTCATAGAGGGCCTGAGTTGCCACTTGAGTGCAGTGTGGCATAGAAAAATCCTGTGTCGCATGAACAAATTTCTTGCCCGTTGTTCCCTGCTGAGATTTGGTTTGGAGAATTGTTTCCTGAGTAACCTTAGTGGATGTGCCTTCCCTGATTCTCCCTGCTCTCCTTCCATCACCTTTTCCTGCGCTGCTCACTCTCCCAGACATGTTGAATGAGAAGGAGAAAGTCTTCTAAAATACCATTTCTGAAAGCAACTGGTTTATGTAACAGTTGAAGGCAATAAAGATTCCTTCAGCACTTGTTAATTGATTGCCTGTGAACTTCTTGAAATGTTTCAAGATCAAGGTCTCTGTAAAGGGTTTTGGCAGCAGACAGCAACTAATCTGCAAGTACCTGTTCACTTTAAGTAGCATCGGTTAGTGGTAGTTGGGATGGAGTTGTGACAGGGGTGGTTTCAAGCAGTGGTGTTGGGAAGAGGTACTTGCCACTGGATAAAATTTAAGAGGTGGCATTAGCTAGAGTATCAAGGTCCAAAGTGACATTGGTGGCAGTGATTGACATTGATTGGTGTCATGATGTCCCAACCCTGCTTCAGGCAGACATTCACCTAACATGTCCCATGTTGTTAGCAATATGACACCTGGCATGATTCACGTGCACTTTGAGGGTCTAGGGGATGCTACTTATCGAAATCAGTTAACAGGACAGGCATTTTTAGAGCCACTTGCATATCTTGAACGGCACACAGCATTTCATCATGATACTAGCCAAATTATTATTTGCAATGTAAAATGATATAATTACTGGACAGAACATGAGGGCTAGATCCTGCATTTCACTGTGTTTCGATGTACATGTGACTGATAAAGAAATCTTATCTTGAGCTTGCTTTTGAAATGCTGCACAGTACCTTTCATGTCCTTCTTAGAGCTCTAATTTAACATCTCATCGAGAAAGACATTATGGTGCTCTGCTCCTTCAGTGCTGTACTGGAGTGTGCCCTGATTTCTGTGTTCAAGCCTCTAGAACAGTACTGAATGCTTTGGACTTGAGTCAAAAGTGCTACTAGATGAATCATGTTACTTCTAAAGGCTGACATAACTTGCATTGATTCCGATACTGAAAAATAAAATTTGAATTGGTCAAAGGATTTTGGAAGAGAATTGTGGCATAACAGCAACATTTTGCTTTGCCATGTTTGGAGAGCTGAAATGTCCTGTTGATAATTTTCATTGGCTTTCTCCCGAAGCTGTTGGCTGCTTGTTAGAGCTGCCCTCCTCTATCTTGGCCAGTCGCCCATTCTTTGACAAGATTCTAAATGTCATTGAGCATCAGTCCGTGAAGGGTATCAAAGGCAAATTCCACAGTCATCGTATGATAGCCATGCATGGAACTTTCCAACAGAGGTCAATAGGTGACGTAAGTGTTACAACTCTGGCTGGCTTTCCCCTACAGAGACAATATGGCCAATTATACTGTCCCTTATGCTGCCCTGTCAATAATCAACTAAATTATATAAATTGGGGATTATTACCATTTTTAAGCATAAAGAATGTAGCAGTCTACCTGTCTGCAGAATGTGCAGCTTGTACCAGTATGTTCCAGAGTGGGCTCTTTCAACATAAGAGTGAATGGTGAGCATCTGTTAAGCTTTAAGAAATTCCTTTCAAAGTATTTCATATCTTCTGAATTCTCCCAAGGTAATACTGGTGTCAGAAAGATTTACCATGTGTCTATAATAATTACCTAAATGGGAGTGGTTTAAAATCGTGGTATTCAACCCAAGGACCAGAGCTAATTCCACTCAACTTGGTTCAAGTTTTTTTAAAAAAGCAACAGGAATTCTAGTCTATCATTTAAGTTTCTTGTAACGTGCAATGTAAAAGGAATGACTCATTGGAATTGGCCAGTTTTGCTTTGCCAACACTTTTTTTTGGTTCCTGTGAACACTATTTGAAACCATTGATCCAGATTCTATTCACAGTTCATTGTCACTGAAATGAGAAATGGCGGATACACTGATAGTGACAATTCAAGCCAGGGTTCTGGCTACTTATTTGATTGTTGGAATTGATGCAAACACCCATTGTCATAGAAAATTAATTTTGATATTTGCACTTAAGCAGTGAGGACATACTGGCCTTGATTTACTTTCAAAGCTTTTGCTGACATCGCAGTTATTGGATCTATTCAAGCTCACGTGGTCATTGACATCGCAAAGGCAGGGCGGAGGCAAAGGCAAATTTTGCACTATTTTAAAAGGAAGATAGACTGTCTTCAGCTATATATGTGGTTGTCACATTAGGGGAGCTTGTTCTACTCCCATTGGTTGCTGTGATTTCTAGATTACAACAGTGACTTCACTTAAAATTGGCTGTGAAGTATTCGGAGACATCCTGAAAGGAGTTATATAAATGCAAAACAAGACTCTCGGTTCCAGTGACCCAGGTTCAATCCCATGATACTGTATGTTAGCATTTTCTCCCTGTGACTCCGGGTGCTCCAGTTTCCTCCCACATCTCAAAGACATGGTGATTGGTTGGTTAATCGGCCACTGTAAATGTGTGGCAGAATCTGGGGGGAGTTGATGGAAATGTGGGGAGAATAAAATGGGATTAGTGTTAACAGGTGCTTGATTGTCAGTGTGGACTCAGTGGGCCGAAGGACCTGTTTCCATTCTGTATGGCTCTGTGACTTGCTGTTCTCTGTTCCAATAACATGCCCACAGCTGTATTTGCAAACCCTCAAAAATAATGACTCACTGAGGGACCCCTCCCCACACTCTGAACTGAATATTATTGTCAGCTTCCCAAACAATTGTACATCACAATGTAGTGAATGTTTCTGGTTGGTAGACAGCAAAAGAAAGTGTACTAATGAGTCAATAAATAAAGCAATCTATTGACCTTGGGAATACCCAGCTACAATTGAAACATATTTCGGTTTCTTGGACTATCAATCTAATGGCTTTTCTGTCTGACAATTTAGTACCAGTTTTATTCTGTGACCCAATACCCACCAGGATTAAGACTACCCAAACTCTTTGCACAGAGATCTCATGTGGATAATATATACTTTTATTCCATAGTCTGTGTTGTTTCTAAGCCTTGTTTCACATAGCTTTTTTTAAAAAATCTAATTAATATTTGTATTGGGAAACTGTGCAGCAGATGTTGAATAGGTTCTATTTAAATAGTTTCAAGGTGCTGTTAATGTTAATTTGGAAGGTCTATCCTGCAAAATTTTCATTATTTCTGTTGCATAGGAGATGCACTGAGAACTTCTTGGATACCTCTTTTTATATAACCTATGTCAATGAATTAGAAAATTAAGAACTACTGTTTCCTACAATTGTCAGGAGAGTTCTAGCCTCTGAGATGTGCCCTCTGACGTTCACAAGAGACTTTAACTCCCATTGTGACGATCTTGCTGGATAATAACCCAGGATTAATTGGAGAGCAATTACTAAGGCATTCTGTACACACCTTTTTTGTTGCAGGGACTATGAATGGGAGTGAGTGGGTTTATTTACTGTGGTGCTCAGTTTCCATTTATGCTCTGTTGCGTTGTAGTCCTGTTCTTCATTGGTCACAAGTGAGGTAACGATTTTAAGTGCCATCTCTCACCCAAGCCGATTTGTTTGGCTGATTCCGCACCTGGCCAAACACATGAAGCTCTCAATTGACACACACATAAGGTGCCTTAAAATGGTCATCAGGTGTAAATAAGTTATTGTCAAACATGGGTTTCTCATTCCTGATTCCTGTTTTCTCAGAAGAAATGGTACAAAAAGAGATTATTTTGCAACATTACCTGCCTGTTGTTATTTTACTGATGCTTCAATGACCAGTGTTCCTCTGATTTTCCTTTGTATGAATCCAAAACCTAGTCTTGAATCCTTTTCCTGCTCACTAAATACCTTTTTTTGTATTGATTCTCATATCCTAACTCACTCTTATTTTCAAATACCTCCCACGATCTAAAGACCATCAAATAATAATCTGGTGTCACCTGGCTGTGACTGATTTTTAAATCAGTTTCTCTTTTTTTGTAGACTTTGGTGTCATTAGCATAGAGGACCCTTCATCCAAGGTTTCATATCATTAAATAATAAGATTGTAAATTTGCTTTGGTTTACCATTAAGTGAAAAATTATATTCACATGTGGGCAGGGGAGTGGGTTTGTTAACTTTCTATTGACTTATGACTTCACTACCCTATCACTTTGTTATACAGCCTCTCCAGATCTAAATGATTAAATGCAGCACTCATCCAGAGAGCACAAGCTGGTTTGTACTGAATTTAGTTGGGACTGCAACAGCCGTACTGCAATTGGCCCCAACACCTCTGGGCAAAGGATGAGAAATTCCTGCTCTCAATCACTGTCCCGTGACTTCAGCTAGAAGGTGTTTGTGCATGAATAGAAGAAAGCAGGCAGCAAAAGAAAAAATGGGAGGGGCTGGGATGGAAAGAAAAAAACTAATTAGAAAAGGGTTAAGTTGCACAGCAAGGGGGGAGGTGAAGACTCGGTGTTCCCCAGTTGTAGGGCAGTATTCTCAGTTTAAGGAGCACGTGTACCAAGGTACACTAGTAATTAATAAAGGTGACAGATGCTTGCACTCGCACAGTGCAATGGGACTGCGACATCTGTCACCTCATTTGCAGTTGAGGTAAACGTGGTTACTTAATCGAGTTTATTAACTCTCTCAAAGCAGGATATTTATTATGCCTGACCCTCTTTTCATTAATTGATGCATTAAATCAGTTGCTGTCTCTTATTCTATTTGCATATTTTTTTCAATACCCTTATGCTATCAAAACAGTTTTAGTGCACACCATAACAACTTTCTTGTACAATCCTCGTTCTTTAAATTGTTCCAATAGATTTCACAAAAGAATGGACTAGAGCAAGAAGGCTCCAAACAGGAATTGTTGACTGAAGATAATATTCATTTCTGATCCTGGGTATGAGCTTTGCTTTGTGGGCAAAAGCTGCAGCCATGTTAGACGAGCATACAAATTAGGAGCAGATGTTAGCCTCAGTCCCTCAAGCTTGCTCCAGTATTCAATAAGATTGTGGCTAATCTGACTGTAACCTTAGCTCTGCATGTCTGCCTACCCCAGGTAACCTTTCACCCCCTGGCTTATCAAGAATCTATCTACTTCTGTCTTAAAATATTTAATAAATATGCCTGCACCCCACTTTGAGGAAGAGTGACAAAAATTTGTGACCTTATATAAAAAAAATTACCTAATCTCTGCCTTTAATGGGCAACCTCTCATTTTTATGCAGTAACTTCTAGTTCTAAATTCTCCCACCAGAGGAAATGTCCTCTCCACATTCACATTCACTCTGTCAAGACTTCTTGGGATCTTGTATCTTTTAATCATCACTGCTCCTTTTTCTAAAAAACTAGGAGATATTAGCTTAATCTGTTCACCCTTTCCTCATAAAACAATCCATCCATTCCAGCTACCAGTCCAGCAAGCTTCTTCTCAACTGCTTCCAATGCATTAACATCCTTCCTCAAATAAGGAGTCTTGTATTGTACAGAGTACTCCATACATGGTCTCTCCAGTACTCTGTGAAACTAAAGCATAATCTCTCTACTTTTGTATACATCTCCCCCTGCAATAAACAATCGGTTAGCTCTCCTAATTATTTGGCTTTTGTAGATCATGCACCAGGGCACTCAGCTCCCTCTGCATCTCAGATCTTTGCAATCTCTCACCATCTAGGTAATATTCATCTTTCCCCTGCCGAAATAAAACAATTTAGCATTTTCTCACATTATGCTACTTTTCCAGATCTTAATCTATCTCGTTCACTTAACCTATCTATGTCACTTTTGGGGCCACCTTCAAAACAAGTGCATAACAAGAGCCTAGACATCTCAATGAGATAACCTGTCAATTGACGGTGAAGGAGAAATGTTCGGAACAATACGAATTCAATGTTAGTGAATTGGGGTCTTGAGTGTTCCTCATGAACCAAAGGGATAAGGTGATGAGACTTTAATTTGATTTTCACATTATCCTTGCAGCCAAGAGTGTTGGAGACCCTATATTTCCAGCCTTATATTCTCCTATCCAGATCTTATGGTGCACTAATTTCAATAAAGCATCGCATCAGGCATGGTGCAAGTAGAATATCTGACTATTCTGACCTGACTTCTCTTGGTGGACTAAGTATAAATTGGCCTATATATTTCGAATAGCTGTTCTGACATTGTAGTAATCCCTCAGTACTGTGCTGCAGTATCAATGAGCACAGCCCGGAGTATGGTTTCAGTCTGCGGAGGAAAAGAAACACAGCAACGAGAAAATGTGGCTTTATAGTTGGTGCCGGAATTGGAGGTGGGGAGGCAAAAGCAGAAAAGATGCAGAGGGCTGTGGACGCAGCTCAGCACATCACGGATACCGGCCTGGCCTCCATGGGCGCTGTCTATACCTCAGTAAAGCAGCCAACATTATCAAAAACCCCACCCACCCCGGACATTCTCTCTTCTCCCCTCTCCCATCGGGCAGAAGATACAAAAGCCTGAAAGCACGTACCACCAGGCTCATGGACAGCTTCTGTCCTGCTGTTATAACACTATTGAATGGTCCCCTAGTACGATAAGGTGAACTCTTGACCTCACAATCTACCTCGTTATGACCTTGCACCTTATTGTCTACCTGCACTGCACTTCCACTGCAGCTGTTACACTTTATTCTGCATTCTGTATTGTTTTACCTTGTACTGCCTCAATGCACTGAGTAATGGATTGATCTGTACGAACGGTATGCAAAACAAGTTTTTCACTGTACCTCGGTACATGTGACAATAATAAACCAATTTGAATTCCAAATCAGAAAGGGCAGCAAACAATCTGCTAGAGGAACTCAGCGGGTCGAGCAGCATCTGTGGGAGGAAAGGAATTATTGGTTTTTCGGGTCTGAAACCCTGCATCAGGACTCATGCAGGGTCTCAACAATTACTTCCCCTCCCACAGATGCTGCTTGAGCTGCTGAGTTCCTACAGCAGATTGTTTGTTGCTCTGGGTTCCAGCATCTGCCATCTCTTGTGTCTCCAAAGTCAGAGAGCAACCTGCTCAAACTAATCACCCAAAACTTTTCTGTTGAAAGGTCAACTACCCGAAATGTCAACTGTGTTTCTTTCTCCACAGCTGCTGAGGGTTTCCAGCATTTTATTTCAGATTTCTGGCATTTACAGTATTTTGCTTTTGGATCACCAGCTGCTTTACTTGATTGTAAAGACACAGCATCACATTGTCTGACCGATGTCACCAGAAAATCTTAACCATCTTTTCAACTTTATCTTCCCTGAAGGCACCAACGTCTACTGAGCTGCACAGGGACAATGAATGTCAGCAAACCACTCGCCTGTTGGGAGTTGTCGGGTCACTTGAAGATGAAGAAGAGACCTGACACTTCTTGAATGTATTTTGTACCACCTTGCAAGACTGTGAATGGGATTAGAAACAACTGCCTGATTTTTATATTCTCCCTCTCTCCACCTCAGCAATAATGAAGCTAATTGCAGTTTCCCAACCTCCGCCCTGAGATCAAACAGCTCGACCCAGACCGAGAATGGAACAGGAGACCTTAGTTAGCATGGACATGATGCACCGGCCGGTACATCACCCACCGTGCCGCTGATTGCGCTTTACATCATTTATGCACAATAGACAGGTTGCACATAATGAACTTTGGTCTCAAATCCATATGCAAATATTAATCCTAATTTAAATGAAGAAGAATTCTGGATGATAACAGACCTTCAAGGAATCTCAAGGCACCTTATTAGCTGCTTGGGTTGCTGCCCACTCCCTTTGCACCTCTGGCATCAGGCCCCCTGGGAAGGCTGTTTTCGTTTGCTGTTTTGATCTCATTACCTTAAATTCTGAGTTTTAAACCTCTCTTATTTGTTAAAATTATTGATCTTCCTCAGAGGAGACTTAACCTTGTTCAGTGCAGCTAATGGAGTTCAGGCGTCCAGCATTAGGGACAAGTTGTAAGGATACTTGCTGTGCATTATTAAATGATGATGGCTTGAAATGCAGTGATGTTGGAAGGTGTTGGGGAGTATTTCTTTTGGGTTGAAGATGAGCAACAGAAGCAATAGGGTTTAGAGGACGGATGGTTGCAGCTCAGGTTCTGATTCAGATTAGTTTATGGTCAATGAAATTCCTTGCTCACATGAAGCTCAGAGTAAACAGTGCACACGGTAATAATAAATACAGCAATGAGTGCAAAACAGCAGGCTGGTGCGAAGACTGTAGAGCATTCTGAAGTAGTGCAAATAGAAATGCTAAAGTGACAATAACAGAATAACCGAGAGAGGTAGATTTAGGAGTCTGAGAACGTGGCTGCACCACCGGGAAGGGGATGTGAAAGAGGTGATTAGTTCAGGAGTCTGGTAGCAGTGGGGAAGGAGCTTTTCTTAAGTCTGGATGTCTGGGTTTTCAAGCTCCTGTATCTTCTCCCAGAAAGTAGAACATGTAACAGTACAGCACAGAATCAGGGCCCTTCAGCCCACAATGTTGTACTGAACTAATTAAAACTAATAATTAAACGCTTAACTAAATTAGTCCCTTTTGCCTACACAAGATCCATATCCCTCCATTCTCTGCATATTCATGTACCGATCTAAGAGCCTCTTAAATGCTTCTGTTGTATTTGCCTTGACCACTGCCCCTGGCAGCACATTCCAGGGACCCACCATTCTCTGGGTTAAAAAAAACTTTGCCCTGCACATCTCCTTTGAACTTACCCCCTCTCACCTTAAATGCATGCCTTCTAGTATTAGACATTTTGACCCTGGGAAAAAGATGCTGGCTGTCTACTCTATCTATGCCTCTCATAATCTTATAAAGGTCTTTCTATCAGGTCTCACCTCAGCCTCTGCCGCTCCAGAGAAAACAACCCAAGTTTGTCCAACCTCTCCTCATAGCACATGCCCTCTAATCCAGGCAGCATCCTGGTAAATCCCTTCTGCACCCTCTCCAAAGCATTGACATCCTTCCTATAAAGGGGCGGCAATAATTGAATGCAATACTCCAGGTGTGGCCTAACCAGAGTTTTATAAAGCTGCAACATAATTTCCTGATCCTGAACTTGATGCCTCGACTAATAAAGGCAAGCATGCCGTACACCTTCTTTACCACCCTATCAACCTGTGCAGCGACTTGCAGGGAGCTGTGGACCAGGACCCCAAGATCCCTCTGTACATCAATGCTGTTAAGGGTCCTGCCACTAACTGTGAACTGTCCCTTTACATTGGATCTCCGAAAGTGCAACACCTCACGCTTGGCCAGATTTAACTTCATCTGCCAATTCCCCGTTCATATCTGCAACTGATCTATATCCTGCTGTATCATTTGGCAATCTTTTACACTATTCACAATGCCACCAATCTTTGTATTGTCTGAGAACTTACTAACCCACCCATCCACATTTTCAGCGAAGTCATTTATATATATCACAAAGAGCAGAGGTCCCAGTACGGATCCCTGCAGAACACCACACGTCACGGGTATCCAGCCAGAATAAGTCCCATTCACCACTACCCTCTGTCTTCTATAGGCAAGTCAATTCCGAATCTAAATGACCAAGTCACCATGGATCCTATGCATCTCAGTCTTCTGGATAAGCCTACCACGTGGGACTTTATCAAACACCCTACTCTCATCAATCACATTTGTCACCTCCTCTAAAAACTCAAGTCAATTTAGTAAGACATGATTTGCCCCACACAAAGCCATGCTGACTGTCCCTAATTAGGCCACTGTTCTCCAAATGCTCGTAAATCCTATCCCTAAGAATCCTCTTCAATAGCTTCCCTCCCACTGACACGGGACTCACTGGTCTGTAGTTACCAGGATTATCCCTATTTCCTTTCTTGAACAACAGAACAACATTAGCTACTCGCCAGTACTCCGGGACCTCACCTGTGGCTAGAGAGGACATGATATTGCTCAAGGCCCCAGCAATCTCATACCTTGCCTCTCTCAATAACCTGGGGTATATCCCATCAGGCCCTGGGGACTTATCCACCTTAATGTTCTTCAAGAGACCCAACACTACCTCTTTATCGCAAAATGCCCTAGCATATGAGCACACTGATCTTACTGTCCTCCACTTACTTCTTAGCAAATACCGATGCAAAGTAGTCACTTAGGACCTAGCCCATATCCTCCACCTCTAAGCATGTGTTCTCTCCTTTATCCTTCAGTGGTCCTACCTGCTCCCTAATTATCCTTTTGCTCTTAATGTATGTATTAGAATGCATTGGGATTCTCTTTAATCCTGCTTGCCGAGGACTAGAAGAGAGAAGAGGGAATGGCCAGGGTGGCAGGCATCCTTGACGATATTATTAGCCTTCCTGAGGCAACGCACCTCTGCCACTGGATTTAACACTATAACCTACACAGTGCTTTTAATATAGTGGAATATCCCAAGTCATTTCACAAAAGGACAAATTAGTCCTTGAACAAGGGACCTTTGGTGTCATAGAGACATAGGATGTTAAAAGTAAGAAGTTATGGTAACATCATTATTGCAAGGCCTCAGCTGGATTACTGAAGCCAATTCTGCCCATTGTACTTTAGGAAGGATTTTTTTTTGTTCACTTACAGGATGTGGTATCACTGGCAGAGCCAGCATTTATAAATCATCGCTAATTGCCCTCGATAATAGGGTGGCAAGCTGTCTTCTCGAACTGATACAATCCACTAGGAGGCATCGGATTGCTCCCACTTTAAAACTGCTAATATTGCAAAACTTTGGAGTACCATTGCTTAATGCAAGCATTGGAGTAAATGTTTAATCATTCTGAGTAGGCCATTATGGCATATTGTTCAAGGCATCTTAAGACTACGTTATCAATGGTTCATAGAGCTTGAAGGTCAGAAGGAAGCATCGTTGGAAGTCAAGTGTTTTATTATCATTGATCCCATCCTAAGATCCCATAACCAAAGATCCCATTTGTTTGTTTGAGGCATTTGACCCGTTTGGACTGACAGCAGTTCAGAAGTGATTCTTTACAGTGTGCGCTGTTGAAAGTGCAGGGTTTTACCTTATTTGTACAGGAAACAAGTTCAATCAAAAGTGTTGCATTAAGTAAGAGATTTTTTAGCCCATTTGGCAGCTTGCTGGTTAATTGGCTGAAGGAGTAGCCACTGGAACTTTCAACAATAAAATGCCTTCATCTTCAAGATTACACTGGGAGCAGCATAGCCTGTGATTTATATCTCAGTAATAAAAGTTTGATATAGCAGATTTATTGCCGGAGTAGTGTTCCTCTAGGTTTTGGTACGCAAAGTCAAGTAAAACCAGATCCAGTTAGGCCAGGAAGACCAAAGTTCTCTGAAACTGCTGGCAATCTAGGAGTCTCATTACACAGGGTGTGCCTGCACAAATGTTTATTGTCTTTCAGAAGAAGTGAGCCTAATAGCCGAAATTCCATTAATCAATGTTATAGGTACCATGTTATTACATAAGGTGGTTGTAGTATCTTTGCTTCTTAATAGTCTGCTTCTGGCATCAATTTTCTTTCCTCTACAGGGCCAAGGTTCTCTGCAAACTGCATACAACTGATACCGTCGGGGTCCATTCTTAATATGTTGCCTTCACCAAATGTTATTTGACTCTGGATACCGTCACAGGAAACCCTTCTACCTATACGCTACCTGGGATAACAGAGAGTGATTAAGGACAGAAGCTGTGACTGATTCTTTTCTCCTTGAACCAACCCACTATCATGAAGTTGACTCTTTTGACACTACTTCAGGTTCTGTGAGTTTGAAAAGTTGGGAACAGGCTTTGTCATAGAATCATAGAACAGTACAGCACAATACAGGCCCTTCGGCCCACAATGTTGTGCTGACCTTTAAACCTCGCCTAAGTCTATCTAACCCCTTCCTCCCACAGATCCCTCTATTTTAAATTCCTCCGCATGCTTATCTAGCAATCTTTTGAATTTGACCAATGTACCTGCCTCCACCACCGCCCCAGGCAGCTTTGTGACTTTATAATGGAGTTGAGATGAAACACGGGAGGTGACATTAGGGTTTATAAAGGGACATGTGGCAGGGGAGGCAGCTGAATGCTAAGTATGATCCACTGAGTATCTCTACTACTAAGGTTCAATAATTGGGGCAGCACAGTGGCACAGCTAGTAGATCTGCTGCCTCGCAGTTCCTGCTACCAGGGTTCAATCCTGACCTCCTGTCTGTGAGGAGTTTGCACGTTCTCTCTGCGACTATCTCTCTTTCTTACGGGTGCTCCAATTTCCTCCCACGTCCCAAAGACATGCAGGTTACAGGTCAATTGGCTGCTGCAAATTGTGTGCAGGTGAGTGGTAGAATCTGGGGGGAGTTGATGGGAATGTGGGGAGAATAAAATGGGTTAGGTTAGGAGTCTGGTAAATGGGTGGTTGATGGTGCAGTCTCGGTGGGGTGAGAGGTCTGTTTCCATGCTGTTTCTCTCTAAATGAATTAAAAACAAAATAGGTTTATAGTTGGTGGAAACAGTATTTAGAGTGAAGTAGGTCCTAGTGTAATTAATATTCTTTTAAAGTATTCTAAGTGCAAGTCAGAGCAGGTTAACTCAATCACATGGAATGCCCCTCTTGGGCATTGTGTTGCTTTCCAGCTGCAACTACTGGAAATCTCTTGTTTGAACTGTGACTCAGTCACTGGTGCATCCATGGTGCTGAGATCTTCATGGATAACTCACTTAGAGAGATGGTCGCATCCGAGATTAAGGCTGCAATGCAGAAAGGCAATGGGTTAACTGCAAGGCAGAGTGCAAGGTGGCAGGTGGTGCAGTCATCCCCTAGGACTGTACCCCTTTCAACCATTTTGGCTACTATTGGGGTTGGGGGTAGTGGGTGGTTTCTCGGAGGAATGCAGCAAGAGTCAAGTCCTTGAAACTATGTGGGGCTCAGCAGCACAGGAAGAGAGGAAAAAGTGGGAGAGCTATAGTGTTAGTGGATTCAATTATAAGGGGAACAGGTAAGTGTTTCTGTAGCCATGGACGTGACTCCAGGATGGTATGTTGCCTCCTTGGTGGTAAGGTTGAGGACATTATGAAGTGCGTATTAAAAGGATGAGAGGGATCAAAGTGAATGTACGTCTCTTAAAGAATGATGCTGAGGAAATAGTTATGGGGAACATTGAAACAGCAGAGGCATTAAACAGATATATTACATCACTCCTTAGGTTGGAAGATAATACAAACATTCTATTAATAGTAGAACAAAGATTATGGGGGAGCATGAAGTATCGTCACTATTACTTCAGAACTAGTATTAGGCAAACTAATGGGTTGGGTCCCCAGGAACTGAAGGTTTACATCCTGAGATCCTAAAATTAGTGGCTACAAAAAGATGGTGGATACAATGGTTGTAATCTTCCAAAAATCCTTAGATCCTGGAGAAGTACTGGAAGATTGGAAAACTGACTCATAAAGAGTACGGGGTAAAAAGTGGGTAATGATAGAGACACAAGTGACTGCAGGTGCTGGAATCTGGAGCAAAAACATGAGCTGCCGGAGGAACATCTGTGGAAGGAAATGGATGATTAACATTTTGGGTCGAGACTCTTTATCTAGACTGGGAAACTATAGGATGGTTAGTCTAATATCTACTATTAGCAAAATGTTGGAATTAGTTATTAAGGAGGTAATAGCAGAAGATTTAGAAAGTCATGCTCTGATCAAGCAAAGTCTGACCGGTTCATGAAAGGGAACTTGTGCCTGACAATTTTATTAGAGATTGTTCAGGAAGTGTCAACCTGAGTGGATAGAGGGGAACCAGAAGGTGCTTGGATTTCGACAAGGTGCCACACAAGGTTACTTCACAAGAGCTCATGGTGTTGGAGGTAATATATTAGCATGGATAAAAGATTAACTAGCATGCAGAAGGCAACAGGTAGGGATAAGGGGGTCATGTTCAACTTGGCAACCTGTAGCAGTGTAGTGCCACAAGGATCAGTGCTGAGACCACAGCTGTTTATAATATATATAAATAACTTAGAGGAAGAAAACAATTGTACTACAGCCGAATTTACAGATGTTACAAAAGTAGGGGGGCAGGAAGACAAGCTGTGAGGAGGATGCAAATGGTTTACGGAGAGAGATTGATAGGTTAAGTGAGTGGGCAAAAAGTTGGCAAATGGAGTGTAATGTGGTAAAATATGAAGTTGTTTGCTTTGGACAGAAGACTGATAAAACAGATTATTTAAATGGAGAAAGACTGTAGAAAGCTGGACCACAAAGGGATTTGAGGGAACCTCATACCTGGAACACAGCTAGAATACAAATGGAGCAGGTAATCAAAAAGGCCAATGGAATGCTAGCTTTTATTTCAAGGGGGTTGTAATACAGGAGTAGTGAAGTCCTACTATAACCTCACAAGACAGTAATGAGACAACAGAGTACTGTGTACAGCTTTGCTTCTCTTTGTTTAAGGAAATATATCATTGGAAGCAGTTCAGAGAAGGTTAACTAGGATGATTTTGGCTAAGGGGGAATTATCTTACAAGGAAAACTTGAACAGGTTGGGTCTGTATTCGTTGAAATTTAGAAGAATAAGAAGCAATTTTATGAAACCATGTAAGATTCTTAGGGGCTCACAGGGTAAATGCTGGGAAAGTCTAGGATAGAGGGCACTGTCTCACAAAAAAAAGGGGATGCTCATTAAAGACTGGAATGAGGAAGAATTTCCCTCAAAGTGTTGCGGGTCTTTGGAATTCCTTGCCGCAGGCCGTGGAGGCTGAATAGTTGAATGTATTTGATGCTGAGATAGATTTTTAATCAGTAAGGGAATCAAAGGTCTTGGGAAAAGGATGGGAATGTGGAAGAGGACACTTGGATCACGATCTGAGTGAACAGCAAAGCAGATTGAGGGGCTGAAAGGCCTACTCATGTTAGTTTTTCTTCTGGTCTCAGCTCCTAGTGAAAATGGTTTGTGTAGCAGGTGGTGCCTCTATCCAATAAGCCAAGAAAAAAAAAATCACTAAATAGTCTTGTAATTTAGCAATATTTTCAATTTCTGAGCACAGCCTGTAACGTGATCAGTAATCAATGCACTGACCAAAATTTGACCCAGCTGTTTCCTTTCTTTAGTCATTGCCAGTGAATATATTTACTGCACTGGGAGACCATCACCATAAGTTAGGGAAAATAAAACAATTCTATAGTATAAAACAGAATCTTGCACCATTGTCTGCCTCGTACATCACTGTCCAGTCCTCCCACGCAGCCATACACGGTAATAAAATCTGATAAGTTTTACTGTTTCCATCTGACAATATCAGCAGCGAGGGACTAGTGCTTTTGTGCACCAAAATCTAACTTCTGCATCATGCCAAGAAGTCCAGTTATTGTAGCCATATGTACAATTAACTGTAGATAGAGATTTCTTCCCCAACAAATGGACACACACAGGCACTAATTGTGAAGGTGGTCTATTATTCTAAGTGGGGTGAGCTTAACATAGAAAGGTTATTCCATCACTGTTTTCAATTATATTGTGTGATTTGTGCAATATTTTGGGTTCCTGGTATACGAAAATTCCATTTACTTTATCTCTGAAAGTCAGCATTTATAATGTGTTCATGACTCGCCTTATTTCCTCGATCTTTGTCTCTTGCTTTCTGTGTGTGTCTCTCTCTCCCACTTCAGTTCTTTCTCGCTCTGAGGTATGAGACACTTCAGAATCAGATTTATTATCACTGACTTCGATGACGTGAAATTTGTCGATTTGCAGCAGCAGTAGAACGAAAAGCTATAAAATTACTATAAGTTACAAAAATAAATAAATAGTGCACAAAACAAAAGGCATAATGAGGTAGGGTTCTAGAAGAAATCTGATGGCAGAAGGGAAGAGGCTGTTCCTGAATCGTTGAGTGTGTGTCTTCGGGCTCCTGCACCTCCTCCTCGATGGTAATAATGAGAAGAGGGCATGTCCCAGATGGTGAGGGTCTGTAGTAATGGATGGCACCTTTTTAAGGGACCGCCTCTTGATAGTAGGGAGGCTTGTGCCCTTGATGGAGCTGGCTGGCTGAGTCTACAACCCTCTGCAGCTTCTCTCATGTATTTCTGTACTTCCCTGATATGCTTTGCTTTCTTATGTACTTCTTTTCTCCCTTGCCGTCTCCTATGCTTCTTGTGCTCTCATGTTTTCTTGTTCCTATAAGATTAATTCTTGCTTTTTCATTGCCTCTTGTCTCTCATTTACCAGTTTTTCTCTTCCTCCTCTGGTGCAGTTACCTGCTGTTTCTGATATTGCTGCTCATTTCGAGAAAGGGTATGAAGTTTTTCCAGCGCTTCGAAAGTGAATGATGGCAGGTAATTTCAATATTGATCAGAATCAATGTAAATGTTCTCCAGCCATTGAGTATTTTGGAAGTGGATTGAGGCACAATAAATGCCCTCTCTTTTGGACAATAATTACTTAGGCCTAAACTGCTGATCTGTTTAAACATATTTTAACAGATGTGCTGCCCTGCATATTGGTTCAGAGGCCCACACACTGAGTTTTGGCTCGCAATTCCACCACGGTAGGCATCATTGTCCAGTCTGAGACAGTCTTCCACTGATGCAGTTCCCAGCTGTTAATCCGTATATGGTTCCCCAAGTACCTTCAGCCTTTTAGTATCTCACTTCATCACGAGCTGGGATAGTGACTGTGTCAGCATGGATTACTGCACACCACTCATTAATGCAAACATTGGCTGTTTTTATTTTACCCTTGTAGCCCCTGGGCATTAATGTCAGTCACAACACTTTTATTACCGTCCAAGCTAAGATCAACAAACTCCACAAGAATCAGACCTGAAACCTCCTCAACTGCATTGCCCTTTTTCTATGCACAGGACAGCTGGCTGGGAGTAAGGTCTTTTAATGAAACAATACGACAGAATAAGCTAATTCTCCATTTATTGCTTATTGAATCATTGTACCAATTTACTGTGTATTTTTCTGGAAAATACTTAGCAACTATAAATTCATTACTTATCAGTTAGATCTAGGTGGTATCCCTCACTTGTGAGGTGTATAAGATGATGAGAGGCATTGATCGTGTGGATAGTCAGAGGCTTTTCCCCAGGGCTGAAATGGTTGCCACAAGAGGACACAGGTTTGAGGTGCTGGGGAGTAGGTATAGAGGAGATGTCAGGGGTGAGTTCTTTTACTCAGAGAGTGGTGAGTGCGTGGAATGGGCTGCCGGCAACGGTGGTGGAGGCAGATACAATAGGGTCTTTTAAGAGACTTTTGGATAGGTACATGGAGCTTAGAAAAATAGAGGGCTATGGGTAAGCCTAGTAATTTCTAAGGTAGGGACATGTCCGGCACAGCTTTGTGGGCCGAAGGGCCTGAATTGTGCTGTAGGTTTTCTATGTTTCTATGTATAATTTCCCTTGCCTCGGGTCTGTTTCTCTTGGCTAGAAGGGAGGGAGGGGGTATTTCCTCTGTCTGAGGGCATCCAGAGTGAGGGCTCATAGTCTCAGAATATGGAGCAGGACATTTAGGACTGGGATGAAGAGAAATCTTTTCACTCTCTTGGTGGTGAACTCTCGGAATTCTCTGCCACAGAAATAGATAGATTTCTATGTACAAATAACATCGCAGCCCAGTCTATCACAAACAGCAGCCTCCATTGACTGTCCACACTTCCCACTGCCTCGGGAAAGCAGCCAACATAATCGAGGACCCCTCCAACCCCGGTCATTCTCTCTTCTCACCCTTCCCATCAGTCAGAAGATGCAAAAGCTTGAGAACATGTACCACCAGGCTCAAGGGCAGCTTCGATCTTACGGTTATGACTCTTGAACGGACCTCTTATACAAGAAAGATGAACTCTTGATCTCTCAGTCTACCTTGTCATAGCCCTTGCACTTTATTTGTCTGCCTGCACTGCACTTTCTCTGTAACTGTAACACTATATTCTGCATTCTGTTTCGTTTTCCTTTTGAAATCCTCGATGTATTTATGTATGGAAGGATCTGACCGGATGGCACACAAACAAAAGCTTTTCACTGTTTCTCAGTACATGTGACAATAATAAACCAATCGCCAATTCAAGGGAGATGAGGAGACAGTAGGAACGTGGTATTCAGATAGAAGTTCAAGGATGATCGTATTGAATGGCGGGATATATGCAAATGGGAATAACTTAGATGGACTCCTTGGTCAGCATGGATGATTTGGGCTGAAGGGCCTGTTTCTGTGCTCTATGACTCTATGTATGAAGGGCCAAATGACCTCTACCTGCTTCTGTTTAACTACATGGATCCAAGTCCCATTCCAGACTGGAACACAGAATTCTAATCTCACACCCCACTGCAGTACTGTGGGAGGGCTGCAATTGTTGGTGATGCTGTTTCTTGGATGAGATATTAAACTGAAGCCTTGTCTTTTCTAGCGTTCAGATATAACAGATCACAAGTCAGTGTTGAAAAGGAGAAGGTAAGTTCTTCAATGTTCTAGCCATTAATTACCCTCCAGTCAGCTTCACTAGAAAAAATGAGTAATTCTTCATTACCATGTTGCTGCTCGTAGGAGCTTACTTTATGCAAATTGTCTGTCACATGCAACACGCCTAAAGAATCAGAATCAGAATCAGGTTTATTGTCACTGACGTATGTCATGAAATTTGTTGTTTTGCGGCAGCAGTATGGTGCAAGCCATAAAGACATAAAAATCACAATAAGTTGCAAGAATAAATGAATCGTGCAAAAGAGGAATAGTGAGGTAGTGTTCATTGGTTCAGAAATCTGATGGCGGAGGGGAAGAAGCTGTTCCTCAAACATTGAGTGTGGGTCTTCAGGCTCCTGTACCTCCTCCCTGATGGTAGTAACATGAAGAGGGCATGTCCCGGGTGGTGATGGTCCTTAATGATGGATGCTGCCTTTTTGAGGCACCGCCCCTTGAAGATGTCCTCAACGGTGGGGAGGGTTGTGTCCGTGATGGAGCTGGCTGAGTCTATAACCCTATGTAGCCTCTTGCGATCTTGCGCATTGGAGCCTCCATACCAAGCACTGATGCAACCAGTCAGAATGCTCTCCACCATATATCTTGCAAGAGTCTTTGGTGACATACCAAATTCCTCAAACTCCTAATGAAGTAGAGCCGCTGGCATGCCTTCTTCGTGATTGTATCAATGTGCTGGGCCCAGGATAGATCCTCTGAGATGTTGATGCCCAGGAACTTGAAGCTGCTCACCGCTGACCCCTCAATAAGGACTGGTGTGTGTTCTCCCGACTTCCCCTTCCTGAAGTCCACAATCAATCCCTTGGTCTTGCTGATGGTGAGTATGAGGTGGTTGTTACGACACCACTCAACCAGCAGATCTAGAGACCAGAACAAAGTAGATGAGGAGTTGTTGTTTCCGCCTGGTTGCAGTGTCCGGAACCAGAAGGTCACTCGGGGTAGTGGTGTGAAGTAATTTCTTCACTTTAAGATAGTGAATCTTTGGAATTTTTTACCCATGAGGATTGTGGAGGTTCAGTCAGTGAGTGTATTAAAGACAGAGATCGATATTTTTATTTAGGTATTATGGGAATCGAAGGTAGTACAGGAAAGTGGCAGAGGTGAAAGATCAGCCATGATCTTGCTGAGTGGCAGAGCAGATATGAGGAGTTGAATTCCTTCTCTGATGCTCTCTTCACCTACGTTAGAGCAGTGAATTCATTTCTAAAATGTTTCACAAGTTGTAAAGTATAGCGGTTAGCGTAATGCTATTACAGCACTAGCGACCTGGGTTCAATTCCCGCTGCTGCCTGTAAGGAGTTTGTAAGTTCTCCCCGTGTCTGCGTGGGTTTCCTCCGGGTGCTCCGGTTCCCTCCCACATTCCAAAGACGAACGGGTTAGGAGTTGTGGGCATGCTATGTTGGTGCCGGAAGAGTGGCGACACTTGCGGGCTGCCCCCAGCACATTCTTAGCAATGCAAGAAGACGTATTTCACTGTGTGTTTCAATGTACATGTGACTAATAAATAAATATCTTATCTTATCTATTGTGTGGTTATGAAGGCCCAACGTAAGATGCATGTCTTTTATCTTGTGCCTTCCTTAGTGTTTGGTTCTGAAGCAACTCCAAGACTGAATGCATTGTTGCAAACCAGAAGCAGGAGAGTTACATCCAAATTCTCCACCTCACTAAATCTCAACCACTGCTTCTTCTAGTTACTTTTTCCATGTCATCCAGACCCACGCCACTTTGCTTGGCTAAAACAGATGAGCAACAAATGCTTACCAACACCCACAGTCAATAAGAAAGACTACTCACAACCCAAAATCCCCAGAGCAGCACTGTTGCCAAGTTCTCATCCCTCTGTCATTGATCAATTTCATGCTCCTTTTGCACAAATCCAGAAGGTCAGAAACAAGTGATTCAACATGCCAAATATTTTTATGCATAAATCGAGAGCAAAACCATGCAACTGTTGCAAAAAATGAGCTGCTGGAGGTACTCAATGGTCAGGCAGCATCTATGGGGGGAAGTGGACAGCGGACTTTCACCAGCAGCTCGTTTTTTGCTTAGGATTCCAGCATCTGCAGTCTCCTGTGTCTCCATTTTACTGCTCCACCGTGAAGTCTCCAAGGTACGCCCACTTTGAAGAAGTTTTCCTCCCATTGACTGTCCACTTCTCTCCACAGATGCTGCCTGAACCACTGAGTTCCTCTCACAGCGCATTTGTTTGCTTCAGATCCCAGCATCTGCAGTCACTTGTGTCTCCGTGCAACTGTTGGCTGCTTCACTCCTGCACAATAACTTTCCGCTCTGGGATTTCAGCCTGGTGGTTTCTCCCTTAGGACAGAGGAGGTGTCAAATGGGCATGAAAGATGACTACAAGCATCTCTGGGCTTTGTGCCCAGCTTTGGACTGTACTTTCTTACCACTAGAGGCAGCAGTCTGGGAGACACAAGAGATTGCAGACGCTGGAATCTGGAGCAACAAACAATCTGCTGGAGGAACTCAGTGGGTCGAGCTGCATCTGTGGGAGGAAAGGAATTATCGATGTTTTGGGTGGAATCCCTGCATCGGGACCTGTAGCTGTGGGAGTCAGTGGGTTTAAAGTAAATATCAGTGGATAGTTTGTCTCCTGAGATGGAGATAGGGAGATCTAACAAAGGGAGAGATGTGTCAGAGATGGTCCACATGAATTTGAGAGCAGGGTGGAAGTTAGTGGTGAAGGCGATAAAATTGATGAGTTCTGTGGAGGTGCAGGAAGCAACACCAGCGCAGTTGTTGATGTAACAGAGAAAGAGGTGGGGATTGGTACCGGAGAAGGTTTGGAACAGGGACTGTTCCATGTAGCAGTCCAGGAGTTAGCTCTGTTTCTCTTCTCAGGTGCAGCCTGACCTGCTGAGTATTTCAAGCAATTTCTGTTATTATAGCAGTCTGGAAGAGCTGGCTGAGGGACATTGGTGGGAGCACAAATATCGTCGTCGTGGGAGGAGGGAAGATTTGTATTCCGTGGACCTGCTCACACACCTCCTCCAGCAGATGCCTGATGTTCTGCCATGGGGGGGGCGGGGGGAATAACTCTGGGTGAGCTGTCATGCCTTCAAAGACCCTGGGAATGGAGGACCCAGAACCTTCATGGTGGGAGTCTCAACTTTCATGCCTATAGTGCAGTGGAGACTACAACTGCTGCCACCAGACACTGCCGGAGCTGCAGACGTTAATGCGCACCGTTTCCAGGCTGGAAGGGATGGTCTCCAAGCTCCGTGCAAAGACCTCTGCTCCTTTCCACCACGTGGAGCCGTTTGGGCAAGCTTCATAGTTCCCCAGATGTCTCCATTTTGTGCTCTTCAGCCATGTTGTGGTCCTCACCAGGGCAGAACATAGAACAGTACATTTTGATGCCAATTTATACTAAATGTCCTCCTCCTGTGTATCATCCTGATCCCTCCATTCCCCTCATATTTATGTATCTATCTAAAAGCCTCTTAAACTCCACCAAACTGCCTGCTTTCCACTACTACCCCTGGTAACCTGGCAGAGCTGGTGGTCATAGAATTGTACAGCGCAGAAACAGGCCATTCTGCCCATCTTATCCATGCCGACTGTGACGCATATCTACGCTAATCCCATTTGCCCGCATTAGGCCCATATTCCAGTACGTGTCTTTCAAACATTACAACTGCATCTTCCCCTACCACCTTCTTTAATGGCTTGTTCCAGATAACGAACACCCTCTGTGTGAAAAAAACTTGTCCCTCAGGTTTCCTTTAAATTTCTCCCCTCTCACCTTAAACCTGTGCCCCTTGAGTTCTGGGAAATCCCCTTCCCCGGGAAAAAGACTGACTAACTGTCCTATTTCTGCCCCTCATAATTTTATAAACCTCCATAAAGTCCCCCCTCAGCATCCTACGTTCCAGTGAGAATAAACCCAGCCTATCCAATCTCTCCTTATATCTACAGTCTGTGTACCTTGCCCCTTGCCTCACGTCTGCCAAGGGACAGATCAGGGGCAGATCCTGCCTCAAAACGATCCTCCACTGCATGCAGAGTGGCAGGATTGCAGCTGATAGATATGGTGAGACAGTGACTCCTTCTGATCCTGGTGGCTTCAGCACTAGGGCCTGATTAGTTTCTCGTGCAACTGAAATAAAATGAGTACAAGACCACGGTCTTGAGTTAAGAGAGAAAACTGTGAACAAAGGTTGCAGGATGTGGGGAGGAGTGATGTGGGATATGGGCTTATTGTCATGAGCTAGTAGCTGAGATCATGCTTACTCTCCCCCCCCCCACTCTCCACCCCCTACTCTCTCCCACCCCCTCACACTCTTTCCACACCCGCCACTCTCACTCCCTCTCTCGCTGCGTGTGGAGTTATGGTGGGTGTACAAGTGCAACAATGGCTAACGCAAGGGGCCGTAATTTTAAGGTGATTGGAGGAAGGTATAAGGGGGGCGTCAGGGGTAAGTTTTTTACACAGAGTGGTGGGTGCGTGGAACGCACTGCCTGCAGAGGTTGTGGGGAAAAATACGTTAGGGACATTTGAGAAAATCTTAGATAGACATGTGAATGATAGAGAAATGGGGGGCTATGTGGGAGGGAAGGGTTAGATAGATCTTAGAGCAGGATAAAATGTTGGCACAACATTGTGGGCCGAAGGGTCTGTACTGTGCTGTAGTGTTCTATGTCCTATGTGTCGGCAGTTGGGATTTGCTATTTCTGCTGACCTTGACCACGTGTACGGTCATTAAACTTCTTGTGCATTGAGACCAAGTCCTGGCCGTTTTCCTCTGATAATTTATCTCTCTGGCCCCCGCTCACTGACGCTCGACGTCTCCCCTTCCCTTCTTTATTCTTGCATGTCTCCCACCTAGATTTCCTCATCTGTGTGGTGAGATCCACAGTGATTGGCAGCCGTCACTGGATTCAGTGCTCAGCTCGCCTTTAAGAAACAGCTACAACATCAGTCAACTCATCATTAAAAGGGACACCTCTGCTGTAAGAAGGAGAGGTTGCATATTGAGGGAGGAGTGATGTGGGAAGGGTTGGATGTAGGGCATGTCATCATCAGCTGGTAGCTGAACTCATGATTGCCAGGTCATCCTCTCTCTCCTGCTCTTCCACTCTTTCTCCCCCCCCACCACACACACTTTCTCTCTCTCTCAACCCTGGTCTCCTGCCCTCCCGTCTTCCCCTCTGCCCCTTAATGACTGTGACCCTGGTGAAGTCCCACTCCACCACAATCCCAACTGCCGACATGTGCCCTCATACACCTACCAACACTTAAGAGCTATTCAACCATGACAGGCATATACTATACAGGCATTGCAACAACTCACTAAACACTCTCCTCTTGTAGGCTGGTGTTGCTCACCATCATAGACTACAGAAGCAGAGCGGAGTGGGATTCCTGTGCATTGGATGAGTTGGGCTGAAGGGCCTGTCTCCGTGCTGTATAACTCTACAACTCTATTGTCATTTCGATGCAAATTGTTTGAATTTCTATCCATAAGTGTTGCACCTCAGTGTTTTCTCTACAGCTAACTCAGCAGTTCAGGACCTGAAGCTGGAGGCTTCTTTCTTGGCATGCATTTCATCTGGATACATGCTGAAAGAATCTTGAAATACTCTTATTTCTTAACAATGCTTCAATTGCTGGCCTGTATATTCTCTATGGACGCAAGTCCATCCCCCACACTTTAGTGACTGGACTGGGAATACAACCAATGTTTTCAACCATGAAATTATTCTGAAATCATTTTGAAAGTCCCTTCATTCTGCTAGCATCTCCTCCATCTCGTCTCTCTCCTTCTGAAGGGGCCCTATTGATATTTAATACTTTCCCTGCTACGAACCTATATCTGGGGATTTACTTTACTTTTTCCCCTCAATCTCATTTGACATTTACTTTTTCAACTTTCTCATTTTGTCCCAGATTTTCTTTAATTATTTACATTCTTTCCTAAATTTTTAAATCGTGTAAAATATTTCTGTTTATCTTTATTTTTTAACCTCTTAAAACTTGTTTTACATCTGGACATCTTCAGTGATGTATATTACATTTGCATTTTCTCAGTATATCCTTTCCATTTGTTCCCTGGATGTTTTTCCTTTGACATTTCCCAGCTTATATTTAGGTGTCGTTTCCATTCTGTTCCAGCTTTAAAATCGTTTTTTCCTAAAATCTCAGACACTACAGGTTCTGTTTTATAGTGTAGCGGTTATCGTAACGCTATTACAGCGCCAGTGATCGGGGTTCGATTCCCATCACTGTCTGTAAGGAGTTTGTACGTCCTCCCCGTGTCTGCGTGGGTTTCCTCCGGGTGCTCTGGTTTCCTCCCACATTCTAAAGACGTACGGGTAGGTTAATTTGGGGGTTTAAAATGGGCGGCGCGGACTCGTTGGGCCAGAGGGGCCTGTTACCACGCTGTAAATAACATTTAAAAAAATTTAATTTAAATTTTGGTGTTTAAACTTGGAATGGAATTGCTGATCTCAGTACATGTTGTAATTAGGATCCAACTGACGGCCTTTTGACACCGAGAGGACAGAGCGCTCTATGCAGTGCAAAACTGAACAATTAGAACTTGGACACCTCTCGCAGTTGCTTCTATATCCAGTATTGTGATATTAACAAATCCAGAGGGAAGAACTGACAGAGTAGACAGCTGGAATCTTTTTCCCAGGGTCAAGATGTCTAATACTAGATGGCATGCATTTAAGGTGAGAGGAGTAAGTTCAAAAGAGATGAGTGGGGAAAGTTTTTTTACACAGAGAGTGGTGGGTGCCTGGAATGAGCTGCCAGGGGTGGTAGTGGACGCTAATATGACAGAGGCGTTTAAGAGGCTCTTAGATAGGCACGTGAATGTGCAGAGAAGGAAGCGATATGGACCTTGTGCAGGCAGAAGGGATTTGTTTATTTAGGCATTTAGTTACTAGTTTAATTAGTTTGGCACAATATTGTGGGCCGAAGGGCCTGTTCCTGTGCTGGCCTTGTTCTATGTTCTCTGTTCTAACTGGCAAGTGATCTCTAAATGAGGTTCACAACTGATTACAAACTTGCAGTGCTGGTACAGTATATCTGAGCTTTCCATTCTTGCTGTGAATTTGAGGCCAATTTGTTCTCTGTCCCTGTTTGTGTGTGATCCCTTATTACTTGTATTACAAGCGCAAGGATATTATACCAGCTTGGTTCAGTTTTAATGCAATCTTGCCCAGGATTTGAGCATCTTTCCAGTTTATAGTAAAGCTGATGATCTGGTATGCTCGGGGCTTCAGTGTCATGTTATCAAATTTTCTGGACAATTAGATGCTAATTGCATTAATACCCCAACACATTTTTAATTCACTATTTTTACATGTTACACTTTATAATAAATTGAACTAAGCAACTTTAGGGGGTGTGCGAGTAACAGGGCCTGAGTCAGTTGAAAGGGAGTGTGGGAACTGAACCCCAGTGAGTCAGAAGGAAGCACAGAAACTGGGGCCCAGGCTGGTTAGAAAGGGTTACTTATTGAGCCAGATGCCGAACCATCAGGATTTCTGAATGATCGGATGATAGATTATTGGAATTTTACTGTATGCAACAACTACCTGCAATTTAAGAAGTACATTTACCACAGTAAAACATCCCAGGGCACTTGCATATATGATACTGAGCCATGTAAGGAAATGCTGGGACAAAATCATGCTCAAAGAGGTAGCTTTAGAGGAGCGTTTTAAAGGAGGAAAGAGAGATGTTTAGGTAATTGAATCTCTGCAGGTGAAGTTGCGGCTTCCAGTGACGCAGAGGTTAAAATGGGAATGTAGAACCTGTGGTTTGTTGGGCTGAGAGAGAGAATGCAGTGATGAAAAAGGCTGAGCAAATTGAGGGGTTTGAAAACCAACACTGCTCAACAAGTAGGTCAATTTACATTGATATGCAGTACTAGCATGCCTGGTTGCAGAGACCACTGTTTGGGGATGATGTTAGACTGAGACCCTACTGGCTTGTGTTGGTGTTTCACATGCTTATTAAAAATCCTATGATACTGTTTGAGGAGGAGCAAGGAGTTCTGGCCTCAAAATGCTTCCTCAAAATGTACCACCACAGAGGACTTACTAACTACAGAGGGTGCAGGGAAAATTTACAAGGATATTGCTGGGACTTGAGGACCTGATTTATAGGGAAAGGTTGAATAGGTTAGGACTTCATTCCCTGGAGTGCAGGAGAATGAGGGGAGATCTTATAGAGGTATACAAAATTATGAGGGGTATAGATAGGGTGAATGCATGAAGGCTTTTTCCCCTCAGGTTGGGTGAGACTAGAACTAGAGGTCATAGGTTTAGGGTGAAAGGTGACATATATAAGGGGAATCTGAGGGGGAACTTCTTCACTCAGAGGGTGGTGCGAGTGTGGAACGAGCTGTCAACGGAAGTGGTGGATGTGGGTTCAATTGTAACACTTAAGAGAAGTTTGGATAGGTACATAGATGGGAGGAGTATAGGGGAATATGGTTCGTGTGCAGTAGATGGGACTAGGCTGAAGATCAGGTCGGCATGGACTAGATGGGCCGAAGTGTGCTGTAGTGCTCTATGACTCTATAACTTAAGTAGTCTTTCTTGTGAGGTATTGAGTCTGAAAGCATGTGCTCAGCTGCTCAACACCATTCCATGTCTACCTGCTAAGCCCCTATGGAGTCTTGTATGCATTTAAATAAAAAGTTCAACATTTTTACACTGTGCTAATTGACCATTTAATTTTAATTTTGTATTGTTGAAAATATTCTATTGCTATTTACGATGGAAGGACCTCATTCATAGAAACAAGCATTACAGAAACGTGCCCTCCTGGCCTACCTCATCTGTGCCAACCATGATGCCTACATTCACTACTCCCATTTGCCCGCGTTAGGCCTGTATCCCTCTATACGTTTCCTATCCAAGTACTCGTCCAAATACCTTATAAGCGTAACCAATACAAGTTTTGAAAGCAGTCATACCTCGTGATTTGGAGTAAACATTTAAGGTCCTTATAAAGCTGCCTGACTGCATGGTAAATGTACTGGCTGCGATGGAATTGGGCCATACGGACCAGGAATGTTGCCAGTTTGATTTCTGTCTGCGCTGAATTAGATCCTCTCAGCTGGAGCTGCACCAGGGGGCATTGCAATTAATTTTTGCTCTGCTTGGCCAGGGATGAGAAAAATTAGTAATGTTTCCTGGACCTGATTGCAACAGCAAACCCCTGCTGGAAATACGTGCAACGTGTGTGGATAGACGAGGGTTTAGTTAGACTTCATTTTTACGACTCATGGATAGATGCCACTTCAATAGACCACAGTCAACCACTGTGCAATTGTGTCTCAACAAAAGTTATCATGATATGCAACAATATTATATTAAAAAGCAGATATGTTATTTGAAACACTTAACTCATTTTACTGGGTGTTTATAGCAGTAAAGCATTGCTATTAACAAGGTGACTGGTGGGCTAAGCGGGAACAGAGATAATAAATAGGGGCAGTTGGCTTGCCAGAATTTGCTTCCCATTTGTTAAGCCAGCCAATGCTAACAGCTGTTTGGCACTTTGACAGTGCCTCCCATGTAAACTGTTCATGGCAGATGTGCACAGTTGCCTTTGAACGTTCCTAGGTAAGCTGGACACCAGTATCCCTGGAATAAGCAGCCACAGGAATAGAAACCTGTACCAGTCACTAGAATCAGCTCTTTGAGCTGCTTGTTAACCATTCTGGAACTGGATTCTGTCTTTCTATGAACATTATCTATTTATTTATTTATTTTACTTACAACGTGGTAACAGGCCCTTCCAGCCCAACGAGTCCTCGCCGCCCACTTTAAACCCAAACTAACCTACCCGTACGTTTTTAGAATGTGGGAGGAAACCAGAGCACCCGGAGGAAACCCACGCAGACACGGGAGAACATACAAATTCCTTACAGACAGCAACGGGAATCGAACCCCGATCGCTGGCGCTGTAATAGTGTCGCGCTAACCGCTACGCCACAGCATAGAAACAGGCTCACTAAGTCCACAACAACCATCAAGCACTGATTTTTACACCTTTCCTACCCCTAACCCATTTTATTCTGCCCAATTTTCCATCAACTGCCCCCAGTTTCTACCACTCACCTACACCAGGGGCAATTTACAGTGCCCAATTAACCTGCCAGCCTGCACATTTTTGGGAAGTGGAGGGAACTGGAGCATCCGGGGGAAACCCGCACACAGTCACAGGGAGAATGTGCAAACTCGACACAGACAATAGCAGAGGTCAGTATTGAACCTGGGTCACTGGAGCTGTGGGGCAGCACCACTGTGCCACCCTAAGTCATGCATCAGTAATCTATTGGTATTGGATTATTATTGTCACTTGTACTGCGGTACAGTGAAAAACTTGTCTTTCATGCCAATTGTACAGGTCAATTGATTACGCAGTGCAGTTACATTGAGTTAGTACGGAGTGCATTGAGGTAGTACAGGTAAAAACAATAACAGTACAGAGTAAAGTGTCACAGCTACAGAGAAAGTGCAGTGCAATAAGGTGCAAGGTCACAACAAAGTAGATCGTGAGGTCAGGGTCCATCTCATCATATAAGGGAACCGTTTAAAAGTCTTATCACAGTGGGGTAGAAGCTGTCCTTGAGCCTGGTGGTGTGTGCCCTCAGGCTCCTGTATCCTGTATGGGCTGGAATGGGGAAGTATCCTGTAATAGATTTTATTTTTCTTCCTGTAATGGTAAAGAGGGAGTTGTGTTGGCTTTTGAAGGAGCTTAAATGTAGTGCCATGTCTGTGCACAGTTAACTTGGAGCAGCATCGCACCTTTTTTGTGTGACTGCCATAACACAGCAGGAGACTCCAGCAAACCAGCCCCTAACTCCACTAAAGTAGGTAATTTGTGGTAAGGTGCCCCATAATTGCAAACCTATTCATTTAGCCCCCAGAATACTGTAGGCATCCTGCTGTGATTTGCCTCACTAGGGGTTTAGTGAAGCTGGAATAACAGTACTTGCATATTTTAAAATAGAATACAGATATGCCTTTTGTTTTTGATGCTAAAGAGCAGGGATTCTCGCAATGTTCTGGGAAAATCAATCCCACATGCAACATCACCGAAAACAATAACTGGTCTCAGTTCTGTTTGTGGAGTCATCTACATGCAAAACGATATCGACTTCACTACTATCTTATTCAATACAAGTGCTTTGAGATGTTTGAGAGAAATGATAAGGCAGTGGCTTTTGTTTTTTTTTAAATTTAACCTTAATGTTTTTTTTCATCCAAGTTCCATAAAGAACAGTACAAGCGACCACCACCCACCCCCCCACACCCCCACCACGTTATGTGTTCTGAGAAGAAGGTCCGTATCGCGATTTTCCGTAACGTGAAGCTGTGCCATCTACACGTGTCAAGAACTGCAGGTCGAAAAAAACTGTGCTATTTATGTAATTTTTTTCCCACCTTAGTTCCATGAGAGTGAATTTTATTCCGTATCTCAAATTTTTAAGTATTGATTTGTGAATTCTGTAAGGGCGAATTTCCGTAATCCGAACTGCCGTAACGCAGGGTTTGACTGTACAGGAGGGCAGCAATCAGAGGCTATGCAATGCTCCCTCCATCAATAAACACACTGTGACGTAGCAGTTTCAGAAATCTACAAACATGTGGGTTTACAATGGTGCTAAACTTATACTGTTTAGTATATTTGGAAAGTTGGTCCTATTTTCCCTCTGTATCTCCATTTCACAATGGAAGCCAGCCTCGAGTATATAAAAAAAAATCAGCAATATATATAACATAATGCATACAGTACAATCCATAAATTGGATCAAAACCCCTGATATAAAAGCAGCATTTAGAATGGCAGCAGGAAATGCATACACTGTCATGGTACAATTAATTCAGGCACTAAGTCTTGCCCTTCCTGACATTGTAAAAGTGTCACTCTGTGGAGTTTATAACAACTGACCCTGCTGCCCTCAAACTGCCCCTACAAAACTATTTCTCAGCACGTCTAACTAAATAGTACTAAGCGACAGGGATCCCAGCTGATTTTTTTTGTTTTACTGCTTTCTTGCCAATTCTGTTACCTTTTTATTACTGAATTGATATTAGCCAAATTGGCACAAACCAACAGCAATTCTCATCTGTAATAATTGATGACATACAAATCAGTGCATTCACCAACTCAATCTTCAGTGATCCAAAAGTTTTAGCCTGATTTAAAAGAATATCCTAATCCACATCTTGATGCTAATGATGATCTGAGTCTTGTCTATTAATTTGACTTTTAACTGAAGCATGTTCAAGACATATTGGGTTTATGTCCCAGATTTTTTCTTTGATTTTAATGTTGGCTACAGCCTCAAGCCAACTGTTTTGGGGAGTTAGGATTCGGTCTCCAAACTTTGGTCATAAATTATATGAGAAGCTTCCTTTGGAAGTGCCCAATTAGTCCTAAGAATATGTTTCCAGTAAAGAATGGCGATTGTAAGGATGTCTGTGCTTTATTTTTAAGCAGGAATCGTTAAAATGTTCATCTTCTATTGAATTAGTCATCAAAACAAGAACGATATTTTACCCTATGAAGTTGTAAATCCCAAATCTTACATTGCAATGATCTTCTAATAATTCACCAGCATTTAAGTTGAGTAGATACCTTTGAATCATTCCATCTGCGTGGTTACATAAAATAATTCTCCCTTTTCCCCTCTCTGTGTAAAGTATTTCAATGAGGACTGTGCCATTAATTGTACCAGAATTCCTTTTCTCCTGGCCACTTGAAATGTATTCAGGCCCTGTTCTACTTGTGGGAAGAAATTTTGTCTGCTCCTAATTCTCTCAATCCTCTATTTTCGAATTCCCCCCCAAATGTTTTTATGATGCCTCACCTTCCACATTTTTGGAAATTTTAAAATTTGGGGATTAAAGAGATGCTCTCCAGAGTGTGGAGGGAATTTAAGGAGTTGTGTTCCTTCTCATGGCTAGCACTGGTCTCCAACTCTTTTCTAACTGGAGTTGTGTTTATATACTAGTTGGAAAGTTGCAGTGCACCTCCTGAAAGAGTTACTATCCATTTTATTTTTCTTAGCCAAATTCTTCTGCATGGTATTTATGATCAGTGTAAGGTCTAAAGTTTCTTGTCAAATGCATTACACACTTAAGAGAGTTTGACTGCATTTTTCCATTATTAATATGATTTCAGGAAGTTTTCCACTTAATGGACTGCTTAGAGTTGGATAGCGTCCAAACTTTTCTGCGGAGGGACCCTACACAGAAAGCAGGTGCAGTCTATTAGATAGGAAACAAAACAAATTAAGAAAGCATCTTGAAGTTATTAACGTACATCTGAAACATTTTGAGGTAATAAAATATGTTGGCTTGACCAAAGACAGACAGAATTAATTTCCACTTTCTTTTGCAGATGACAAAGAGCTGGGTTAGTGGCAGCTTACATGAGAAAATTTTACTTCCCACTTCCACTCCCTCATGACAGAGTTATTACTTTCCAGTCCATTCCAGCAATGTCCACTGGAAAAGCCACCATTTTTTAAAGTGAAGGATAGACGATAGGACAGATGTGTGCTATGGACTCACTCCCATTAGAAACTTGATTGAGTGTTTCCTTGATGGGCTCGTACTAAAAGGCACCAGCCAAGAGTTTCAATAGAACTTGGAACATAGAACAGTACAGCACAGGAACAGGCCCTTCAGCCCAGGATGTCTGTGCCGAACATGATGCCAAATTAAACTAATCTCTGCCTCCACATGATCCATTCTCTGCATATTCATGGGCCGATCTAAAAGTCTCTTAAATGCCACTATCATATCTGCTTTCACCACCACCCCTGGCAGTGCATTCCAGGCACCCATCACTCCGTATATAAAAAAATACTTGCCCGCACATCTCCTTTAAACTTTCCCCCTTCTCACCTTAAAGATCTGCCCTCTAGTATTTGACATTTCTTCTCTGGGGAAAAAAAGATTCTGACTGTCTACCCTATCTATGCCTCTCATAATTTTATAAACTTCTATCAGGTCCCCCCTCAGCCTCTGACGGTTCAGAGAAAACTACCCAAGTTTGTCCAACCTCTCCTTATGGCTAATATGGTATTATGTCCATGAAGTGGAACTACGTTGTACGCTGCATAGACACTGTTAGTTGGAAATTAGATTGCCACCATTTTTGGTGTGCTATGTGAGCGCTACATTTTGTCTTAAAGCCAAATCGGTTGTCATGAGAAATAAAATTGCTAAATTGGGACCTTCTTGTCTTAAGAAGTCACTCTTGTGGTTTTCTCCCATTTTAAAGCATCTGATGCTTTGTGTGCCTGCAGTTCTATTCCAATGCTGCCTCTGGGAAGTTGGTCGGTACTGTTAAAGAACTCCTATCGTGGCAGCTGTGGAGATGAGGGAGAGTGGGGGTGGGGGGTTGGTGGGAAATGGAAGGAGAAATTGGAAGTGAGGGTTAAATGACTAATGGAGCCCCATCCCATTGTAACGGAGCAGTTCAGTTGGGCACCACGCCATGGTCAGGCCCCATTCTGTGATGGGGCTGTTCCAAGTGATTACATGCATGGATACTGTGAACTTTATCAGTGCAGCAACAAACAATCTGCTGGAGGAACTCAGTGGGTCGAGCAGCATCTGTGGGAGGAAAGGAATTGTCGACGTTTCGCGTTGAAACCCTGCATCAGGTCTGAGAGTGGAGAGGTGAGGTGGCCAGTATGAAGGGGGGAGGGTTGGCGAGAAAAGAGTCCATGGCGATTGGTGGACTGAGGAGGGGTGTAAGATGACAGGCAGGTGGTGTCGGGTAGGGGAAGGGAGGGGGGTGGAGTTGGGCAACAGTGGCAGGTGAATGATAGATGGGAGCAGAGAGAGAGTGAGAGAGAGAGAGAGAGAGGAGAGGAGAAAGGAAAAAGAAACACGGATGGAACGAGGGGAGGGTGAAGGTTGGAGACGGCTGCTGGAGGGAGATAAGCAGGAACACAAAGGGCTCCTAGTTCTGGGTGGGGTCAACACGGGTGGGGTCAATAAAAATAAAAACATGCACCAACAGGGACCCTGTAATTCATATATGGTTTCTGATGTGATGCACCCCATGAATAACAGTGAATGAGAAGCAAAGATCATAGGTCTGTGATCCAGTTGTCTGCATATCAGAGGCACGTGGTGTGCACATCGATGATAGCATTGTGTGCAAAATGCATCTGGGAAATGGCACCCATGCTAGGGTAAATTGTGACAGGGGGCAAGTCCACAAGATCACAAGACAAGGGAGCAGAAGTAGGCCATTCGGCCCATCGAGTCTGCTCCAAAGAAAAGGGAAAAAAGAAAAAGAAATGAGAAATGAAGGGGGAGGGCAAAAAAACCCCACTATTCTAACCCCAATTTCCGGCCTTATCCCCATATCCCTTGATACCCGACTATTTAGATATCTATCTATCTCTTCCTTAAATGCCTCCAATGATCGGGCCTCCACTGCTGTACGTGGCAAGGAATTCCACAAATTCACCACCCTCTGGCTAAAGAAATTTCTCCTCATCTCTGTATTAAACCTGTACCCTCTAATTCTATGATTGTGCCCTCTGGTCCTGGACTCACCCACCAAGGGAAACAGCTTGACCTCATCTACTCTGTCCAGTCCTTTCAACATTTTAAATGTCTCTATGAGGTCCCCTCTCATTCTTCTGTACTCCAGTGAGTACAGTCCAAAAGCTGACAAATGCTCATCATACGTAAGCCCTTTCATTCAGGGAATCATCCTCGTAAATCTCCTCTGAACCCTCTCCAACATCAGCACATCTTTCCTAAGATATGGGGCCCAAAACTGTGTGCAGTATTCCAAATGAGGCCTCACTAGTGCCCCGTAGAGCCTCATCAACACTTCCTTACTTTTATACAATATACCTCTCGAAATGAATGCCAACATAGCATTCGCTTTCTTTACCACCGATCCGGCCTGGTGGTTAGCCTTTAAGGTATCCTGCACGAGTACCCTCAAGTCCCTTTGTACTTCTGTACTTTGAATTTTCTCTCCTTCTAGATAATAATCTGCCCAATTTCCCAAGAGGTGGAATTTCCACCAGAAATAGAGGTAAAGATTTTGAAACATGCATGAAATGTTTTCTGTTCAGGACCTGTACACAACAAACAGAGGCAAATGTTTTTCTCTTACTCAGTTTCTGGCTACTTAAGTTGAGTGGGGGTCAATGAGATTAAGGTCTTGTTCATCAGTGGTGTGGACTTACAGCGTTAAATTATCCCAACTTTCATATCAATCGACAATCTGGCTTTCTTGGAGAAGTCAGTGATTAAATATTTTATGGGGAAAAAATAAAATATATTAATGCAGTGGAGGTTGTTCTGCTGTGATCACTGGGGATACCCTGAGAACACCTACTGCTGAGGACTTTGGAAGTTCCTCTACCATCATCATGCTTTCCCTTGATGAAGAGGAAATACAGGCCAGAAAGTCTGGGGCTTGATTTCCCATTGGATAACAGTTATCTTCATCTTCCCTGTGGGTGTGGATGTAAAACGTGCCATCCCTGTTTAAAATCTAGTTATCCTTGTGAATGAATGTGATATGCTCTCTGGTCGATGTCCCACCAATACTCATTGTCTATGTATCCCATGTTCATAAAAGCTACTGCTATTTGGGAACAGAGGGACATGGATGGGACCGTTTGGTCCTTTAGCTGAAAGCCAAGGAAATCATGACTTACTAATGTGCAGTGAGCAGCAACTTTGGGAGGGGAGGCACCAAGATTAGTCTGGGTTAATAACGTTAAATTTGAAATGCAGAAATCAAGGAAAGGCAGCAGATGGTAAAGAGATCACACTTTTGAGGTACTTGCAAATTGATTGTGATTGCAAGCAACAGAGACCAAAATGCAGCCAATGAACCAATTATCCATTGTTCACACACTAAGAAAACTTTTTTTTTCTAAAAGTATGCAATGGCTCTCACCAATTCTCTTTCAAGTAATCGGAGGAACCCCTCGATTATTTCTTCAGACTGGAACATTTAACTTTGGTCAACTTATACTTGGCAGCTGTGAAAAACAGGATGCCTTCTTCCCATGTGTCTGGGCTGAATTCAAACCTGAGTCCTTCTGCAAAAAAATGTATTCTTAATCCAGTTCCCGAGAGAAAGAGATATCTTTGATACTGCTCATTGTTCCAAAAGTGAATCTTGCAGTCCCACACCCTGTGAAGAATAGACTGATTAATAACAGGCTCCTTTTCACGAGTGTTAAAAGCAGCTTAGCATGCAACATTCAACTTGAGCAGGAACCTCACACAAACAGATCTAAAATGAATATTCTAATACCCATTGCACATGTATCTACAAAATGACTCAGTGGACTGTATTCTGAATTCATTTCATTTACAGTAAGGAGTAGATTCAGAAAGCCATAACATAATAAATGTAGAAGCAAGAATTATTCACGTCCCTTTGCTCACGTAACAAGCTCTGCAGGTCTGGCTGTGAAATTTCTTTAATTTTAGAAATCACATGAGTCTCTGTGGGCAGGCAAGGAACTTAGCTGCAGGCATGTTGGAGAATAGCAACGAGTATCTACATGTTGCTACTGCTTCACTCCTAGATATAGATAGGGACTACATTCTCCACAGTTCACGGGCTCTGAAGGCAATGCTGGATGAGATACCGTATTTATCGTAGTGTATTTATCGTAGTGTATTTATGTCAGAAAAACTTCTGATGACCCAATACCAAAGCAGCTACGTTATGGAGAGTTGACTGAGGACAAACGATCATGTGGTGGACATCAAAAGATTCAAAGACTCTCTCAGAACACCCCTGCAGAGCTTTAACATTGACACATACCACTGGGAACAACAAGTATTGGATCATACTGTTTGGTGTACCTGCATAAAAAGTGGTGCTTGCTCAAGCAAGGAAACTAGAATGGAGGAAGCAAAGAGGAAGAGAGAATCTCGAAAATCAAGAACCGCTGATGCTAGAGGCAGGCTCGGTAGTGTAGTGGTTAGCATAATGCTTTACAGCGCCAGCGACCTGGGTTCAATTCCGGCCACTATCTGTAAGGAGTTTGTATGTTCTCCCCGTGTCTGCGTGGGTTTCCTCCAGGTGCTCCGGTTTCCTCCCACATTCCAACGACGTACACGTTAGGGAGTTGTGGGCATGTTATGTTGGCGCCAGAAGCGTGGTGACACTTGTGTGCTGCCCCCAGAACACTCTACGCAAAAGATGCATTTCACTGCGTGTTTCGATGTACATGTGACTAATAAAGAAATCTTATATCTTATCTTATGGCATCCCTACCCCTCCGTCACCTGTGTGGAAGCAATTTACGAGCCAGATTGGTCTATCAGCCATCTCTGTACACATCACAGCATTACAGACTAGATGTAAATAGGTGTCTATTTTGGTGTACCAAAACAACAAATTTCACATCACCTGAGTCAGTGACAATAAATCTGCTTCTGATGTCATGGTCTCACTTGAGAATGAGTGACAAACAACGACAAGCAGTTTAGTATTAACTATTGAAGGGTGACTGTGTTTTAAAGCTGCTACCTTGTTAGGTACAGAGTCCTGAGTTTGACTGCTCTCTGGGTTGTAATGATTGTCACTGGAGGTTTTGGTCAGTATGGACAGGATGGGCCGAAGGGCTTGTTTCTGTGCTGGGTGACCCTGTGATTCCTTGTTGACTGAACTGTTCTGGAGAGAGCCTTGGCATAAACAGTCGTTTTGTTCTGAGCTCCTAAATCTGCTCAGTTCCTCACCCACAAGAGCATACTAGGAACCCGGACTACACAGCATTAAATACGTTTGTGCTTCCACATCTGATACTTTGACCAATTTTTTTTGTCTTAATCTACAATCCCAATCCTCATGGATTTTCATTGGCTTCCGCCCGCTCGGACAGGAGACTCGTTTTGAAAGACCCTGCCTCTTGCACTGTAGCAGCCCCTCAGTATAGCACATCAGTCAAGTTCAGGAGCTGGCTTTTGACCTGAACCAACTTGGAATTAAGAGTTACCATAATGATGGGTTTTGTAGGAAGGGTCTACTTGAGGGTGAAGAGGAAAGTGAATTGTAATTGTAAGATTTCCTGAGATTTTGTAAGCTATTTAGTGAGTGGGATATAGGGCAGTCAGGCTCAGTCCAATTCATGTGGACCTTTGAACATAGAACATAGAACATAGAACAGCACAGTACAGGCCCTTTGGCCCACAATGTTGTGCGGACATTTTATCCTGCTCTATGATCTATCCCACAGGACCTTTGAATAGGGTTACTTACTAGCAATGGAAATTCTTGATGTTTCTTTACTCACTGTTCCAAGACTACTGAGGTTTGTTATTGTGGCTTTACACTGGTGGCTCAGTTGGTAGCAGACTTGCCTCTGAGTCAAAAAATTTTGGGTTCATTTTTCACTCTGGACAAAAATCAGTGATGACTCTTAAGTGAGTCTTTTCAGGGACTCTTTCAGTGAAAGGTTACGCTGAAACCCTGACTGCCCTCTCAAGTGGATGGAAAAGGTTTTACTGCGCCATTTCTGAAGAAGCAGAATTATACCTGATCTGGCCAATATTTATTCCACAAATAGATAGCTGCTCCTTATCACACTGTCTACAGCAAACTCCTACACTCCCCTGAAAGTGGCTGCACGAGTTGATAGGGTGGTAAAGGTGGCGTACGGCAGGCTTGCCATTATTAGTTGAGGTATTGAGTTCAAGAGTCAGGAAATTGTGTTGCAGCTTTATAAAACTCTAGTTAGGCCGCATCTGGAGTATTGCATTCGATTCTGGTCGCCCCCATTATAGTAAGGATGTCGATGCTTTGGAGAGGGTGCAGAAGAGGTTTACCAGGATGCTGCCTGGATTAGAGGGCAGGTGTTATGAGGAGATGTTGGACAAACTAGGGTTGTTTTGTCAGGAGTGGCAGAGGCTGATGGGAGACCTGATAGAGGTTTATAAGATAATGAGAGGCATAGACAGAGTAGACAGCCGGTGTCTTTTTCCCAGGGTCGCAATATCTAATACTAGAGGGCATGCATTTAAGGTGAGAGGGGGTAAGTTCAAAGGAGATGTGCAGGGCAAGTTTTTACACAGAGAGTGGTGGGTGTCTGGAATGTGCTGCCGGGCTGGTAGTGGAGGCAAATACAATAGGGGTATTTAAGAGGCCCTTAGATAGGCATATGAATATGCAGAGAATGGAGGGATATGAACTCATGTAGGCAGAAGGGACTAGTTTAATAGGCTTTTAACTACTAGTTTAATTAGTTCAGCACAACATTGTGGGCAGAAGGGCCTGTTCCTGTGCTGTACTATTCTATGTTCAATGTAATCACCAATGCTTGCAGTTTCCTACATCGCAGCAATGACTACACTTCTAAAATATTTCATTGGATCTACAGTGCTATGAGATGTCCCGAAAGGGATGTGAAAGATGCTGTATAATGCAAATATACTCTTATTTGCAGTTACTCTCACCAACAATCTTGGCACTGGGCATCACCTGTACCAGTGATGCGATTGAGAGAGCAAAGTTGTATAGGGAAAAGATAACACAGCCTACTTCTGGCAATTGCAAACAGATTAGATATCTGTTCTGCATTGTTGGTTACAAATGCAAGTTATCTTAGCACAATTCTAAAGTGGTAGATCAACTGAACGCCTTTCTCCCTTTCAAAGGTCTCAATCTGACCACTTAATGAAATGACAGTCCTTTTGGCACAGGGAAGATCTAAAAATACACAGTTTTTCAAGAGCATCAACACAGTCACTGTTGGGAATTAAGTTTCTTTTTACTTTTGGATGCAACATCACCAGCCATCATGCCCGCATTAGGTATACTGAGGCTAAATGCAAAGTTCTGTCAACAGTTACATAATCTCCATAACCCAAAAGACCTACCTGTTGTTTAATATTCTTACTCCTGATATCAGACATCTTTTAACATTTGGAATTAAGACCTAACTCAGTGCTCTAGCTTTCTGGAACTTTTTCCTGCATCAGAGGACAACGTCCAAGCTAATAGGTGTGGCGCAGTGGATAGGGTTGCTGCCTCACAGCTCCAGCGACCTGGGTTCGGTCCCGCACTCCGGTGCTGTCTGTGTGGAGTCTGTATGTTCTGCCTGTAGCACATGGGTTTCCTCCAGGTGTTCCAGTTTCCTCCCTCATCCTAAGAATGTGCAGGGTGTTAGGTTAATTGGCTGCTTATGTTGCACCTAGTGTGTGGGGGAGTGGTAGAATCTGCAGGGAGTAGAGGAGAAAGAGGAGAGAATAAAAGATGGGATTAATGAGGGATTAGTGTAAAAATGGGTGCTTGATGGTCGATACATTGCTGTATCTCTCTATAACATCCCTGAGACTTCAGTTCATAGAAACTGAAGACATTTCACCCAAACAAGATACATTAGAATTACTTCATGATTTCATAACTTCCTTTCTGTTCTGGTTCATGAGCATTGTGTCTTCATGTGTGTATCTTGAATTAAAATATGCCTCCAGTTTCATCTTTCTCTTTCCCCCAGAAAGTCAACCTTAATAAAACCCTGCATCGGGGAACAATGTCCATGCTACGAGATTTTTGGAGACATGAGAGACCATGACACGACCTGGTAAAATGGTGCTTATGGTCCATTGAGCCCGCGATGTGTTTTCCAGCTTTTCAAATAAAGATTTGCAAGTTTTTCAGTCAAACATCTGCAGAAAGTGTTGTGTGAGAAGTTCAACTGCAAAATCAAATTTGACGAATGTACGTAATCGCAGAACGTTTTATCATCCATTCCATGCAGGGGATTGTAATCCTGTCCTAGTCTAAAAGGTGATGAATTTTCCTCTTGTTTATGGTGGCAGAATAACTCCTGCTGATCAAGTTTGCTTTGCTCAGGTGAAGTGACTGGCCGGAGATAGGGGAGGGGTCCCTTTTAGAATACCTGAGAGCAGCAGCAATGGCAGCCAGGGTGTGTGTCAATGGCCTTGCCTCCTTTTGCTCTGGTTGGTAAACTGGTTTATTATAGTCACATGTACTGAGGTACGGTGAAAAACATTGTTTTGCACGCCATCCATACAGATCATTTCATCACATCAGTGCATTGAGGTAGTACAAGGGAAAAGCAATAACAGAATGCAGAATAAAGTGTTACAGTTACCGAGAAAGTGCAGCACAGGCAGACAATAAGGTGCAAGGCCATAATGAGGTAGATTGTGAGGTCAAGAATTCATCTTATCATACTAGGGGACCGTTCACTAGTCTTATAAGAGCAGGATAGAAGCTGTCCTTGAGCCTGGTGGTACGTGCTTTCAGGCTTTTGTATCTTCTGCCCAATGGGAGGGGGGAGAAGAAAGAATGTTTGGAGTGGATGGGGTCTTTGATTATGCTGGCTACTTTACCGAGGCAGTGAGAAGTGTAGACAGGGTCCATGGAGAGTACTCTGGTTTCTGTGACGTGCTGAGCTGTGTCCACAACTCTCTGCAGTTTCTTGCAGCCTCGGTCAGAGCAGTTGCCATACCAAGCCATGATTCATCTGGGTAGGATGCTTTCTATGGTGCATCTATAAAAGTTGGTGAGGGTCACTGGGGACATGCTGAATTTCTTGAGCCTCCTGAGGGAGTAGAGGCACCGGTGAGCTTTCTTGGCTGTGGCGTCTATGTGGTTGGACCTGGACAGGCTATTGGTGATGTTCACTCCTAGGGACTTGAAGCTCTCAACTCCCTTGACCCTCTTGACCTGTGGTTGTTGGTAGGAGGAAAACAGTGCAAATAGAAGGAGAACAAGCAGCCTTGAAATTTTATACCTCGTGCCAATGTTTTTCCTGTGAATTTTATCAAAAATTTGGCCAGATATTTACTGCACAGTTCTCGAAGATGGACAGCTTGGTTCTGGGTCCTTCAGGCTAAGTAAAGGGACCACAGCCTGGCAGCTGGAATATAATGTGGAAAAATATGAGGTCATTAACTTTGGCAGACAAAATAGAAAGGTGTAGTTTTTTTTTGAAGGATGTTGATTTTCAGAGGGACTTGAATGTCCTTGTACACTAACTATTAAAAGTTATTATACAAGTTCAGCAAGGAATTAGTCAAACACTATGTTGGTGTTTATTGCAAGAGGATTTGATAACAGGAGCAAGACTTATTTTATGTAGCACCCTGGTGAGAGTACATCTGCTATGTAGTGCACAGATCTGGTCTCACAACCTAAGGAAGATTATACCTGCAGAAGAGAGAATGTAGTGCAGGTTCACCAGATTGATTCTTGGGATGACGTGTTTGTTATACGGGGGGGGGGGTGGGGGGTGGTGGTGGGGGGGAACATTACACAGGTGAGACCTGTATTCCCTAGAGCTTTGAAGAACTAGAGGTGATTTCATTGAAACGTATGGAAATTTTCAGGGACTTGACAAGGTAAAAGCAGAGCTGATACTTGCCCTGGCTGGGGTGTCTTGATACATGGGTCATATCCTCAAAACATGCGGTCGTTCATTCAGGGCAAAGATGAGAAGAAATTTCTTTACCCAAAGGGTAGTGAATCTTTAAAATTCAGTATCCAAGAGGGCTGTAATCTAACCAAGATTAATATAATTTAATTTTTTTTCAATTCTGTGTCTTGAGGAGCGAACCCAGTGCTGTGTTCGCATTTTGATTGGCCTGAGTTGCTCCTTGAATAAGTTATCAATTTGTATCTCTAGATCCCTTTAATCTTGCTTTTCACTGCCTTTTCTTATTCCTCAAACTGAAATCAAGCACTTCACTCTTTCTACATCAAAATTAACTGCTTATTCTGCAAATTTATTAAAGTTGTCTTGAGTTTTGTTGTGGAGGACTGCAAGGAGCCAAACGTGGGGCCATTGTGGCCAGATTGGTTAATCTACTCATTGGTTAGTGATTTTGTTGTAAACCAATGAAGGCATTGAGAGACCTTTTTATAAAAAGCACATTTCCATTTTATGATTCTTAAAGTGGTAATAAAATTACTTTTAGGACTGTGTATTCTCACGTCAGTACTTCTGTTACTAACTGGTGTCATTTGCACGTAGGTGCTGCTCCCAATACATTGGCTGGAAGCCCATCTGGTTCACTGATCACATATCTTCAGGCCAGGCTGCAGATGCTCAAGACAGTTTTGGTCACCCTGTTATAGGAAAGACATCATTAAACCAGAAAGAGTGCAGAGAAGGTTTATGAGGATGCTGCCAGGACTCAAGGGCTTGAGTTATATGGAGAGGTTGGACAGGCTAGGACTTCATTCCTTGGAACGTAAGAGATTGAGGGGTGACCTTATGGAGGTGTATAAAATCATGAGGGGGATAGATAGGGTGAATGCATACAGTCTTTTTCCCAGGGAAGGGGAACTAAAAATTAGAGGGCATAGGTTTAAGGTGAGAGGGGAGAGATTTAAAAGGGACCTGAGGGGCAACTTCTTCACACAAAGGGTGAAGTGTATGTGGAACGAGCTGCCAGAGGAAATGGTTGAGGTGGGTACAATAACAACATTTAAAAGACATTTGGATAAGCATGAGGGTAGGAGGCATTTAGAGGGATACGGTCAAACGCAGGCAAATGGGTCTAGCTTGGTGTGCACCATGGTTGGCATGGATGAGTTGGGCCGAAGGGCCTGTTTCCCTGCTGTATTACTCCATGACTCAAAAAGGCATAGTGCAAGAAGTAAAATCATTGATTTTAATTTTAAACTTCCAACCTTAAAGTAAAATAAAAACTCAGTCACCCAGTTCTTCTGATTCCTCTCCATAAGGATAGCTTGCTCGTTGCTCTTGAGGTGTCTTTCATGCTCTTCCGCCTTGCTGGGTACTTTGTTGTTGAGAGTTGCTGCATTATTCTGTCATTTCCTTCATTCTTTCACAGGACCTCAATACCAGGCGGGCCTCGCCTGCTTTAGCCATCCTGCCACCCCTGTGGACTGTAAGCTCTCAGTCAATTAGTTTATTCAGGACTGAGAGACTGATTATTTTTGTATATATTCATTCAAGGGATGTGGGCTTTGCAGGCTGAGCCAGCATTTAATTGCCCATCTCTAGTCGCCCTTGCGAGGGTAGTGGTGAGCTGCCTTCTGGAACTCACCACCACCTTTGCTGTCATCCTTCAGGTGTGGGTTTTCTTGCATAGAGAGGGAGTCAGGAGATGCAGAGATTAGAACACGCCCAAGGAGCTGACGGACAGCTCTTGCTCCAATGTTCCTAGAATCTATGTTCTGTGGCGACTCACCGTCTAGTCGGGCAAACCGGCTCGGCAGTCGGGTCGCGCGGCGTCGGAGCGACGAGGCCCAAGATGGCGGCGGGCCTCGTCTTTCCGAGCGACGGGGAGAACCCGCGCGCGGGAAAGTCCTGATGACGTAGGACTTACGTCATTGCCGGTTTGTTTGGGCGGGAGTTTTTCTCCCTTAAAGGGCCCGCACAAGGCGGGAAAATAAACCAGTTCTGTTTGGCAATCCTCCGAGTAGAGTCTTGTTTTATTCCGCGGTAGCAACCGCTACATTGGTGACCCCGACGGTCCAAACGGCTTTTGGACCTGCGAAATGGATGACAGCGCAGCAGCCAACGCAGTGGCCCTCAAGCTGCCCACCTTTTGGACACTTCGGCCCAGCGTCTGGTTTGACCAGGCTGAAGCGCAATTCCACCTTCGGCAGATCACCTCCGACTCCACGAAGTACTACCATGTGGTTAGCTCTCTGGACCAGGAGACAGCCGCCCAGGTTGGAGACTTCATCCAGTCGCCTCCGGAGGAAGATAAGTACCCGGCTTTCAAAGATCTTTTGATCCGGACCTTCGGCCTCTCCCGTCGTGAGCGCGCCGCCCGCCTGCTTCATCTGGATGGCCTGGGGGACAGATCCCCATCCGCCCTAATGAATGAGATGCTGGCATTGGCCGAGGGACACAAGCCATGCCTGATGTTCGAACAGGCCTTCCTCGAACAGCTCCCCGATGACATCCACTTGTTGTTAGCTGATGCCGACTTCAGCAACCCCCGTGAGGTGGCCGCCCGGGCAGATGTCCTGTGGAGGGCCAAGCGCGAGAGCGGTTCGTCCGTCAGTCAAATCACCAGGCCGCGAGCCCAACGCCTGCCTCGCCCGGCCCCAGCAACCGAGCAGCCACGCCCCAGGAACGCAGACGACGACACGGGTGACCAGCTGTGCTTCTACCATCAGAGGTGGGGTGCGGAGGCCCGTCGATGCCGCCCACCCTGCAAGTTTCAGGGAAACGCCAGGGCCAGTCGCCGCTGATGGCTACGGCGGCTGGTCGCCGACAGAGCCTCCTCTTCATTCAGGACAAGAAATCTGGACGGCATTTCCTCGTTGATACTGGAGCGGAGGTCAGTATTTTGCCCCCGACAGGCCGCGACACTCGTGACAGGCCACCAGGTCCTCTACTCAATGCCGCCAACGGTACAACGATACGGTCTTTCGGCACCCGTACGCTTCAATTACACTTTGGCGGCAGCCGTTTTACCTGGACCTTTACCCTTGCCACCATCGCCCGACCACTCCTAGGCGCCGATTTCCTTCGGGCCCACAACCTGTTAGTCGACCTGCGAAGGAAGTGGTTAGTCCACTCTAGCACTCTCTGGACCTATCCCCTGGGAGAAATCAGCCCACCAGCCCCGCGCCTGGACTCCATTACCCTTTCTGGCGACGATTTCGTCAAGCTCCTAGCCGAATTCCCATCGATTTTGGCACCTTCGTTTACAAATTTTCGGCCCACACATGGGGTACGACACCACATCATTACCACAGGGCCACCCCTTCATGTCCGAGCACGACGATTACCTCCAGACAAGCTCCGCCTGGCAAAGGAAGAGTTCCATCACATGGAGGAGCTGGGGATTGTTCGCAGGTCAGACAGCCCCTGGGCCTCCCCCCTGCACATGGTCCCCAAAGCCACCGGAGGGTGGAGGCCCTGCGGCGACTACCGCAGGCTGAATGACGCCACCACCCCGGACCGCTATCCCATCCCTCACATCCAGGACTTTGCAGCGAACTTACACGGGGCCCGCATCTTTTCCAAAGTGGACCTCGTTAGGGGATACCACCAAATCCCAGTCCATCCGGATGACGTCCCCAAAACTGCGATTATCACCCCATTCGGCCTGTTCGAATTCCTTCGGATGCCGTTCGGCCTTAAGAACGCCGCGCAGACCTTCCAGCGGCTGATGGACGTGGTAGGCCGAGACCTGGACTTCGTGTTCATTTACTTGGACGACATACTGATCGCCAGCCGTAACCGCCAGGAACACCTTTCCCACCTCCGCCAGCTGTATTCCCGCCTCCGTGATTTCGGCCTCACGATTAACCCGTCCAAGTGCCAATTCGGACTTGACTCTATCGATTTCCTTGGCCACAAAATCACCAGCGACGGGGCAACACCCCTACCCGCCAAGGTGGATGCTATCCGCCATTTTGCCCGCCCCAACACAGTCAAAGGCCTACAGGAATTCCTTGGGATGGTCAACTTTTACCATCGTTTCATCCCTGCAGCAGCCCGTATCATGCGCCCTCTGTTCTCGCTGCTGGCTGGTAAGGGCAAGGACATCACCTGGACTGACGAGGCTGCGGCTGCTTTCGTTAAGGCCAAAGACGCCCTGGCAGACGCCACGATGCTGGTACACCCTAGGACTGACGTCCCGACTGCCCTCACGGTAGACGCGTCCAACACCGCGGTGGGTGGGGTACTGGAACAGCTACTCGAAGGCCTCTGGCAACCCTTGGCATTTTTCAGCAAACACCTTAGACAGCCCGAACTGAAGTACAGCGCTTTTGATCGGGAACTTCTAGCGCTGTATCTGGCGGTCCGGCATTTCCGATACTTTCTAGAAGGCAGGCCTTTCACCGCTTTCACCGATCATAAGCCTCTGTCCTTTGCCTTCTCCAAAGTCTCCGATCCCTGGTCAGCTCGTCAGCAGAGACATTTATCCTACATTTCCGAGTTCACAACTGACATCCAACATGTCTCCGGAAAGGATAATGTCGTTGCTGATGCACTTTCCAGACCAACCATCCACAACCTATCCTTGGGTGTCGACTACACGGTCCTGGCTGACGCACAGCAAGCCGACGACGAACTGCCCAGCTACAGAACCGCAGTCTCGGGTCTGCAGCTCCGAGATTTCTGGGTTGGTCCAGGTCAGCGGACCCTACTTTGCGACGTTGCGACTGGTCAGCCCCGCCCTATTGTCCCTGCAGCCTGGCGGAGACGCGTTTTTGACTCGGTACATGGGTTGGCGCACCCGTCCATCAGATCTACTGTCCGACTGGTCGCCAGCAAGTTTGTCTGGCATGGCCTGCGCAAACAGGTCAGTGAGTGGGCCAGGACTTGTCTGCACTGCCAGACGTCAAAAATCCAGCGACACACCAAGGTCCCACCACAGCAGTTCGAGCCTACCCGTAGGAGGTTCGACCACATACACGTTGACCTCGTGGGCCCTCTGCCGGTTTCAAGAGGAGCCCGGTACCTCCTTACCATCGTGGACCGGTTCACGAGGTGGCCTGAGGCAACCCCCCTGACTGACATCACAACTGATTCCTGCGCCCGAGCGCCGCTCACAACTTGGGTCTCACGTTTTGGCGTTCCGGCCCACATCACTTCAGACAGAGGCACCCAATTCACTTCCAGTCTCTGGGCTGCATTAGCGAACCTGCTAGGGACGCAGCTGCACACCACCACGGCCTACCATCCTCAATCAAACGGGTTGGTGGAACGTTTTCACCGCCATCTAAAATCGGCCTTGATGGCCCGCCTGAAGGGTCCTAACTGGGTTGACGAGCTGCCTTGGGTCCTGCTCGGCATACGCACTGCCCCCAAAGAAGACCTCCGCACTTCGTCAGCTGAGCTTGTATACGGGGCGCCACTAGTTGTCCCCGGGGATTTCATACCTGCCCTTCAGGACCAAGGGGAACAACCCCCAGCAGTTCTACAAAGACTGCGCGAGAAGCTCGGCGCCTTGGCCCCGATTCCCACCTCACGGCACGGTCAAGCCCCATCCTGCCAGCCCAAGGAACTACGGGACTGTAAGTTTGTTTTCGTTCGCAGGGGCACACCTCGGGCGCCATTGCAACGACCATATGAGGGACCGTTCCGAGTCATACGGAATAACGGATCCACTTTTATTTTGGACATTGGAGGCAGGGAACAGGTTTTCACGGCGGACCGCCTCAAACCGGCCCATTTGGATCTGCAACAGCCTGTCGAGGTTGCCACGCCACGACGCAGAGGCCGCCCCCCTAAGCGGCAGCTGGCACAGCCCACGGACCTTGGGGACTGTCTCGCCGGTTCTGGGGGGGGGTTGTGTGGCGACTCACCGTCTAGTCGGGCGAACCGGCTCGGCATTCGGGTCGCTCGGCGTCGGAGCGACGAGGCCCAAGATGGCGGCGGGCCTCGTCTTTCCGAGCGACGGGGAGAACCCGCGCGCGGGAAAGTCCTGATGACGTAGGACTTACGTCATTGCAGGTTTGTTTGGGCGGGAGTTTTTCTCCCTTAAAGGGCCCGCACAAGGCGGGAAAATAAACCAGTTCTGTTTGGCAATCCTCCGAGTAGAGTCTTGTTTTATTCCGCGGTAGCAACCGCTACAATTCTTACATTTTTAGCAACCCTGGACTAGTGCCCTCCTACGTAATTTACGTCAATATTTCCCCATCCTATGCAGTCTTGGTGATGGACCTTTGCTCTTCATTTAAGCTTCTTGATAAATATTCAATGACAACACGCTATCAGTCAATGAGTTAAAGGTAAGGTGTGAGTAAACCTTATAGTCGGCAGTCTTTTGAACATGAAAGAGAGTCAATTGACTCAACAAACAGTCTACTTAGAGAGCGGAGAAGACAAACTACAGCAACTTCTTCCAGCAAAAGCAGGATAACTTCTCCAGAAAAAAAATTGCAATGAATGAGGAAGTTGCATTGCAAAGTATGTGCACAAAGTCAAAGTTGCTACTTAGGAATTCAACCAGAAAGATTTCTTTTAAGCCAGAGAGGAGATGTTTGGAAAATTCTCCTGTTGAACAAGTTGAATGACCACCTTGCTGCAAAAATCAATTGCAGTCCCTTGTGAAATGAAGCGAAGTATGCTGAAAGTTTTCAGCAGGCCAGACAGTTTCTGCGAAGACAAAAAGAATGAACATTTTGGGTTGATGACTTTTCATCAGCCTGACACGTTAACTTTTTTTCTCACCACAGACGCTCTCTCACTTGCTGAGTAATTCTCGCATTCCCTATTTTACTTCGGTTTTCCAGCATCTGCAATACTTTGCTTTTAGACTTGCAGTAATATGGTCATTCAATTTGTTTAACAGGAAAATTTTCCAAACATCTTCTCTCTGGCTTGAAATAAATCTTTCTGGTTGAATTCCTAAGGAGCAACTTTGAACCACCAACAAGCAGAAGAGAGCAGGATGGTTCCTTTATGCAAGGTTTTCTTTTTATGACCCAGTTGCTTTCATCTGTGCAATTGTATTTAAACAATCAACATGGTCAATTGATCTTTTAATTAAATAAATTAAAAAAAACAAGTGGAGAAACTAATTCACAGCGTCACTTCCTTACATAAATCCCCATTTTATTTAGATACCATGCATTTAGTTTTGATTTCACACTCTCTACAACACTACAATTATTTATGACTGAGTTGCAATGAACTGAAAACATGGAATGTGGTTTGGGAGAGAAGAGGCAGGACTGTTCCCCTTCCAGATCCAAGTTTTTCTTGGGTTGGTTCCAACCAACTTTAACCCTCATCTTCCTGACCCCCATCCAGATTTGGAAGAAGTCAGCCATTTTGTTTATGCTGCAGAAACCAGCAACTACATAATGAATGGTTGAAATGCTCAATATTTCAAAACCTTTGACCAGTCAAGATGAGGTAGAAACTGCTCTACTTGCGATGCGGGCCAAAGAAAACAAAAAAATAATTCCTTTTCGAACTGGATACTTGTTCCTATCTGCTTGGTGGGAGCATAACTCTGTACTACAGCACAGAACAGTGAGACAACTAAACCTCTTCAGCCTAGAAACAATCCACAGCCAACATAAATACTCACAATTTGGGAGAAATTCTTAAGGAGGAAAAATAATCAGTGTACCATTTAGATTGAAGTAGTAAAGCTAAATAACAAGTTTATTTTGCACAGTGTAAAACATCTTTTTTTCTCTGTAAAAATAAGTACACAAATTTTGGCAATATTTATTCTGAGGAAGATGACCACCTGCTTGTCTAAGGTTTAGGTCACTGCTAGTTATTCAGAAAAATAACTCGTTGATGGTGGCGTGCATTTGCAAGTAAATGCATTTGTATACATTAACCCTTTCACTGTCAAAACAGTTCAGTTGAGAAATGGACTAGGCCAAATGTGTCTTCCTTATTGGATAAGTTGGAGATACTGGAGACTAGAGCTGTTGGAATCTGGAACAAACGTGGAATCTGGAGCCCTGGCACGGGGCCTCGAACCAAAACATTGACCATCTCTTTGCCTCCACAGATGCTGCCTGACACGCTGAGTTCCTCCAGCAGCTCATTTTTTGCTTCCTTTTTAGTCAACTGGTATTGGTATTGGTATTGATTTATTATTGTCACTTGTACCGAGGTACAGTGAAAAACTTGTCTTGCATACAGTTCGTACAGATCAATTCATTACACAGTGCGTTGAGGTAGTACAGGTAAAAACAATAACAGAATACAGAGTAAAGTGTCACAGCTATAGGGAAGTGCATTGCAGGTAGACAATAATAAGGTCAAATAAGGTAGATTGTGAGGTCAAATGTCCATCTCATCGTATAAGGGAACCGTTCAATAGTCTTATCACTGTGGGATAGAAGCTGTCCTTGAGTCTGGTGGTATGTGTCCTCAGGCTCCTGTATCTTCTGCCTGATGGGAGAGGAGAGAAGAGAAGAGAGAATGACCCTGGTGGGTGGGGTCTTTGATGTAGTACTGTGATATAGAATGAGTTGAGGGCAACAGTCGCGGGGGGTGGGTCAAGTCTTTCACTCGTTCCTGGAACCTGGAATTGCTTGGCATTTCCAAATACATGTAAGAGTTTAGCGAACTGTTTCTGCCACAAGTTCTTAGGGGAAGTTTCACCCTTTGTGTATGGACCTGATTGTTACTGAGTGTGGATGTGGTGAGCTCAGGGACACAGGTGAGCCTCTCCACAACCATCCCTGTACTGATATCCTCGCATGAAAAATAACCTTCACGAGTGGTTGGGGACAGGAGGGAGAGTCTGTGGAATTGCACCCCAACAACTGTCATCACTTTTAGGAGAAGCAAGGTCTTCAGGTAATGAAGACAAAACAGAACGAGCCATGACTCTGCAAGGTCTGGTGGAACTGTAAATGGTAGACTATCTATTTGCTCATTGGTCTCTAAGTGCAAAACAAAATTATGAAGCTGTGTTACAAATCAGCCTACATCCCAGCCTCGTCACCTCCATAGACAGCCTTTCAGGAACAAGGAAGACTTGCTTCCTTCCATGTCTGTGCATTCTGACTGGACTCTAATGGGACCTACAGGCTCTGCCACAGTTGGGACAAGAAGTTTTGATGGGACTGGGTTTCCTTTGTTTTGGAGGTTCTGTGCCCATTCTACTATCTCCACTGGGATTCTACGTGCTCCCAGTGAAGAGGTTTGAACTTTTCAATGGCTTCCTTATTGTTCCTCTGCCAGTTGATTGGTCACAGGTCAGGGACATCCACCACTCAATAAGGATCTTTTCAAGGGGGCTTTGAAAACACCCTTGAAGCGTTTCCGCTGTCCTGGAAAGCCTGAAGTGTCTTCGGGTATCGGGCACGTGCACAATGTATCCCATCCATCAGAGCTGGTCGACTGTGATTAAATCTGGATGTTGAGCTTTGAAGATGGGAGCCCCCTTCTCTTATTAGTTAGTTAATTGCCCACCACCATTCATGTTTGCAGAGCTTTGATCCAATCTTTTAGTTGTTGAATTTCCTACCTCTGAACTCTGTATCTCTCATTGCCTTGGTGAAGCAGCCAGCATAATCAAAGACCCCACCCACCTGGGTCATTCTCTCTTCTCTCCTCTCCCATCAGACAGAAGATACAGGAGCCTGAGGGCACGTACCACCAGGCTCAAGGACAGCTTCTATCCCAGAGTGATAAGACTATTGAACGGTTCCCCTATACGGTGAGATGGACTCTTGACCTCACAATCTACCTTGTTATGGCCTTGCACCTTATTGTCTATCTGCAATGCACTTCCCTGTAGCTGTGACACTTTACTCTGTATTCTGTTATTGTTTTTACCTGTACTACCTCAATGCACTGTGTAATGAATTCATCTGTACAAACAGTATACAAGTCAAGATTTTCACTGTACCTCGGTACAAGTGACAATAATAAATCAATACCAATACCAATAGTATAGCTGCTTTCAATGCACATGAGAAATCCTGTGTTGCAGCTTCACCAGGTTAACACCTCATATTTAGTTATGTCTGTTGCCACTTTCAGCATGTCCTTTCATACTCCTCTTTGAACCAGGGTCGATCCCTTAGCTTGGTTGTAATGGCAAAGTAAGGGAAATCTTATAACAACGTGGAAGGAAGTCCATTGAGTCCATGCCGGCTCCCAGATAGAGCAATCCCATCAGTTGCACTAGCCCTCTCTTTAGTTCCCTGTACCCCTGAATCCTCCACACATGCCCATCAATTCCCCTTAGATGATTTTTGACATTAAGCTACACTAAGGGGTAATTTATAGTTGCCAGTTTACCCACCAGTCTGTTCTTGGACAGTGGGAGGAAACCAGAGCACCCAAAGGAAACTCAGGCAGTCACAGGGAACACTTGCAAACACTGAACAGGCACCACCCAATGTCAGGATTGAGCCCGAGCCCCTGTACCTGTAAGGCGGTGGCACTAACAACTGTGCCACTGTGCTGCCAATATGCTGGGCAGACCTTACAGACTGTGATGGTGTGTGTTTCCACTGATAGTCACCAGCGCCCCATAAGTGCCAAGTTCTAAATTCCCAGCTCAAATTTCATTCCAATCCATGTAGTACCAACGGCCACACAACATCATCCAAGGTGTCCCTGGTGTGAAGAATGGCCTTTGTCTACGCAATGACTGTGTGGTGGCTATTCTAGCAATACCATTAAGGACAGATGCAGGTACTTTGGTGAGGCTGAGGTCAAGTTCTTTATCCCTTTTGTTGGTTTATTCCCCAACTGTGTGGACGTAGTCTGGTAGCCTTCCGAAGTTGCCAGCTCTCTGAGTAGTGGTGCTACTGAGTCACCCTTGGTCATGGATGATGAAATCATCACAGAGCACATTGTGATCTTGCTGCCTTCCAAGTAGTGTTCAGCGTAGAGGAGCATGAATTTGTCAGCTCTGGATGGGAGGCTGATAGAGATAATCAGGTTTCCTCCGGGTGTTCCGATTTCCTGCCTCATTGCAAAGACCTGCAGGCTGGTAGGTTCACTGGCCACTGGTAACTGCTTCTACTGAGTACGTGAGTGATAGAATCAAGGAGGAGTTGACGTGGAACGTGGGGAGAATAAAATAAAACAGAATTCATGTAGGATTAGTGTAAATGGGTGGTCGTTGGTCAGCACAAATTCGGTGGGCTGAATCTCTCTATGGCTCTAAGTTTCCTTGCCCATGTTGGACCTAATATCGAAGTCTCCAGGGGACACTACCTCCCCACTCATGAGTTTCCACCTCTGGTCATTCAGTTTCATTGGAATATAAGATAAGATCTTTATTAGTCACTCGTATATCGAAACACACAGTGAAATACATCTTTTATGTAGAGTGTTCTGGGCACAGCCTGCAAGTGTCACCACACTTCCGGCGCCAACATAGCATGCCCACAACTTCCTAACCCCTACGTCTTTGGAATGTGGGAGGAAACTGGAGCACCTGGAGGAAACCCACGCAGACACGGGGAGAACGTACAAACCCCTTACAGACAGCAGCTGGATTTGAATCCGGGTCGCTGGCACTGTAAAGCATTACGCTAACCGCTACACTACCGGATACCCAGGGATACTGCTCAATGGTATGACTCCTGTATCTTGACTGGCCTGTGAGACATTCTGGCACATCCCCCAGGCATTCAGGAGGAGCACACTGCACGGTTGATGCGCCAGGACTTGCTCTTGTCATGTCTGCATTGAACCCGGGTGATCTGTCCCACTTTATTACGAATGCACACTTAACCAGTGGTTTGAGTGTCACTTCAGACAGCATTTAACATTGGACTATGGTTTGACTATGGACTATGGAGTACGAGCTATGAGTTTGGATTCATTTACAGGCAGGGATTTCCTTCCTTAAATGGTGTAGCGGAGCTGAATAGCCTACTCCTAATTCCTTCCCTGAAGGATAAGTGGTGATCCAGAGTTTTAGGGCAATCTGTACATTCCATGGCCAATAGAACCAATGTTATATTCCATATTTATTTAATTAAATGAATTTAAATTCCTCAGCTAACATGGTGGGATTTGAACTAGAGTCTTTGGATTATTAATTCTCACCTCTGAATCTTTGGCTCAGTAACATAACTGCAGGTTAATATGCACACTAATTGTTAGCATGCAAAGTCCAAATTTATGGTTGCTTGAATGAGGGACTGGGGAGCAGTATCCCAGCAGGGATCAGAGGAAGAAAAGAGACCAGGCTAATGGAGGGAGGGGAGGCGAAACCAACTTGAACCCAGTGCAATCTGACTGCAGCCAACACTCACCAGCCTCTGTTGTTACTGGCAGATCCGCATTAAGAAGGTCCGCTGTAGCTTGGTTCTAATTACCACTGATGCTTGCCATAGCCTTCCTCTCCAGCGAGTCAAACTGTTCTTAGAAAAGCAAGTGCCGTCGTCCAGTACCACACACACACACACACACACACACACACACACACACACACACACACACACACACACACACACACACACACACACACACACACACACAAACACACACACACACACCTGCATGTGCTGAGTTTTCTTGACATCAACCTCTTGGAATCCACCATTCCCGAGTGTCCTGTTTATATCCTGCAATGCCCACTCTCTTCCTGTGTGTGTTTAGTTTGTTAAGGCACTCATATTTCCTCTCTTGTAATGGCTCATATTTCTGTTCTCCCTGAATTCTCCCTATTCCTAGTTATTAAATCACTTTTAATGCAGTAATTGGAAATCTGACCGATATGTAGTAGGAACCATACATCATTGTATATGTGGGATATAAAACTGCCTCTGAGAAACCTGGTTTCCTCTTTCTTGCTAAAAACTTCCTTTTCCCCAATTACTCTCAACTCTTTGCAAAGTATGCCTGATACTGAAAACTGCTCCCAGTTCTGAGTGGATATCTTTCTCCCAGGACTGGACAGAATTCACCGAGAGAGACACAAGAGATTCTGCAGATGCTGGAATCTGGAGCAACACACAAAACGCTGGAGGAACTCAGCATCTATGGAGGGTCTTGACCCAAAAAGTCGACTGTTCACTTCTCTCCATAGATGCTGCCCGACCCGCTGAGTTTCTCCAGCATCTTGTGTGTTGCTGCAGGATTCACCAAGAACCATGCAAACTGACTGCTGCTCCATCTTTTACCTGCATTTCAATCTCCCTTGTGTTCTTCTATCTTTGCAACACTTGGTTGGCCGTTGGTTCTCTGAGCTTTCCTCACCGACTCTCTCCTAAATCCAAGCTCTCCTTCCGTCCTTTAACCTCATTTAGGATATGCAGTTCCCAGTGCTAAGTTTACCCCAGCCTCATTTTTTTTTCAGTATGCATGCACCCTGCCTTCGTGGTTTACTCTTTCATCCTTCACAGATGCTGACTGACCTGCTGAATATTTTCAGTATTTTCTGTTTTTATAAGTTTTTACTTAGTTAATTCATACCAGAATACTCTCAAGCACAACAGAAGTCCCAAGGCTGGAGTGAAATATTCATCAGGTCACACAGTCTTGGGGCGATAACACAGTCTAGAACATATTGCACACCGGGTGGGTTGTGCAGAAGGTAACACACAGACTGCATTTCACGTTACAGATCGGAGTGCGTTACAGTATTTAGAGCACATTGCACATGAACCAGCAGACACAGAGGTTGTAGTTGAATGCACATTGGATTACACAGGTTGGAGTGCATTACACACAATATAACATGGAGATTGATGCATGTTGTGCACTGGACAAGCGCAACACCTAACAGATAACTCACTGGATAGTACACAAGCTGGAATGCAATCTTATATTTGAATTGTTGTACGCAGAATAAGAAAAAGACCCGATTGTGTTCATGCACTACACACACATTAACCCATCCATTTTAACACGGGCAGGTTAATGGATCTGTTAACCCAGCAGAGAGAGAAATTTAATATGAATGTTCCGCTGCTAGCATTTGGCAACATAAGCTTGGTATCCATTGACAGAAGTGTGCAGCAGCACATTTTCAACCACGGTCTCACATTTCTCTTCTGCCTCCATTTCACATTCATGTGTGCTGGTTGCCTTTAATCCGACCATATATGGATTGCAGTCTGTAACTCCTGTTATCTCATCAGAAAGAGACTATTATTGCCTTTGTCAGGGTTCAGTGAAACAAGCAGTGATTATTCTGGGAAAAAAATTAATTCTAGTTTTGAGAAGATTGTCCTTGTTTCCTTTGGAAGGGATAAATCTTCTGACTGAAGCCTTCAAGATTTTTAAGGAAATTGAGGGAGTTGATTTGGGCAAGTTATTCACTGTGGCAAAGGATTCAAATACTAAGAACACAAGTTAAAAGTTGGAAACCAAGCACAGGAAATCAGGCAGAATTTGTTTAACTCAGATATAATTGTGGAATAAGCCAGCAGTATAAGCCATTAAATTAGGTATTGTGGTTACACTTAAGAAAAGTTGGATGTGTTTCTGAAGAGATGGCATTTACAGATATGGTGCAGAGGTGGACAGCTGCAGTTTTATCTTCGAATGATGGTACAGCCATGTAGAATCTGATGGTTTCTTGCTTTTAAATAAAATTCAGGTTGCGCTTTATTTGCATGGTCAACTTGCAAACTTGGACTATTTAACAACAGCCTTTGGTGTGGTCTAATGCTGGAGATGGTTTCTGATATAAACAAAACCATGCAACATCTGCTGTGTGGGAGTTCATTATGTTAATCCTGAGTTCACTTGGCTCTCAGATGGGCTTCTACTCCTACACTCAATCTCATTCTTTTTCTGGTGAATTGTATGGCTCACTCCAGCCGTGTTTGTCTAAGGATTGTGCTGATTATTTGGCAGTGTCTAGGAGCTTTGTTTGGGAAAAATGCCCAGGGAACGCTGAGCATTGCAGATTTTTAGTGAAACCACCATCAATGATATGGAGGTGGGCCGATCTCCTGGGACAGATGGGGTTCGAAAACTGCCGTGATGAACTCCGATATCTGTAGAAGAAAATAACAAACAGTGTGACTAAATTGGTGTTCCTTTGCCATATGTGCTTGGTGGTTTGACATTTTAACCTGGTGTGCAATGCATAAAATTAAACCATTGGTGCACTGGGTTCCAGCTAAGGTCTGCTGGTGATGTCCACTCCTTGCACTGGAGGGATCCTAGAATTATTGCAAGGGACTAGTTGCTCACCGCGGATCCCACGGTCAGTCTACCCAGCGTAGCGCCTCTTGTTGAATGGGTTCTCAACATGGCTAGGTCCATGGGTAGCCAAGCTCCAGGTTATTTCAATATATTTCCATATTTCTTTACAACATAGGAGGGCAATCAGCTAAGTTCTTGGTTCATTTGCATTGATCCATATCCCTGTCAACTCTATCCTCCCACCGAACCCCAGAATCTAATACCCACCTACAATTTACAGTGGCCGATTAGCCCACCAACCTGCACGTCACTGGGATGTGGGTGGAAACTGGAGCACCTGGAGGCAACCCACACGGTCACAGGGAGAACATGCAGACTCCACAGCACCAGAGGTCAGGATTGAACCCGGGTCGCTGGAGCAGTGAGGCAGTGGCTCTACCAACTGTGACGGTGTTCCACCCTCCCCCTCCCCCCATTAGCATCTCCCTGATAACCCAGATTGTAGATACAAATCAGAACTAGGATAATTTTGGCCCCTCTGCCTGCTTAGTCATTTAATATCAGGGCTGATCTAATTGTGACCATTCCCATCTTACTGCACCAACCTTTCACCCCCTCACTTATCAAGAATCTATTTACCCCAGCCTTAAAAATTCCCAAAGACTCTTCTTCTGTGATCCTTTGAGGAAGAATTCCAAAGATTCATGATGCTCTGAGAGAAAATATTTTACCTCTTATCTGTCTTAAATGGGTGACCCCTTCTTTTTAAACAGAAAGCTCTAATTCTAAATTTCCCCACACAAGGAAACATCCTCGCCACACCCAACCTGTCAAGACTTCTCAGGATTTTATATATTTCATTCAAGTCTACTCTCAAGCCCAGCCTACCCAACCATTCCTCATAATACAACCCACCCAGTCCAGGTATTAAGTCTTCTAAGCCTTGTCTGAACGTATCTGCTCCTTCCTTTAAATATAGAAACAAATCTTATGCACAGTACTCCACAAATAGTCTATGCTCCATATAACTGTAGTTTTAACTCCATACTTATAAGAGATCTTTATTAGTCACACGTACATTGAAACACACAATGAAATGCATCTTTTGCGTAGAGTGTTCTGGGGGCAGCCCGCAAGTGTCGCCACGCTTCCGGCGCCAACATAGAATGCCCAACAGCTTCCCAACCTGTACATCTTTGGAATGTGGGAGGAAACCGGAGCACCTGGAGGAAACTCATGCAGACACGGGGAGAACGTACAAACTCCTTACGGACAGTGGCTGGAATTGAACCTGGGTCACTGGCGCTGTAATAACGTCACGCTAACCACTACACTACTGCACCTGCATACTTCTGTATTCAGCCAGCTTCTGATAACATTCTGAAAATAAATAAAATTGCAGATGCTGGAAATCCAAACTCAAAACTGAAAAGGATGGAAACACTCAGCAGGTCAGGCAGCAACTGTGGAGAGAGAAACAGGGTCAAGTTCTTTGACCTGAGGCATCACCTTTGTTTCTCTTTCCATGGATGTTACCTGACCAATGATAACCGCGTCCCTAGTTACTTGCAGTACCTACCCTCTAGCCTTTTGTGAATCATACACTGGGACACCCAGATTTCTCTGAACATGGCGAAACACAGGCTATGCCATATATTAACAGTGACTGCCCACTGTCTAAGTTCAACGTTGGTTCACAAGTAACCTGGCCACCTAGAGTCCGATAGAACATCTCGCCTATGCTAACTAAATGTTCTGGGATTTCTCAGTGTAGCAGAATCAGATGGATTTGCAATTTTACTGGCTTATCAGCAAAGGAGATTCTGCCTTTTCTGTTATCAACAAACTTTGTTGACCTCTACATTTGAGACAGAGACTGATGGGTAGATTCTTGGATAACCAATGGCTATGAGGACTGAGTCCAGACCTTATTAAATGGTGGAGCAGGCTCCATGGGCCAAACACTGACTGCTGCTCCTATTTCTTAGGAGCCACCTCTCCATAGATGTTGACGTCATTCTCTTGTCCTGGAGGCCATACGTAATGGTGAATCCAGGTTGCACAACGCAGCAGCCTACTCTAGCGGATCAGACAGTAACAGTGGAGAGAGAAGCAGTGGTAATGTTTGAAGTTTGCAACGTTCTGTCTTGTCCCCAGCCACAGACTTGACCTTCTGTCCTTTCATCCTCTAAACCCACCTTACCTTGCCTCTGGGCTTGTTCAAATGCCCACTAAATCTGTAACATTGTCTGGTCAGTGAGCTAATTCTATTCCTCGGTCAGCTGATGCTGCCTGACCTGTCGACCATTTCCAGCATTTTCAAGGAGCCATAGAGAGATAAAGCGCAGAACAAGCCCTTCGGCCCACTGAGTCTATGCTGACCATCATCTGCCCATACACAGAATCCTACATTAGTTCCTTTTTTAAAAATTCTCTGCACATTCTCATCATTTCCCCACAGATTCTGCCACTCAGCTACACACTAGGGGCAATTTACAGTGGCCTACCAACCCGCATCTCTTTGGAATGTGGGAGCACCTGGAGGACACCTAGACAGTCACAGTGAGAACGTGCAAACTCCACACAGACAGCACCCGAGGTCAGGATTGAACCCGGGTCTCTGGTGTTCTGAGGCAGCAGCTCTACCAGCTGCGCCACTGGCAGATCTGCTCAGTTTATATTTCAGATCTCCAGCACCCACGGTGTTTTAACATAAGGATACAAGAAATCAAAGCAGGAGTAGGTCATTTGACCCCAGTACTCGCTGCATCATTCAGTAATACCAAACCTGATCCTTTATCTGGGCACCACCTTCCTAACACCATATCTCTCAATTTCCTGGACGTCTTCTGCCTTCAGTGGAATAATTAGGGATGACCCCACCCTGACCTTTACCATTAAGATGGTTAATTATTTGAAACATGCTTATCTGTAAGACCTTCCACAAGTTTATGTCAAATAACCCATCACCCCACTTCACTGAAGCAAAATCTTTGGCCCAGTGAGTCTTGGAAATGTGGAAGTGCAAAAGAAAGGTCATTTGTCTCAGATGGAATGTTAAAAGAGTAAGAACTCTGCCCCCCAGACAAAAGGTCTCGATCCAAAACATCGACTGTCCATTTCCCTCCACAGGTGCTGCCCGACCCGCCGAGTTCCTCCAGCGGTTTTTGTGTTCCCCCAATGCAACACATCGCCACACTGGGAGGAGATCAAATGTTATTAAAAACCAATCACATTAACTGCTCTAGAAATTCATTCTCTTCTCCTTATAGACATTACTGGGCCATAGAATCAGAGACTCATACAGCACGGAAACAGGCCCTTCAGCCCAACTCGTCCATGCCGACCATGGTCCCATTTGGCCCACCTAAACCCCTCCTATCCATGTACTTATCCAAATATCTTTTAAACATTATTATTGTACCTGCCTCAACCACTTCCATTGGCAGCCTTTTCCATACATGCACCACCCTCTGTGTGAAGAAGTTGCCCCTCGTCAATACATATATGTCAATATGCCTTCTGACATCATTCTGGCGAAATCCTTCTGTTTATCTGAGGCTTTAACTGGAGTGCTGAGGCCCGATTTGAGGTTAAATAGAGGAGCCTGACCTTCCTGGTCTGCTGGCAGAGAATTCATGTGTCTACCTCCTCCCAAACAGGCTCTCCTTTAAGGTTTCCCCAGCGTGTCTGTCACCAACCACGCCTCGAATGCCTCCTTGCTGCCGATATCCATTTGTCCACTCCCATTGCAGTTGCAGCCTTTCAACCCAAACCCCTCCAACCCCGCTCTCCTCCATTGCCAAATGCCCTGGCCAATGCCCCAAACCATGATCTCCAGTCCCCTGTCCGGCTGCCCAAACCCTGGGACCGATCTTCCCTCTGCTCCTGTCCTAACCCAATCCTTCCTTACCCCTTCCTTTGGCCTGATCGTCTACACCCACCCCATCACCTACTGCGAAGCTGGTGTCTTTGTTACCTCTGTAAAGCGCACAGGCTCTGGGCCTTTGTGCTTGACTCCTTGGGATTCTTGCAAGGATAGAGTCTTGCCCCAGGATGGGTGGGGGGGGGGGGGGGAGTTGAGAGAGAGGAAGTCTCCCGAGGGCTGATGGAGTGTCTGCTTCTTCCTTCCATTCACAGGCTAGGGACAGCGGAACGATGATCATGGGCAGGTTTCCAACCCACATCCTGTGGAACTCCCTGTCCTGGAATTACTTATTCTGCTGACCACCCCTTGTGCATTCCCTCTGATCCCAGAATAAGGACCTTTCCACCTTCAATGACCTGGAGTTAGCCTGAGAGTCACCATCCCTTGGTTAAGGTCCCTCCCCACCTGCAGTGACCTGGAATGCTCCCCAAAATTCCCAGGGAACTCCCTAAAATTTGCTGGAGATCTTGGGGCAAGTCCGGAGAATTCCCAGACGTTCCTATTACTGTTCTTGCTCATAAAGTCAAGGGTGGGAGGGAGCTGAAGGTCTCAGTGGATGGGGAGCTGGCTCATGGGCTCCATCCCGTGGCTGAGGAAGCACACTGCAAGGAGAGATGAACCTGGAAACACTGGAGGTGAGCAGCTGAATGGAGCTGAATGCAGCTGAAGCCAACATTTTGAATCAATAAGGAGATTTTTAATTGGCGCTGTACAGAGTCTCCAAGGCCAGATATGCTGCATGCAATTTCTTTAGCTGCAAAGGAATTTGACCTTGGAATGTCCAAACCTGAGTAAATTTGGATTTTGCCTTGCCTGTGAAATATCCTCCAGGGGGTGGTCCCTGACTGCTGCGGTCTTGCTGCAAAGCATCACTTTAAACTTTAATAAAAAGGGATTTTTTGTTTCCTTGGCCAATTTTCTTCCAGAGAAGCTTGTTGGGAAACGTTCCCCAAAGGCACTGCCGACCCCCAACGCCACCCTCTTCCCGACCCAAGTGGGTTCTCCGCTGACACGAGATGATTGGCAGTGTGGCACAATTTGATCCCGTCTCGCCCAGCGTGGAGAGTTTTCCAGCATGGCACTGCGAGAGCAAATCCCAGTTCTTTTCCTCTCCAGCCCGGAGCTACCAAGAACCTACACTTGGGCCTCTGCTGAGGATGGATAACCAGGCAACTCCCTGGGTAGTACTGTGTTGTAACTATACCCACCCAGTCACAAGGCTCAATGGAAACTTTTCAACAAGCATCTGTTTACCCTGTACTCTGAGAGTTCCACAAGTATTTATGGCCGCTGGTGTGTCGGTCCCTGTTTGTGAGTAACTATGTAGCACTCAATATTTTTTCAAATCCGGCATAGGCACACAGCCAGCAGTATATCTACAGCTCTCAGTTAAATGGATTACAGCTCAGCCATAACTTGATTGGGCATCGGAAGGGGGTCAAGTGGGAAAATGGCTCCCAGCAATCCTCTTGGAAATGTAATCATTCATGTGTGTGCCTGTTGATAACAGCAACGATGTGTAAGTATATTGGCACTTGTAGCGTGGCTACATACTCTATGAGATGTAATCAGACAGAATGGCAGGCATGGTAGTGTAGCAGTTAGCGTAACGCTTTACAGCGCCAGCGACCCGGGATCAAGTCCCGCCGCTGTCTGTAAGGAGTTTGTACGTTCTCCCCGTGTCTGCGTGGGTTTCTTCCGGGTGCTCCGGTTTCCTCCCACATTCCAAAGATATACGGGTTAGGAAGTTGTGGGCATGCTATGTTGGCGCCGGAAGCGTGGCGACACTTGCGGGCTGCCCCCAGAACACTCTACGCAAAAGGTGCATTTCACTGTGTGTTTCAATGTACATGTGACTAATAAAGATATCTTATCTTATCATGGCTCTCTAGTGTAGAAAATTCCAAAATGTTGTAAACCTCTAAGAGGTGAAATTGCTCCTCATCTCTGTCTTCAGTAGGCGGCCCCCTAACCTGAAGGGGAAAATCCTCGCAGCTCATCATGTCAACCCGCCTCATAATGCCGCATCGTTCAACCGGATCATCTCTCATTCTTCTAAACTTCAATGAGGAGAGGCCCAACCTGCTTAAGTTTTCCTCAGAAGAAAACCCCTTCGTCCCGGGATGCAATCTCGTCCACTTTCTTTTAACTGCTTTCAATGCAAGTACGTCCCTCCTTAAAATGAAGCCCAGTTGGACAAAATGTATTTGCGACATCAAAATACTGCAGATGGTGGAAATCTGAAATCTGAACAAAGAATGCTGGAAGTATCTTGCTGATTCTAATGAAAGTTCATTGACCTGAAACACTAACTCTGTTTCTCTCTTCCACAGATGCTGCCTGACCTGCTGACTAAATCCAACAAAGTATTTGCAACTTTTGGCCCAGACTTCTTCATTTTTTCCTTGTTGTTAAGCGTCGAACGTTTCTGTATCTTCTCCAATTCAGTCAAGAAGGTGGCATCTATCACTAAGGACCCTCACCATCCGGGACATGTGCTCTTCTCGTTAACAACCAATGGGGAGGAGGTACAGGAGCCTGAAGACCCACACTCAACGATTCAGGAACAGCTTCTTCCCCTCGGCCATCAGATTTCTGAACGGTCCTATGAACACTACTTTGTTATTCCTTTTTCTTGCACTAATTATTATTTTGTAATTTATAGTAATTTTACATGTTTGCACTGTACTGCTGCAGCAAAACAACAATTTTGTGTCATATAAGTGAGTGCTAATAAATCTGATTCTGATTGTACCAGGGCATAGGCCGTTTACTTAAAGTAATAAACAAATGGAAGTATTTGAAGGATAACATACCAGGATGCCAAAGAAATATAAGGTAATGTGCCTTAGCGACTATCGCCCGGTGGCTCTGATATCCACCTTGATCTCACGATCAACCTTGTCACGGCCCTTGCATCTTATTGTCTACCTGCACTGCACTTTCTCTGTAGCTGTAACACTATATTCTGCATTCTGTTATTGCTTTTCCCTTGTACTACCTCGATGTACTTATGTTTTGAAATGATCTGTATGGATGGCATGCAAAACAAAGTTTTTCACTGTATCTCGATACATGTGACAATAATAAACCAATTACCAATAGCATGATCACTGCGTGTTTACTCTCACAGAGGCTGGCAGTGTCTGGTACATTTTACACTAAAGCAACAACAATGGAAAGCAATTGGCTATATGCTGCAGTTCTTAAAGTGGGTCCAAGCAATATTACAGATGTCATGACTATTATGAAGGAAAATAAGGTGCTTTTTTATGTGGTTTGGAATAAGGATTAGAAGAGAGGGAACTCCAAGAATGATAAGATAAGATAAGATTTCTTTATTAGTCACACGTACATCGAAACACACAGTGAAGTGCATCTTTTGCGTCGAGTGTTCTGGGGGCAGCCCACAAGTGTCGCCACGCTTCTGGTGCCAACATAGCGTGCCCACAACTTCCTAACCCGTACGTCTTTGGAATGTGGGAGGAAACCGGAGCACCCGGAGGAAATCCACACAGACACAGGGAGAACATACAAACTCCTTGCAGACAGTGGCCAGGGATGACCTTATGTATCAGGAACTGGTGTAAATGTTGACGCTGTTCCCATATCCAACTGGGTAGAGGTGTGGTTCAGTCAAATGCAATGCATTCCTTCTAAAATCAGTGGAACAGAACAGGCTGAGTGTCTGCATACCCCCTATAGAAGCCTCACTAAACCCAGTGTTTCAGACTTGAGGTTTTGGTAACATTATTTCAGTTGCTGAACAGCCCACCATGGTACCCGTGGAGGAGGGAGGGAGAATAACTGATCTTTTCTGGTGAGATGTCTGGTTTTATTTGGTTAAACACCAGAAATGTCTCTCCACACATCTGGGAACCTACTTGGCTTTATCTCCATTAATGAGGTGTAAAACAGAAATTCTTCCTGTAAGTGTTGGCTTCTCCACTGAACCTGGCTCTGCGTTCCTTGTGTGTTAGACAATTGGTTGAACAATAAAACTTGTGGATCAGTGAAGCCACAATAATCAAACTTCTTCTTCCCTGCCATATTTAGCTGAGTGTTTCTCTTTTCTTGCACTCTTGTGGGTACAAAGGAAGAAACAACGGAAATTTGCTCAGGAAATAAAGGAAAAACTACAGATTGTACAGGAAAAGTCTGATAATGATCCGGAACACTGGAATTGTATCAGTGTCATTGCCGGGAACTTTGCCAAGCAGACAAGAATATTAGACGTGTTTGGATCTGAGAGATGCCAGGCCTCTCTCGGTTCTTGGTGGGAATAGAACCCTGTTTTGATTGCTCTGTGGGAATTCTCTCGGCCCCTGACAATGCATTGAACTCCTTAGCAACAAACAAAATGCTGGAGGAACTCAACAGGTCAGGCGGCATCTATGGAGGGAAAAGGACAATTGAGTCCAGATGAAGGGTCTCGACCTGAGACGTCGACTGCCCATTTCCCTCCATAGACGCTGCCTGACCTGCTGAGTCTTTCCAGTGCTTTGAGTGTTCCTCCAGATTCCAGTCTCCTGTGGCTCCTTTGAACCCCTTATCCTGTAGTTCTCTACACCTCCTGTTCCTCAGAGTGGATAGTCTCTCAGTCCCTGCTTCTCAAAGTTGGTTGCAGCAGAAATCGTTGATGTTTCAATTAACATCAAAGGAGAGACGCCAACTGAATTTTGAACGTACTAAGGTGTTTCTCCGATCACTTCAGTCATGTAATTAAAATCATAAACAACACTGATGCTCAAAGTACACACATTGCAGCCAGAACATTGTTACATCTGGCACTTCTACAAACTTTGTAACCCGTATTAATAACTTGGATGCAGGGAAAGGATGTGACGTATCCGAGGCTGCTCATGGTATAAGGTGAACTTTGGAAAGGGTGAGTGGGACCTCCAAGGGATATGGACAGTTTAAGTGAATGGGCAAGTATATGGCGGACGAAGTTTAATGCAAGGAAACGAAAGGATTTTCATTTTAGCGAACAGAAAACAGAATTGCCTGGAAGTTGCCGGCTGTAACCAGAGGAGGAAATCAGCTCTGCCACGGATTGCAGAGTGTGGTTGAGAGAGGACCAGGAGACAGGTAGGGAAGATCGGAGTGGAGTTGATTGGTGGGGGGGGGGGGGAGTGGGGTTGAGATGGACAGAGACATTGAACGAAGGTGCAGTAGTGGGAAAAGGATATCATGGGGGACAGTGATAAGATGAGATTTCTTTATTAGTCACACGTACATCGAAACACACAGTGGAATGCATCTTTTGTGTAGAGTGTTCTGGGGGCAGCCCGCAAGTGTTGCCACACTTCCGGCGCCAACATAGCACGCCCACAGCTCCTAACCCGCACGCCTTTGGAATACGGGAGGAAACCGGAGCACCTGGAGGAAACCCACGCAGACACGGGGAGAACGTACAAACTTCTTACAGACAGCAGCGGGAGTTGAACCTGGGTCGCTGGCGCTGTAATAGCGTTACGCTAACCGCTACACTAGGATGTGTCATTCAGGGCCCCAGAAACGTCAACAGGATTTTGGGATGCAGCTGAGGCTGTGAGGAGATCCTACCTTCCGGATGAGAATTACTTCAGATATCCTGGGAACCGGCCAGTTTGGTGGTGTCCTCTGTGTGTGGCACCGAAGGGGTCCTCAAGTCTCGACAAGTGTGAATGAATTCTGCTTATCGCAAGACATAAGCAAACATCTCACTGCACAGCAGGGATGCAGTGGCACACACGAAGGGCTGCTGACCCACAGCTTCAGAGACCCAGGCCTGGTCTGTCCTCCCTGTGACCACATGGGTGTCCCTCATGTGTTCCTCCCACATCCCAAAGACGTGCGGGTTGCTAGGTTAATTGGCCATTGTAAATTGCCCCCAATGTGTAGGTGAGTGGGAGAATCTGGGGGGGCAGTTGATGGGAATGTGGGGAGAATGAAATGAGATTAGTGTGGATGGTGCTTGATGATTGGTACAGAATTGATGGGCCAAAGGATCTAGTTCCGTGCTGTAAAACTCTGTGGTCCCGTGAGTCTATGAGCTGCCTGTCAGAAAGCAGCTCAGATATATGGTGTACCCTGAATAAAATGTCACAAGTCTGTGGTCTGTGCATGAGGGCCACAATCTCGTTTGGTAACTGGGTTTCCATAGCAAACAGAAAATGTTGCACTACGGCCAACAATTTCCAGTCCGTCGTGTGTCCAGCAGCCCAGACGGAATACAGGAATGCCAATCACGCTTGTCACAGGGAGTCACACAGCAATGAAACAGGCCGTACGGCACATCATGCCAACCCATGGGCACCCATCTTCCAGCACTTGGCCCATAGCCTTCTATGCTGAGACGATTCATGTGCTCGCCTAGACAATTCTCAAATCAGTGACTCTGCTTCCAACACTCTCTCTGGCAATGTAGTCCAGGTGGTCACCACTCTCTGGGTGACAATGACCCCCTCAGATCCTCTCAAAATCTCTTACCCCCCTTACCCTAAATCTGCGTCCTCTAGTTTTATCCATCTGTGACATGAGGAAAACATCCCCTGCAGTCTACCCCTCATACCCCTATATCCCTCAATCCCGTCCCCTCTGAACCTCCCCCACTCCATTCCAGGCAGCATCCTTATATTCAATTGATCACCAGGCTCTTTGTGTTAAACAATTTCCAGGACATGTCAGTAATATCTTGCTGTGGTCCTGATGCAGGGTTTTGGCCCGAAATGTCGACAATTCCTCCGATGATACTCAACCCGCTGAGTTCCTCCAGCAGATTGCTTGTTGCTCCGGATTCCAGCATCTGCAGTCTCTTGTGTCTCCACTTCTTGCTACGGTTAACCTGGCTGCTGCTGGTTACTGGTTTAAGGAAGATGGCCAAAAGAACAGGGCAATGTCTTTGGGCAAATCCTCTGGGGCTCAGCGAAGAGCTCTCTGCAGTTCGCATTGGATGGGCCACAGGGGCAGCCAATTATCTGAGGTTTTATTTCTCCTTTCCAAATTTGGCCATTCTGGTTCTTACAGTGACTATAAATCAAAAGGCAATTCACTGGCTGTGAGTGTTCTGGGATGCCCTAAGGTCATGAAAAACCCTGTATAATTACAAGTGAAAGATATCTCACTGGAATTATAACAAGGCCCTGGTGAGACCATGTATGGAATCTGATCTCCGTCCTAAGATTGGATGCACTTGCAGCAGGGAAAAGTCATACAGCAGGGAAACAGGCCCTTTGGCCCAACTAGTCCATGCTGACCAAGATACCCAACTAAGCCAGTCCCATTTGCTCGCGTTTGGCCCATAACCTAAACCTTTCCTATCCATGTACCTGTCCAAGTGCCTTTTAAATGTTAACGTATCTGCCTCACCCACTTCCTCTGGCAGCTCATTCCAGATACAGACCACCCTCTAGGTGAAAAAGTTGCCCCTCAGGTTCCTATTAAATCTCTCCTCTCTCACCTCTCTGCTTTGGCATGTACATGATCCCAGTAAAGGGCCTCATTCCCCCATGAGTAAAGGACAGAACAGAAAAGATGCCAAGCCGTCTGCTCTCAATCCACGGTGTAAACATACATACACCGGGTGTCCGAACCTTTCTGAGGTTCTCTCTCTGCGTCTGTAACCTCTACCATCTCTCCCACTCTCGGAGTCTCTGCCCTCTTCTGTGTATGGCCTTTTCATTATGCCTGAATTTAATTGCTCCTCCATAGGTGGCTGTGTCCCCCCCGTATCTATTAACCTAAGCGCTAGAACTCCCTCCCAAAGACGGTTTTCCTTCTCTCCATGAATATTCTTTAACGCCACTGAGCGACTAGGTATCTCTAAGTATATAGATCAATATCAAGTTCTTGTGTGACTGCTGTGAAAGTCAGTTGAGAAGACTCTGCTGAGGTTAAACACCCCTCCCAATGCTCCTGCTCTCTCGCCATGGGATCCTTTCTAATGACCTGACACAGGAGGCAGGATTGTGATTTAACGTCTCCTCCAAAAGGGCAGGACCTCTGGTACCGACTGGGAACATTACCCTTGATTCTTGTGCTTAAGTTACTGGAGTTGGAGCAAAATCTCCAGAAAGACTTCCCCGTGGGAAAGGCATGTTAAACTAGCAGACTGTGGTGACCAACAATGTGCAATCCCGTGTGAAAGCCTCGCTGCTGTAGAATCACCTGGTTCACGAAGACCAGGAGGCCACATTTGGTGGAACACCATCTTGTCGTTGTATGGCAGGGTGTATTTTGCTTGAATTTCACTTGTCTATTATACTCTAGTGACCAAAACACACACATCACTCACAGAAACACACACACATCCACACACATACACACACACACACACATGCACACACACATACTCCACACACACTCTACACACATACACACACAGAGAACACTCACACACACTCCACACACTCACACACACATCCACGCATTCATACACACACATATGCACACACACTCAACACACACACAAATACACACATATCCATGGACACCCATACACACATGCATGGATGTGTACACACACACACACACACACACACACACACACACACACACACACACACACACACACACACAAACACATGCACAAACACAGATGGGCATGCATATACACAAATAGACAAATACACAAACGCATCTATGTACACACCTGCTTTCAACAGAGCAGTAACTTGGGTGCCTGAGCATTTGCCTGACTACAACACACAGAGACTTCATCTGATTTCAGACAAAACACGAATAAACTAATGCAATCTTCCAGCACCGTCTTTGTCCTGTCCCAACCTGAAAGCAATGGCCTGATCCGAGGACCCTCGGCCCTCGAGTTGTGTGGCCAGTCTCCTTTGTTAAACCCGCAACGTCTTTCTCCCTCAGGCTCTTGCAGAGGCAGCCCTGCTGGATGAAGCCCTTGTGGTTCGAGCTGGTACTCACGGAATGATTAATGACTTATCACGTGGCCGTTATTTTTGGAACGGCCTCGGAGGAGGCAACCTTTTGGAAGAGAAATCATTTTTCTGCCTTCACTGTCCTGTTATTTCCTGGAACCAGAGGAGAAAAGTGAAACCACATGTTTGAGAAGGAGGGTAGGAAACTGGAGTGAAGACTAATGCAGACTACTGTCCCGCGACAATTAGTCAAACAACGATCCAGCCCAGGTGTTCCTGACTGTGTAAATTTGCTATTGGACAATGAAAATAGCAGCTCAGTGTGCTGACAGATGCTTCTGGTGATTTTATGATGTCCACAATATTTGGAACCAACAGTATGGTTTCCCTGAAGAGGCAGAACAAGAGATGTGTTCATAATTTCATTGTTAACTACTTCACTGCTGGACTAGTGCACACATTCCTTCCCATTATATTCTGGTAGCCCTTGTCTCTGCCTTGAGTTTGGTCGACAATGTTTGTCTCATTCTGCTTGCTGATATTTGCCTCACTGGCAGTGTTTATCTCCCTCTGGCAATATTTGTTTTGGTCTGGCAGTGTTTTCCTTCTCTCCAGCAGTGTTTCCCTTCTCTCCGGCAGTGTTTCCCTTCTCTCTGGCAGTGTTTCTCTCTCTCTGGCAGTATTGCCAACATGACAGTATTTCTCTCTCTCTCTCTCTCTCTCTCTCTCTCTCTCTCTCTCTGGCATTGTTTTCCTTTCTCTGGGACTGTCCGCCCCTCTGCCAGTGTTTCCTTCCCTGTTGACAGTATTTGTCTCTCTCTGTTGGTGTTTTCCAGTCCCTAACAGTTTTTCCGCTTCTCTACCAGTGTTTGACTGGTTCCATCAGTGATTTCTTTCTCTTTGGCACCATTGGACTCCCTCTGCCAGAATTAGCCACTCTCTGCCAGTGTCTGACTTCTTTCTGACAACGTCTACCTCTCCCTGGCAGTGCTTCCTTCCCTCAGGCAGTGCTTGCCTCACTCTGGTATTCTCTCCTTCTCTCTGGCAGATTTTCCTTCCCTTACCCAGTGTCTACCTCTCCCTGGCAGTGTTCATTCCCTCTGGCAGCATCTGCCTCTTTCTGGCAGTGTTTGCCTCTGGCAGTTTGCCCCTCTCTCTGGTACTGTTTCCTAGTCTTTGGCGTGGTTACCTTTCCTTTGACAATGTCTCCTTCCCTCGGGTATTGTTTGCCATTCAGTGGGAGAGATTGTCTCTCTCTGCAAGTCTTTGCCTCTCTCTGGCAGTGCCACCTTTCATCTGGAAGTATCTCCTATCTGGCAGTGAATATCTCTGACAGTGTCTCCTACGTCCTGATAGTGTTTGGCAGTGTTCATCTCTCTCAGGCAGTGTTACTTTCTCTGGCAGTGTTTTCTTCTCCCTGGTCACGTCTCCTTCCTTTCAGAAGCATTTGCTCTTCTCTAACATTGTTCAATTCTTTCTGGCAGTGTTTCTCGTTCACTGCCAGTGTTTGCCCCTGACACGTTCATTGTCTCTGATGCTTCCTTCCCACTGGCAGCGCTGGTCTCACTCTGGTAGCGTTTGCCTCTCTCTGGCTATATTTGCTTTCTCTGGCAGTTTTTGCCTCTCAGTCTGGGGGTGTCTCCTTCTCTCTAGTATCTTTAACCTCACCCTGGAATCATTCCCTTGTCTCTGATGGTGTCTCCTTGTCTCTTGTAGAGTAGTCTTGTAGATCGTGGGCGGCATGGTAGTGTAACAGTTAGCGTGATGCTATTACAGCGCCAGCGACCCAGGTTCAATTCCTGCCACTGTCTGTGAGGAGTTTGTATATTCTCCCCACATCTGCATGGGTTTCCTCTGGGTGCTCCGGTTTCCTGCCACGTTCCAAAGACGTACGGGTTAGAAGTTGTGGACATGATATGTTGGCGACACTTGCAGGCTGCCCCCAGCACATTCTCAGTAACGCAAGAAGTTACATTTCACTGTGTGCTTCGATGTACGTGTGACAAATGAATAAATATCTTGTCTTATCTTATCTTATCTTATCTTACACAGGCCGTCCCCAGTTAATAGAACAATACAGCACAGGAAGAGGCTCTTTGGCCCAAGATGTCTGTGCTGAGTGAATGGAATGAACTGGTTCCACTTTTACAGACATCTATCAGTCAATTTTGTCCATAAGTCTGAAAATAAACAAAAGTCACTCAATCTGGTACCATGCTCCCACAGTATTGTAATGAATGGCATCAAAAAACACATAAGTCTGACTTGAATGAACAATGGTATTGGTATTGGTTTATTATTGTCACTTGGACCGAGGTACAGCGAAAAACTTGTCTTGCATACTGATCGTACAGGTCAATTCATTACACAGTGCGGTTACAGAGTGCATTGATGTAGTACAGGTAAAAACAATAACAGTACCGAGTAAAGTGTCACAGCTACAGAGGAAATGCAGTGCAATAAGGTGCAAGGTCACGACAAGGTAGATCGTGAGGTCAGAGTCCATCTCATCGTTACTAAAAGTGGAGAGAGAGAGGAAAGTAGTTCTGTTGACCGTAGAAACGAACGTATGTACGTACATCGGACCTCTGAACTTAATAATATTATGGGAGCTCGTTTGTGTGTCGGTGTGTCCATAAGTCGAACATTCATAACCTGGGGATGGCCTGTACTTTTCTCTAGTGTTTTCCTCTCTCTCACTCTGTCTCCCTCTCTTGGGCAGCGTTCGCTTTTCTCTGACAGTGTTCCCCGGCCAATTGCAGTGCTTCCTTCCCTCTGGCACTATCTCCTTCTCTCTGCCAGTGTTCTCCCCCCACTGGCAGTGTTTGCCTCTGGCAGTGTTTCCAACACTCTGGCACTGCCTTCTCCTCTTAAAACGTTCTCCAGTTTCTGACAATATTTCTTCTCTCTGACACAGTTTGCCTGTCTCCTTCCCTCTGATAGTGTTTGTCCCTTTCTGACAGTGTTTGCCCCTCTCTGGTAGTGTTTGCTCCTCTCTGGCAGTGTTTGCCCCTCTCTGGCAGTGTTTGTCCCTCTCTGACAGTGTTTGCCCCTCTCTGACAGTGTTTGCTCCTCTCTGGCAGTGTTTGTCCCTCTCTGACAGTGTTTGCCCCTCTCTGACAGTGTTTGTCCCTCTCTGACAGTGTTTGCCCCTCTCTGGCAGTGTTTGTCCCTCTCTGACAGTGTTTGCCCCTCTCTGACAGTGTTTGCCCCTCTCTGGCAGTGTTTGCTCCTCTCTGGCAGTGTTTGTCCCTCTCTGACAGTGTTTGCCCCTCTCTGGCAGTGTTTGTCCCTCTCTGACAGTGTTTGCCCCTCTCTGACAGTGTTTGCCCCTCTCTGGCAGTGTTTGCTCCTCTCTGGCAGTGTTTGCCCCTCTCTGGCAGTGTTTGCTCCTCTCTGGCAGTGTTTGTCCCTCTCTGGCAGTGTTTGTCCCTCTCTGACAGTGTTTGCCCCTCTCTGGCAGTGTTTGTCCCTTTCTGACAGTGTTTGCCCCTCTCTGACAGTGTTTGCTCCTCTCTGGCAGTGTTTGTCCCTCTCTGGCAGTGTTTGTCCCTCTCTGGCAGTGTTTGTCCCTCTCTGACAGTGTTTGCCCCTCTCTGGCAGTGTTTGTCCCTCTCTGGCAGTGTTTGTTCCTTTCTGACAGTGTTTGCCCCTCTCTGGCAGTGTTTGTCCCTCTCTGACAGTGTTTGCCCCTCTCTGGCAGTGTTTGCTCCTCTCTGGCAGTGTTTGCTCCTCTCTGGCAGTGTTTGTCCCTTTCTGACAGTGTTTGCCCCTGTCTGGCAGTGTTTGCTCCTCTCTGGCAGTGTTTGTCCCTCTCTGACAGTGTTTGCCCCTCTCTGGCAGTGTTTGTCCCTCTCTGACAGTGTTTGCCCCTCTCTGGCAGTGTTTGCTCCTCTCTGGCAGTGTTTGCCCCTCTCTGGCAGTGTTTTCTCCTCTCTGGCAGTGTTTGTCCCTCTCTGGCAGTGTTTGTCCCTCTCTGACAGTGTTTGCCCCTCTCTGGCAGTGTTTGTCCCTTTCTGACAGTGTTTGCCCCTCTCTGACAGTGTTTGCTCCTCTCTGGCAGTGTTTGTCCCTCTCTGGCAGTGTTTGTCCCTCTCTGGCAGTGTTTGTCCCTCTCTGACAGTGTTTGCCCCTCTCTGGCAGTGTTTGTCCCTCTCTGGCAGTGTTTGTTCCTTTCTGACAGTGTTTGCCCCTCTCTGGCAGTGTTTGTCCCTCTCTGGCAGTGTTTGTCCCTCTCTGACAGTGTTTGCCCCTCTCTGGCAGTGTTTGTCCCTTTCTGACAGTGTTTGCTCCTCTCTGGCAGTGTTTGTCCCTCTCTGACAGTGTTTGCCCCTCTCTGGCAGTGTTTGTCCCTTTCTGACAGTGTTTGCCTCTCTCTGGCAGTGTTTGCCCCTCTCTGGCAGTGTTTGCTCCTCTCTGGCAGTGTTTGTCCCTTTCTGACAGTGTTTGCTCCTCTCTGGCAGTGTTTGTCCCTCTCTGACAGTGTTTGCCCCTCTCTGGCAGTGTTTGTCCCTTTCTGACAGTGTTGCCCCTCTCTGGCAGTGTTTGCCCCTCTCTGACAGTGTTTTCCCCTCTCTGACAGTGTTTGTCCCTTTCTGACAGTGTTTGCCCCTCTCTGGCAGTGTTTGCCTCTCTCTGGCAGTGTTTGTCCCTCTCTGACAGTGTTTGCCCCTCTCTGACAGTGTTTGCCCCTCTCTGGCAGTGTTTGCTCCTCTCTGACAGTGTTTGCCCCTCTCTGACAGTGTTTGCCCCTCTCTGACAGTGTTTGCTCCTCTCTGGCAGTGTTTGCCCCTCTCTGGCAGTGTTTGCCCCTCTCTGACAGTGTTTGCCTCTCTCTGGCAGTGTTTGTCCCTCTCTGACAGTGTTTGCCCCTCTCTGGCAGTGTTTCCCTTCTCCTTGGCAGTGTTCCCTTCCTCTCTGGCAGTGTTTGCCCCTCTCTGGCAGTGTTTGCCTCTCTCTGACAGTGTTTGCTCCTCTCTGACAGTGTTTGCCCCTCTCTGACAGTGTTTGCCCCTCTCTGACAGTGTTTGCTCCTCTCTGGCAGTGTTTGCCCCTCTCTGGCAGTGTTTGCCCCTCTCTGACAGTGTTTGCCTCTCTCTGGCAGTGTTTGTCCCTCTCTGACAGTGTTTGCCCCTCTCTGGCAGTGTTTCCCTTCTCCTTGGCAGTGTTCCCTTCCTCTCTGGCAGTGTTTGCCCCTCTCTGGCAGTGTTTGCCTCTCTCTGACAGTGTTTGCCCCTCTCTGACAGTGTTTGCCTCTCTCTGACAGTGTTTGCCCCTCTCTGGCAGTGTTTCCCTTCTCCTTGGCAGTGTTCCCTTCCTCTCTGGCAGTGATTCCTTCTCTCTTATAATGTTTTTCTCTCTGTGGGGTTGATTTCCTCTGCCACTCTGCTGCAAAGCTTTCTTCCCACTGGCAGTGTTTGTCCCCCCTCTCATGGTGTCTGCCTCTTTCAGGCAGTGCTTCTTCTCTCTGGTGATGATTGCCTTTCTCTGGTTGTGCTCATCACTGCCTAGGAGTTAGAGAAACAAAGGACTGCAGATGCTGGAATCTAGATGAAAAACACGATGATGCCGGAGGAACTCAGCAGGTCAGGCAGCATCCGTGGAGAAAGGCAGGCGGTCAACGTTTTGTCCTTCTTCAGGACTGAAGATTGGAAAAGGGGAGGACCTATAAATAGGAGGGAAAAGCAGAGCAGTGGACAAACTAGATGGAGGCGAGGTGGGCACAAGGTGGTGATAGGTTGATGCGGGTAGGAGGCGGTGATAGGCAGGTGTGGGGGAGGAGGGGAGAGCAGATCCACCGGGGGATGGGTCAAAGGTAAGGAGAGAATAAAAAGGGGCTAGAAAAAAGAGAGAGAGGCTAGGAAAGGGAAAAAAAAGAAGCGTGGTCACAGAACGAGGAAGGTCCGCCCGCAGATTGTGTGTTGCTCCATCATGCCCTTGTCTCTGTTCAACAATCATAGGTGGTCCAGCAAAAAACTGCAGATTCTGGAAATCTGAGGTAAATCAAAAGATGCTGGAAACACTCAGCAATTCAGGCAGCATCTGTGAAGAGAGAAACAGAGCTCATATTCTAGGAAGCTTGGATTTTATTTCTAGCCTATATTGAAACAATCAAGAAGATTTATTTTCTTGGACTGGAATAAAATCATCACCCATTCTCCTGCTAAAGAGGAAGGATAAAAACCTGTCTCACTGGGGAGGTGAAGTTTGTGTGGTGAGGTTCTGATTTTTTATGTGTTTTTTTTCCCTATTTTGGAGTAGTGAACATGACTGGCGAAGCCAACATTCATTGCTCAACCCTGCCCTGAACCGTGGCTTCTCAGCCATTTAGACTCATCCACATTGCACAAGGTCTAGTGTCACATAAAGGCCAGACCAGCTAAGGATGGGAGGCTTCTTCTCCTGAAGCATTTGAGTAAATCATCTGGGCTTTTGCACCAAGCCAGTAGTTTAGTGATCATCATTACTAAGGCTTGCTATTCTTTTTATTTTGCATTACAGATTACTAGTTAAATTTAAAATTCCACAGCTGCCATAATGGAATTTGAACTCAAATCTCCAGACCATTAGACAATGCTTTTAGGTTGTAAGTCCAGTAACTTAACCACTGCACCACTAGCAAACCCTATGTGCTTATTCACTGAAGGCCTTGTTGGGTACTTGCCAATGGGTAAAATGGCAGGGCACTTCCTTCAGACCGTATTATCTGAAGTCTGAATATAAAAATAACATACTTATTATCATTTGAATGGTGTTAAAAGTTTACTTGATGCTAAATTAATATTTGCAGATGCTACTTTTTTCTACATGTTTTAATACTTTTCACAATCCCACATCTTCCTGACCTTTGCACAAAATCATATCAACAAACCCTCCATACTTATTGCAAGACCACCTCTACACACACTAACATCTTCCCACACTTTTATCACCAGTACCCCTGCATTTATCATTGCCCCTCCCACCCCCGATCAACAACTGTCCCCACACACCTTGACAGCCCCACACTTATCAACACTCCCCACATTCATCAACGCCCCTTCAATCTGTCTGAGACATGCTCACCAGCTGACCATCCATGGGAGGAGAAGCGTTGCCCCTGCCTGATACCCACTGAAGCCACCAACTGGCCTAATGCATTAATGCATTGGAACTGTTCAGTTTATACTTCTGAGAAGACCAAACTAGATGTATAACTCTATATCCGACCTGTGAAAGGGTACATACAATACGATCTGCACTTGAAGATTGATTCTCTCAATGTTGGGTGATGCTTTATGAGAGTCTTTGCCAAAGATCATTGCAGAGTGCAATCTGTCTCTCCACCCAGAAACCAGAAGGGAATCTGATTTGTTTAACTTAGTGGGTAAACTGACATATGGAGCTGACAGTTGAATCTTTATATTCAGCACGGTTGCCAATAATGTGTCCTCCTGACCCTTCCACACTTAAAGCAGAGTTTTCCATAAATTCACTTTGTACTTCCAAAGAAAAAGTCCCAGGTATTAGCAGCTCTGGCTTCACCCTGCTCCTTTACTCCAGCAGCCAGAGACTAGGTTAATTGATACTGGGTTCTACATGCTGGATGACTGGGACATTCACACCTTGCTTGTAACCACAGCTGAAACATTACAGGGTCATGGAGTCATCCAGCATGGAAACAGGCCTATCATTGCATTCAATTCTGGTCGCCCCCATTATAGGAAGGATGTGGAGGCTTTGGAGAGGGTGCAGAAGAGGTTCACCAGGATGCTGCCCGGATTAGAGGGCATGTGCTATAAGGAGAGGTTGGACAGACTTGGGTTGTTTTCTCTGGAGCAGTGGAGGCTGAGGGGAGACCTGATAAAGGTTTATAAGATTATGAGAGGCATAGATAGAGTAGGCAGCCAATATCTTTTTCCCAGGGTTGAAATGTCTAATACCAGAGGGCATGCATTTAAGGTGCGACTGGGTAAGTTCAAAGGGGATGTGCGGGGTAAGTTTTTTACACAGAGAGTGGTGGGTGCCTGGAATGCACTGTCTGGGGTGGGGGTGAAGGCAGATACGATACAGGCGTTCAAGAGGCTCTTAGAAAGGCAGATGAATGTGAGGGAAATGGGAAGATATGGACATTGTGTAGGCAGAAGGGAATCAGAACCAGGTTTATTATCACTGATATATGTCGTGAAATTTGTTGTTTTGTGGCAGCAGTACAGTGCAAGACATAAAAATTACTGTGTTGCCAAAAAAAAAGTGCAAATGAGGAATAACGAGGTGGTGTTCATGGGTTCATGGACCATTAGGAAATCTGATGGCGGAGGGGGAGAATCTGTTCCTGAATCGTTGAGTGTGGGTCTTCAGGCTCCTGTACCTCCTCCCCGATGGTAGTAACGAGAAGAGGGCCTGTCCCGGATGGTGAGGGTCCTTAGCGATGGATGCTGCCTTCTTGAGGCATCACCTCTTGAAGATGTCCTTGATGGTGGGGAGGGTTGTGCCCGTGATGGAGCTGGCTGAGTCTACAAGCCTCTGTAGCCTCTTGCAATCCTGCATATTGGAGGATTAGTTTAGTTGGAAATTTGATTCCAACTAAATTAGTTCAGCACAACATTGTGGACTGAAGGGCCTATTCCTGTGCTGTACTGTTCTATGTTCTATGTCTGTGCCAGCCATCAGGTATCTACCTAGACTCATCTCGTTTCCCAGTACTTGGCCGCCTTGGCAATTCAGGTGCTTAAATGTTGTGAGAGAAACTGCCTACGCCACCTCCTCAGACAGTGTGGTCCAGATTCCAACCACCCTCTAGATGAAGAAAACCTTCCTCAACTCCCCTCTCTATCTTCTACCCCTTACCTTAAAACTGTGCCCTCTGATTGTGGACGCCTTAGAGAAATGTTTCTCACCATCTCCCCTATCTATCCCCCTCATAGTCTTGCATCCCTTTATCTGGTCTCCTTTCAGCCCTCCCCACTCCACAGAACACAACCACAGCCTACCTAGCCTCTCCTCAAAACTAAAAAGCATCTCAGCCACATGCCAGTGAATCTCGTCTGCACCCTCTCCAAAGCAATCACATCTTCCTATCATGTAGCAACCGTAGTTCTCCACTTGTGGCCTAATTAAAGTTTCATATAGTAACCTCCTTGCTCTTATGTTCTACGCAGGTGAACCAAGTCCTCATTGGGGGTAAAAGATACCACAGAGGGAAACTTGTAAAGGATTTATTCTAAAGTGGGATGGAACAGCGCTAGATCTTACCTGTAGAGACCACACAATTCACAGCTCACTCTTTTCATTCTGTTCAAACGTAGCATGTAGACACAGCCTAGACTCTGCTTTTCCCCTTGATACCACAGCCACGTGTCTTTCCTCTGACTTGATAGCCAGAGGCCTTTTCCCAGGGCGAAATGGCTAACACAACGTGGGATCATTTTAAGGTGATTGGAGGAAGGTATAAGCGGGATATCAGAGATAATTTTTTTACACAGAGTGGTGGGTGCGTGGAATGCACTGCCGGCAGAGGTTGTGGGGGCAGATACATTAGGGACATAGACTCTTAGATAGCCTCATGATTGTTAGAAAAATGGAGGGCTATGTGGGAGGGAAGGGTTAGATAGATATTAGAACAGGATAAGGCACAACATCGTGGGCCGAAGGGCCTGTACTGCGCTGTAATGTTCCTCAGTACATATGCTCTCTGCCATCTAATCCTGGGTGGCTTCCAGCACTGGTTAATGCCTCCCAGTTTGGTCTCCGCCAGGATCTAAGGTCTGTACAATCTATTCACTGATTCTCCCAATGGTTTTCCCTCCGCATCCCACGTTCTACCATCCCCACCTATCACCTGCCAGCATCAGGCTCCACCCTCCCCCCTCCCCCCTCCCCCCTCCCCCCTCCCCCCCCACCACCTATCCATTATCAATCTCTGTCTCAACACTCCTCCCTCCCCCTCCCCAGCTGGCTCAATCTGCCCATCATCTCCGCCCCTTCCTTCATCTGGTTCCACCCTGTCACCCATCAGCCTCTGCCCCACCCCTCCCTCTCACATCTATATCCTGGCTACCTTCCATTTACACTCTCAGTCCTGATGCATCTGAAACGTTGACCATCCCTCTGCCTCCACAGATGCTGCCTGACCGGCTGAGATCTTCCAGCAGTTCGTTGTCTGCTACTTCCCAGCTTTTTCTTTCTGCGATAAGCATTCGAGGAGATTGCACATCGATCACAAGTTGTCTCCATGCAAGCTCGTTGAGTGATCTGATTGCAAAGGAAGGAGAAATGGCTGGTGCTTATCCCCTTTGTGATTTGAACGAACCTGCGCAAAGGGACGTAGTTCATCTCAATGGGTAAGAGAAGGCGCGGCATCTCACTGCTTTCTCTGTTGCTCTTTTAGTGTGAAATCACAGTTAAATAATGTAGGTAAACATTTGCATCATGCCAGTTTCTGTTGCTGCACGATTGGTTCAAGTTCATGTATAGTGTTCAAGTTTATTGTCATAGGCACACATACCCAGGGTATAAATGCCGTGAAAATTACCTTTTTGCAGCAGCAGCACAGTACATTACAAACATGACAAATGTAAGTTAACATAAACTTAAATTAATATAAATTATATATTGGCAATGTTTCTTTAGTTCCCTAGGCCCCAAGCTTGAAAATTCCTTTCCCAAACCCCTTCGTGTTCCCAAGTTTCCTTTCATTAAGTTGCTCCATAAAATTTTTCTCTTTTAATCAAGGTTTAGGTCACCGGTCATGGATTTTGTGTGCCTTGGTTTCAGAGTGGCACCGTGGCTGTCTCCATACTGTATAACTCTATGACTCTGTAAATACAGCCTGAAGACTTCATGTTCATAAATAGCCTCTGCCCATCCTGACTACATTTTACTGATATTTATAACTCTGTCAATGAAAAATTTCCCCAATCAAAGCAGGAGAAAGAAGGAAATCCCTTGTCAGTCACACACAATGCAACTGTTAACCTGAGGGGGCTGACGTTAAATCCAGAAGACAATCAGATGATCTTCATTCTTCAAAGGTTCAGCGTTCTTGCCAGCTGTCCTGCAGGGGTTGATGCTGTCGGTTAGAGTGAGGCCTGTGTCCAAATGTAGCCTACATCCTGGGATTTTTGAGTGGTGTTGGGTAACAGATACTGATCTGTTGATTTGCAGGATGTTTAGTGTTGTCCAGTATCTTGGTACATGGCTATCATCATCTTTAGAAACGCAGTACTTGTTCACAATTAGCTTTCCTTTAGCACAAGGAATGTACTGCAGTGTGGAGTGAAATCTGAACCTCTGTTCCCTTCATGCTTATCTTTATTCGTCTATTCTTCTTGACTTCTGAAAGAGCTGACCTTTGTCGTGAAGTACTACAAGTCCCAGCTACCCTCTAATCTTGCTCAGTACTTAGAGAGCCACAAAGAGATACAGCAGAGAAACAGGCCCTTCAGCCCACTTGGACTTGAAGTGTAGAACAGGAGGACTGAGGAGTACAAGTACATGGTTCCCTAAAAGTGTCATTGCAGGTAGAGAGGGTGTGGAGGTGGCTTTTGACATGCTGGCCTTTGTCAGTCAGGACATTGAGTACAGACTTGGGATGTTATGTTACATTTGTACAAGATGTTGGTGAGGCCGCATTTGGAATACTGTGTTCAGTTTTCGTCACCCTGCTGTAGGAAAGATGCCATTAAGCTGGAAAGAGTGCAGAGGAGATCTACGAGGATGTTTCCAGGGCTCGAGGGACTTATTTATGGAGAGAGGTTGAGCAGGTTGGGACCTTTTTCACTGCAGTGTAGGAATATGAGAGGTGATCTTATTAAGGTGAATCAAATCACGAGGGGCATCGATAGGGTGAATGCACACAGTCTTTTTCCCAGGGTTGGGGAATTAAGAACCAGAGGGCACAGGTTTAAGGTGAGAGGGGAGAAGTTTAATAGGAAACTGAGGGGCAACTTTTTCACCTAGAGGGTGGTCAGTATATGGAATGAGCTGCCAGAGGAAGTGGTTGAGGCAGGTACACTAACAACATTTCAAAGACACTTGGACAGGTACATGGATAGGAAAGGTTTAGAGGGATATGGGCCAAACACAGGCAAATGGGAGTAGCTTAGATGGGAATTTTGGTCGGAATGGTCCGGTTGGGCTGAAAGGCCTGTTTCCATGCTGTATGACTCTATGACTCTATAAGTCCATGCCAATCATCGATCACCCATTTACAGCAATACCACATCTAACCCATTTTCATTTTCCCCATATTGCTTATTATTCTTATTACTCTTATGCGGATCTGGGCAATGAGTGTCAGGAGACTTTCTAAACCTTGTGCTTTTCCAACAAAGTGTCCAATGGATGGTAAGCAGGAGCAGGGATCCACTGATCTTTTTCCCGAACTGTCGGCCACTGGGGCCTATCTCCAAGTCATGCTGGGACAGCTGGCAGGTATGGAAAGGACCTTGGCCCCTTGATGAAGTCTCTTTTGAGAATCTTAGATTTGCCACTGTGGAGTGGTTATGTTACAGGACCGGCAGCCAGAGTTTGCACCATTGATCCAGGGACATGAGTTCAAATCCCACCACAGCAGCTGGGGAACTTAAGCTCAAGTAATTTAATAAACCTTAAAATTTTATAAAAGCTAGGCTCAGCAACGATAACCATGAAATTACTGGATTGACATTAAAAACCCATCTGGTTCACCAATGTTTCTCAGGGAAGGAACTCTGCAGACCTTACCCCATCTGGTCTATGTGACTCCAGACCCACCAAATTGTTTGACTTCTAATAACCTCCTCAGTTCAGGGGCAATGGGGGATGGACCATAAATGCTGGCATTGCCAAAGATGTCCGTTACCTATTAGTACACTAAGAAAAGCTGCACCCTGACTGTACTTAACTGTATGGTATATAACCCACTTTACATGCTTGCAAGGAACACCCTTATCACAATAACACAGGAAAATGGGAGTTGGAGTAGGCCATTTGGCCTATCAAACCTGCCCCACCATTTAATATGATCATGGCTGATCTGCCCCAAGCCTCAACTTCTTCTCTATGCCAGTTCCCATTGCCCTTGGTTTCCTGATCTTTCAAACATCTACCTACCTCCACTTGAAGTACTTGGAACGAACCTGCCTCCACAACCCTCTGGGGAAGAGAATTCCAGACATTCACTATCCTCTGTGAAAAGAAATTTCTGCACACCTCACTTCTAAGTGACTGGCTCCTCATCTCAAAATTCTATCCCCCTCATTCAAGATTCTCTCACCAGTGAAAACATCTCAACATCTATCCTTTCATGCCCCCTTAGGATCTTAAGATCATCCATTCTTCTAAACTCCAAAGAATGCAGACTCGATTTGTTTAACCTCTTTTGATAGGACAATCCTCTCTCCCGGGAATTAGCCTGGTGAATCTCATTTGAATTGCCTCCAGTGCTACTACATCCTCATAATGGGGCATAATGAACCCAAGAATACCCTTGCAGTGTGTTTTAATTTGAGTTTTTTTTGTTCATCTATTGATTCTCTTTCGTAGTCCAATTGATGAATGTGAAGTGGGGAACTGCAACTGTGCGTCTCATGGGAACCCAGTTTCAATCAAATACATCCTGAGGTTTTCCAACTACTTTGATTGGGACCTGAACTGAAAGGAATCACGGCGGACACTCGTGTGGTACTGAGGGTGTGCTGCGCTGTCAGAGGAACTTGTGGATAAGAAGTTAAACCAAGGCACTGTTGGTGCTCTTTAGTGGACACCACTGTTTTGCGGAGGAGTTATTTTCAGTATTCTAGTCCGTACCTCAGTCAACAGAACCATTATTATATTGTTGCTTGTAGAGTTTGCTGTGCATCGATTTGTCGCTGTGTTTCCTGCATTTGCAACAGAGAACAGACTTCCACAAGTACCTCATGGAGTTATGAGAAGCAGGACCTTTGGCCCAGAATGTCCATGCTGCCTGTTGAATCCACCTACACTAATCCCATTTACCTGCATTAGGACTGCTGCCTTTTATGCCTTGGTGATTCAAGAACACGTCTCGATGCTTTTTACATGTTGTGAGAGTCTCTGCCTTCACCATCTCTTCAGGCAGCGCATTCCAGACTCCAACCACCCTCTGTGTGAAAAAAATTCCTCTTTGAATCCCCTCTAAACCTCCCACTCTCACCTTAAACCTTTGTCTTTGACACCCCCACCACGGGAAAAAGATTTTTACAACCTACCCTATCTATCCCCCTCATAATTTTATATCTCTCTATCAGATCACCCCTTGGCCTCCTCTGCTCCAGGGATACCAAATCCAGCCTATCCATTCTTTCCTTATAACTGTAACACTCCAGTCCAGGCAACATCCTGGTGAATCTCCTCTGCATCCTCTCCTGAGCAATCACATCCTTCCTATAGTGTGGTGACAGAACCGCAAACAATACTCCAGGTGTGACCTAACTAATGTTTGATAAAGCTGTAACATGATGTCCCAGTTCATTTTTTCTTTACCGCAGCCAGTGATGGTAAGCATCGCATATATTTTATCCATCTGTGCTGTCACTTTCAGGGATCTATGGACTTGTAGTCCAAGGTCCTTCTGTTCATCAGCTGTCCCCAGGGCCCTACCATTTACTGTGTACACCCAGAATGTATCACCTTGCTTTTGTTAACATTAAATTCCATTTGTTATTGCTGTACCCAACCCCACTTGCTGTAGAGTGCTTTGGGATGTGCAGAACTGCCTCATGGAAGATCTAGCAAAAGGAAGTGATACAACAGCCTAGCCAAATGTTCACCCAAACCTTTTATAGGCCTTATTGTGACCTTCAGCTGACTTATTTAGATATCTTGCTTTTCCATTGAGAAACCAAATAACAGGACAGTGGAGACACAAGAGACTACAGATGCTGGAATCTGGAGCAACAAACAATCTGCTGGAGGAACTCCGCAGGTCCAACAGTATCTGTGGGAGGAAAGGAATTGTTATTGTTTCGGGTCGAAACCCCGCATCAGGACTGAGAGTGGAGAGGTGAGGTGGCCGGCATAGAGAGGAGAAGGGGCCGTGGGGGCGGGGGGTGACGAGAGAGGATTCCGAGGTGATTAGTGGACTAGGGAGGGGTGTAAGATGACAGGCAGGTTGTGCCAGGCAGGGGTGGAGTTGGGAGACAGTGGCAGGTGAATGATAGATGGAGGGAGACAGAGAGAGAGAGAGGACAAAGGGGAAAAAACAGAGCAAGGTGGGAGGAGGGGAGGGTGAAGGTCGGAGACAGATGTTGGAGGGAGATCAGCAGGAACTCAAAGAGCTACCAGAGCTGGATTCGGATAAGTAAAGGAGGTGAGAATGGGAACCATTAGGGGAGAGGTGTACGGCAGATGGAACCAGATGGGGGGTGAGGTCCCTGTGTGTGGTGGGTGGATGGAACCAAGAAGGGGAAGGGGACGAAGATGGGTGAAGGGGGGCTGGGGCGAGTGTGAGAAAGGGGAAAAAAGAATGAGAGGACCGGACGATTGGGTGGGGGGGGGGCAGGGGTGGAGAAAGTAGGGGGAAGGGGGGAAAGAAAAAATGGGGTTACCTAAAATTGGAAAACAATATTCATGCCATTGGGTTGTAGACTACCCAGTGCAGAACATAAGGTGTTGTTCCTCCAGTTTGCATTGGGTTTCATCCCGGCAGTAGAGAAGGCCAAGGATGGACAGGTCAGTGCTGGAATGAGAAGGGGAGTTGAAACGGTCTGCAACTGGGAGCTTGGGATGGCCATTGCGGACTGAGCACAGTTGCTCTGCGGAACAGTCGCCCAGTCTACACTTGATCTCGCCAATGTAGGGGAGGCCACATCAGAAGCACCGAATGCAGTCGATGAGGTTGGAGGAGATGCAGGTGAATAGATGACGGGACAACCGCCAGTGAGTGCCAAGGCAGACTAGCCGCTGTTGTAATGCAGCAAATGCAATGGGCGATTGGTGCACAGCAAGATCCCAAGTGCTGCAGAAATGGTTGGCAATCTGCCTTAGTGATGTTGGTTTGCAAGAAAACCAGCGACATACCAGCCAATCTGCGCACAGCAAGATCCAGAAGGAGGGGTGATCAAGAGGCGCCAGCGGTAGACTATCAAGAGAGGTTAAACAGTTCGGGCCTCTAGTCTATGGAGATTAGAAGAATGAGGGGCAAACTTTTTGAGATATAGAAGATCCTGAGGGGGCTTTGACAGGGTGGATGTTGAGATGTTTTTACTAGTGGGAGTGTCTTAATCAAGGGGACACACTTACAAAATAAATGACCTGCCATTTAACACAAAGGGACATAGAAATTCCTTTTTCCAGAGGGTGGTGAATCTCTGGAGCTCTCTACCTCAGAGTGTGCGGAGGCTGAATCATTAGAAGTATTTAGTATAGAACATAGAACAGTACAGCACAGGAACAGGCCCTTCAGCCCACGATGTTGTGCTGAACTAATTAAGCTTATGACACCTAATTAACTAATTCATTTTGCCTCCACATGGTCCATATCCCTATATTCTCTGCGTGTTCATGTGCCTATCTAAGAGCCTCTTAAACATTTCTACCTCCCCCACTACCCCTGGCAACACATCCAGACACCCACCAATCTCTGTGCAAAAAACTTGCCCCCTTTCTCCTTAAATGCATGACCTTCAGTATAAGACATCTGGACGCTGGGAAAAAGATACTGGCTGTCTACTGTATCTATGCCTCTCATAATTTTATAAACTTCCATCAGGTCTCCCCTCAGCCTCCACCACTCCAGAGAAAACAACCCAAGTTTGTCCAACCTCTCCTTCTCGCACATGCCCTCTAATCCAGGCACAATCCTGGTAAACCTCTTCTGCACCCTCTCCAAAGCCTCCACATCCTTTCTATAATCAGGTGACCAGAATCAAATGCAATACTCCAGATGTGACCTAACCAGAGTTTTATAAAGCTGCAGCATAACTTCCTGACTCTTGAACTCAATGCCTTGACTGATAAAGGTAGATACATTTCTGAAAGATCGGAGAATTGAGGGCAACAGGGATCTGGCAAAGAAAGGGGTTGAAGCCTGGGGTATATCAGCCATGATCATACTGAATGGTGGGGCAGGCTTGAGGGGGCCAAGCTGCCTACTCCTGCTATTTTGTTGTATCATGCTCGGGTTGGATTCAAAGAGTTTTGGACACTCCAGAGCAAAGGGGAGAGGGAAGAAGGTAAGGAGTCCATGGTTCAGATCCCCCAGGAAAGGACATGGATTGTTTTCATGCCGGAAAGAATTGTTCAAGGGAGCACTAACTCTTACGTGAGGGAGAAACAGGAACGGATGCGGCAGAGAGTTTGAAATGGCTGCCCAGTGCTTACGGGAATTGAGGAACTCTTGCCTGACTGATTCCGTTGACAGTCAGCATCTATCTGAAGATAGGATCCTTAAAAACACAGCAGCAAGCACTCAATCCTAAATGCACAGCAGCCAGCACTCAATCCCGCCTGGCTTTCTGTTTCAGAGTCTTGTTCTCTCCTCTGGGCCCGGGAGAGAAGCAGCGAGCGCTGGCATTTATCAATTACTCTGTTACCTGCGGTGTTTGTCTGCTGCAGCTGTCTGGAGAACATGCTGAGCCAGCACTCCGCCAGCTTACTTGGCCGCACCAGCGGGCACCTCTGCTTGGTGGGCACCCCCCCAGGGCTTTGAGAGTGGGAAGAGACAAAGGCAAAGAGAAGAAGACAAGAGATGTGCAGAGGGACAAGAGAGGGAAAGAACAATCTTGCAAGGCCCATGTGGGCAGAAAGCCAAAGATTGTTTGGGGGAGAAAAGAGAGAAAGAATATCAGGAAATGGGAGGAGGAGCAGGCCATTCAGCCCCTCAAACCTGCCCTGGCATTCATGGCTAATCTGCCCCACGCCTCAAATCCTGCCCTGTACCAGTTTGCCATAGCCCTCAATTCCTCGATTTTTCAAAAATGTAACTACTTCTTCTTTAAGTACTCCCATGATCTATCCTGCAAGAGGTAGAGAGGAAAAAGGCAGCAAAAGAGAGAAAGACAGAGGAGGGGGAATATACAGAGGGTGTCAGTAGGAGGAAGTAAGTCAATGACCCACAGCGAGTAGCAGGAGTGGGAGTGGAGGGTGAGTGATAGAGAGAGAGAGAGAGAGAGAGAGAGAGAGAGAGAGAGAGAGAGAGAGAGAGAGAGAGGGAGAGATGTAAATGTAGATTCCTCCTGGCAGAAACTACTGAATTCTCCATATTCCAGCCAAGGATCTAATAATAAATGATGAGACACCAGTATATCAAGCATGATGTATTTGTAATCTGTTTGTAACACAGTACAACAAATCAGCTCATTGTATTGGGGTGAAAGTTCCTGAAGAGAGTTGTGTTGAGCTGATTGGGAGCTCGTTCAGGAAGTCCAAGAAAAACCAATGGGGTGGGGTGGTGGGCTTTTGGAGTCATGGGTTAAGGGGGGGAATAAAACCTTGTTATGGTGAGGTTTGCGAGCACAGGATTCACCGTGGTGAATGGGGTTTTGGAGTGGTGGTGGGGGAGTGAAGTGGTGCGGTGGAGGGGATTGGAATGGTTGGCGAGTGAGTCGATGGGGTGGGAGGGGAGTGGGATGATGAAGTTTATTGGTTTATTATCATCACTTGTACTGAGGTTCAGTGAAAAGCTTGTCTTACAAACCAATCATACAGGTCAATTCATTACATAGTGCAGTTACATTGAGTTAGTACAGAGTGCATTGAGGTAGTACAGGTAAAAACAATAACAGTACAGAGTAAAGTGTTACAGCTACAGAGAAAATGCATTGCAATAAGGTGCAAGGTCACAACAAGGTAGATCGTGAAGTCATAGTCCATCTCATTGTATGAGGGAACCGTTCAATAGTCTTATCACAGTGGGGTAGAAGCCGTCCTTAAGTCTGGTGGTACGTGCCCTCAGGCTCCTGTATCTTCTACCCGATGGAAGACGAGAGAAGAGAGAATGTCCAGGGTGGGTGGTGTCTCTGATTATGCTGGCTGCTACACCAAGACAACGAGAGGTAAAGACAGAGTCCAAAGAGGGGAGGCTGGTATCCGTGATGCGCTGGGCTGCGTCCACAACTCTCTGCAGCTTCTTTCGGTCTTGGGCAGAGCAGTTGCCGTATCAAGCCGTGATATATCCAGATAGGATGCTTTCTATGGTGCATCGGAAAAAGTTGGTGAGTGTCAAAGGGGACAAACCAAATTTCTTTAGCCTCCTGAGGAAGTAGCGGCGCTAGTGAGCTTTCTTAACCGTGGCATCTATGTGATTTGACCAGGACAGACTGTTGGTGATGTTCACTCCCAGGAACTTGAAGCTGTCAACCCTCTTGACCTCAGCACCATTGATGTAGACAGGTGCACGTCACCACCCCCTTTCCTGAAGTCAATGACCAGCTCCTTAGTTTTGTTGATGTTGATATTAAGGTTGTTGTCATGACACCATTCCACTAAGTTCTCTATCTCCTTCCTCTACCCCGACTCATCGTTGTTTGAGATACGGCCTACAACGGTGGTATCATCTGCAAACTTGTAGATGGAGTTAGAGCGAATCTGGCCACACAGTCGTGAGTGTATAGGGAGTAGAGGGCTGAGGAAGCAGCCTTGTGGGGCACCAGTGTTGAGAATAATCGTGCTGGAGGTATTGCTGCCTATCCTCACTGATTGCGGTCTGTTTGTTAGAAAGTCAAGGATCCAGTTACAGAGGGAGGTGTTGAGTCCTAGGTCTCAGAGTTTGGTGACAAGCTTGCTTGGAATTATTGTATTGAAGGCAGAGCTGTAGTCAATAAACAATAGTCTAACGTATGTATCTTTGCTGTCCAGATGCTCCAGAGCTGAGTGTAGGGCCAGGGAGATGGCAGCCTCTGTAGACCTGTTTTGCCGATTGCAATGGGTCCAGGTTGTCTGGTAGGCTGGAGTTGATACGTGCCATGACCAACCTCTCAAAGCACTTCATGACAGTGGATGTCAGAGCCACTGGTCGGTAGGCATTGAGGCATGTTACCTTGCTTTTCTTTGGTACTGGGATGATAGTGGTCTTCTTAAAACAGGCGGGAACCTGAGATTGAAGCAGGGAGAGGTTGAATATGTCCGCAAATACTTCTGCCAGCTGATCAGCACAAGATCTGAGCACGCAGCCCGGGACACCATCTGGGCCAGGTGCTTTCCTCGTGTTCACTCTCCGGAAGATTGATCTTACGTCCTCCACTGTGATCACAGGTTCAGCTGCGTTGGTGGCTATCAGGGTGGATGGTGACAATCCACTTCCCTTTTGTTCAAAACGCGCGTAGAATGCGTTAAGTTCATCAGGAAGGGATGCGCTGTTGTTAGCCATGCAGCCCGACTTCGTCTTGTAGCCTGTTATGGCATGTAAGCCCTGCCATAACTGGCGGCTGGTCAGGGACTCTGTTTTGAGTTGGTATTGCCTCTTGGCATCCCTGATAGCTTTTCGAAGGTCATACCTCGATTTCTTGAGCAGATCAGGATCACCAGATTTGTGTGAGGCAGTCCTCTCCTTCAGTAGGGAGTAGATCTCCCGGTTCATCCATGGTTTCCTGTTTGGGAACACCCGTATTGTCCTCTTTGGTACACAGTCCTCCACACACTTGCTGATGAGGAAGTGATGAGGAAGTGGAGAATGGAGTGGTGGGTGATGGGGCAGTTGGGTAGCAAGGTGGTGGGATGGTGGGGTAATGGAGTGGGTTGGTGGTGGAGTGGGATGTTTAAGGATTGAATTGGTGGGATGGTGGGGTGATGGAGTCGTGGGTGAGTGGGATGGTTGGGGAGCGAGGTGGTGGGGGAGTGAGGTGGTGGGGGAGTGGGGTGGTTGGGGAGTGAGGTGGTGGGGGAGTGGGATGGTTGGGGAGGGAGGTGGTGGGGGAGTGGGATGGTTGGGGAGGGAGGTGGTGGGGGAGTGGGATGGTTGGGGAGTGAGGGTGGGATAAAGGGATAGTGAGAGGTGGAGTGGGGTTGATAGGGCAGTTGGGTAGAGGGGTGGTGGGAAGTGGGGTGATGGGTGTAGGGGAGTGGGGTGGAGGGGTGGGGTGGTGGGGTGATGGGGTGGTGGGATGTGGGGGAATGGGGTGTGGGGGATTGGGGTGATGGGGTGGTGGGATGTGGGGGAATGAGGTGTGGGGGATTGGGATGATGGGGTGGTGGGATGTGGGGGAATGGGGTGTGGGGGATTGGGATGATGGGGTGGTGGGATGTGGGGGAATGGGGTGTGGGGGATTGGGATGATGGGGTGGTGGGATATGGGGGAATGGGGTGTGGGGGATTGGGGTGATGGGGTGGTGGGATGTGGGGGAATGGGGTGTGGGGGATTGGGGTGATGGGGTGGTGGGATGTGGGGGAATGGGGTGTGGGGGATTGGGATGATGGGGTGGTGGGATGTGGGGGAATGGGGTGTGGGGGATTGGGGTGATGGGGTGGTGGGATGTGGGGGAATGGGGTGTGGGGGATTGGGATGATGGGGTGGTGTGGTGTGGGGGAATGTATGGGGTTGGGGTGGTGAGGTGATGTGATGGTGGGGTGTGGGGTGTGGGGGAATGGGGTGTGGGGGATTGGGATGATGGGGTGGGGTGGTGTGGGGGAATGTATGGGGTTGGGGTGGTGAGGTGATGTGATGGTGGGGTGTGGGGTGTGGGGGAATGGGGTAGTGGGGTGGAGGGATGGTGGGGTGATGGAATTAGTGCCAGCCTGTGACCAGTGAGAGGACACAGCAGGAGAGCTTCAGGAGAGTGGGAAAAGGGGAGAAGAAGGATTCCAAGGACACAAACAGCAGCTTTGGGGAGAATCCCCCGATCGATCCCTTCTTTTCTGTCTCCTTCCACACTACAGTTCTGCCTGCAGCACCCTGGAGTCCCAGCCCAAGGGTTGTCCTCACCGAGGAGCCCAACATGGGCAGAGGGCTCACTCGGTGAGGACAAGTGGAGGTCCCTCACCCCTCAGCCTGTCTCCCCAGCTGAGATCAGCTCACCCACCCATACATGAAAGGGAACAAACCTGTGCCATTGATCCCGTGTCCAATTTTGGGGGAAACCAGGGGTGTTATCGCCGATTCCCTGGCCAATATTTATCCCTCAATTAAGATCACTAACAGATTATCTTGCATTGCTGTTTGTGGGGACAAGCAGGGCAGAAAACCCTGTGAAATTTTGGCCAAAAGTGGCAAGAAAGGCACAACGCAAATGTAAGCCTTTCCCCTCTTAGGTTAAACACCACAAATAGCTGTCCTTGGCAACTTTCCTCTAGAGATCAACACTTATGTAGTGGAAGATGAAAGGATATGGGACTAGAATGTACCCATGTCTAAGCATGACTTTTATTGTTGTAGATCTGTGTATAGTTAGGATTTTTGCACGGTGAATAACATGGGATTTAGACAGGCAACAAAACAATCAGCGGACAGGGAAAGTCTTCACAGAGCCAGAGAACTGAATTCTGTTTCTCGAGTTCCCAAATTAGCAGCAATTTTCTCTTTTGCCAAAAATGTAATCTCGGACCCAGGCTGAAAGGATCCCCTGTGGAATTCTAACCCACTAAAACTGCAGCCTGCTTAATGCATCAGTGCTGAATCAGCAGCAGACTCTTGCTAAATTTACCTGCTTGCACTTATAGATTTTTTTTGTATAAGAACAGACTTCTACAAAGGTGAGAATCTCAGTTTCTGGTCACCAGTGGGGTTCACAGTGTGGGACTGTCATCGAGTCAAGGAGCACAGAGACAGGCCCTTCAATCTACCACGTCCGTGCTGTGCATCAAGTACCTATCTACACTAGTCCCATTAACCAGTTCTTTGTCCATAGCTGTCCATGCTTTGACAATTCAAGTGCTTGTCGAAATACTTCTTAAATGTGAATGTCTCTGCCTCCACCACCCACACAGGCAGTGCGTTCCAGATTCCAACCACCAAAAAAAATCTTCTTCAGAACCCCTCTAACCCTCTTATCCCTTACCCGAAATAAATTCCTTCTGGTTTTAGATACTTCTGTTTCTAATTCAGCCCCATTGGACAAAATCGGATGTTTGCCGTGGGAAATAAAAATGACCAAACTGATGTAGCAAGGCAGGAACTTGCTACTTTAAAGTCAGAACATGGAGCAAAGTCTTGAATTCATATAGCATTCCTACATTCCCTTCAGAATGTGCCAATGGACTTTACAGCCAGTGATGTGTTTTTAAAGTATGGTCGGTTTTATGATATGGGAAACACACGTTCATGACATCTTTGTGGTTGATGCAGGAAAATGGTATGTTTGCTGAGGTGAATCAAGACAGGAAGTGCCTCCACCAGAAAGTGGCCTTGTACACAGCAAGATCCCACAACCAGCATTGTGATAATGACTAGATAATCTGTTTTAGAAATGCTGAATGTGTGAGTAATATCGGCCAGGACACAGGGATAACTTCCATGTCTTCTGCATAGTAGTATCTCGGGATCTTTTGATATCTATCTGGGAAGGGTGATTTGGCTTCTGAAAGACAATACCCACGAACAGTACAGTTTTCCCTCATTACTGCACTGGAGTCTCTGCCCTAGATCTGTTTACTGAAATCTCTTGAGTGGGACTTGAACCCAGAATCATCTGACTTCGAGACAAGATGTTGCTGTTGAACATTAGCCAACATCCAAACCTTGAAGTATAAAGTCATAAAGAATCAAGAGGAGATATTGCAACAGTATCGAGGAAATGCATTAAGTCATCCGTATACTGAATTTGGCACAAGCAAAGATAGAGGAAGTTTTACATTGTTTTCGACCCAAGTTTTAGCTAACTGAAAATTTGGATTGATGCATCAAGGTTGGATAACTTCATTAAGGCTTGGGAAACCAGAGATTAGATTCATTTGCACCTGCTGTTTTAATGTGTAAAATGTTTGCCCCGTGTATTAAACGACTTTCTGGCAAAGTCACACCCACTGGGAATCTGGAGGAGGGACTTCCTCTTACAATACACCTCAGTGCTGATGTCATTTGCCTGATATCATTCACAAACGCAATGACATCATCAATGAGCAACAGGGCTAATTCGTAGATTGGATCCAGATTGTGCAACCTCTGTTTTTAACTCTGAGGCGAAAGAAGCAAACCACACAGAAAGATATGGTTAACTGGGACACTGCCGTGTTTGTCTGTGGATGTGCCTGCTAGTTTCTAACACTGAAAGAAGTCACCTTTGAGCCGCATTGCAGCGAATGCTCAGAATCAGAGCATGCAGTACACAATGATCTCTACAAGCTTACAGGCACATACCTGACAGTGGTGTTGGGGACAGGAGAGAATCAAGGCACGATCATGTAGGGGTGTGGCAGTTCACACTCTGAAGACATGTTCCCTCTTCCTTTTACCCTTGTCTTCACTACAGCTTTCTCTGCAGCCACTGTAGCTGGCACAGAGATGCACCTTTTCGGCTTCTAACCCACGTCTCATGGCTCCAAGCAACAGTGAAACAGCAGCTGCTATCTCATATATAGGATGCATTGGACAGAAATAGGAGCTCAACTGCTTCATGCTGGTGTTTATGCTCCATCAAATCTCCTCTTGCTCTTCCTCATCCAATACTATCAGTGTGACTCTCTAGTCCCTTCCCCTTATGCCTGTCCGACCTCCCTTAAATACACTGACATGATTTACCTCAACCTCTCCCTGTGGGAGTGAGTTCCACACCCTCAATACTGTTTGGGTAAAGTCGTTTCCTTTGAATTCCCTACTGGATTTCCTGGTGGCAGTCTTATATCACAGGAAGAAATGTTCTCTCTGGATGTTATCAAAACCTTTCATCGCTTTGTTTAGCCCTTCATCAGAGTGGTTTGACCAAAGTCCGATATAGGCTGAACTACACTACTTTTGCGATTCTTTCTCTCTAGAAATTAACCCTGTTGCTTGGTTTCTGGTTTTACGGCCTTGTTAACCTGTGGCACAACTTCTACTTCAGCTGAAGCCACAAGTCATACAGGTCTTGTTCTACTGCACCAAAGTGGTGGGAAATACCCTTTGTTTTGAAAGTAAATGTATCCAATTTAGTCATTTTTGATGGCTGGGTGTTAGATCTTAACACTGTTAGCTCACCAGAACAAACGGCATTGAATCCAATTCCTAGGCAACAGGACCAATTTGGCTGGATGGAGCTGACACATGGACCAGGCAGGATCTAATTGAGGGGCCTAGTGTCCTACTTCTGAACTCCTGCCTCCTTATTGTTGAGTGGGGAGTGGATGCAGGGAAGGAGCTTGTTGGGGTAACATGGAGAGAGATTTACTTTGCATTCTATCCCACATTGTATCCACTGATCTGCCTGAATCAGAAAACATTCCATTCCCCAGAATATAATTCAAAACAGAGAACAAAACTTTTCTGGACATTAAGGGAACTGAGGGATACTGGGGTAGTGCAGGAAAGTGCCACTAGGGGAGAAGGTTGACCCTGATCTAGATTGAATGGTAGAGCAGGCTTTAGAAGCTGACTGGCCTATTCCAACTCCTATTTCTCGTGTTCTTATTTTCTAAGGTGAGACCAGAAGGAAGCAATCCAATCCCTCCTCCTTGGTTTGCAGAAGTAAGTTTGCAAAACAATAAAACAAGTCATTATTTCCACTAACGTGAGGTGCCCAGCAGCTCAGGGTCTTTGAATTCAGAAGGATGTCACCGGGATTGGGGGGTTTTGATTTATAAGGAGAGGCAGGATACACTAGGTTTTTTTTTCCCAGAGCAAAGGAGGTTGAGGGGTGACCTTATAGAGATTTATAAAACCATGAGGGGCATAGATGTGAATGGTCATGGTCTTTTTCCCAAGAAAGGGGTGTCTAAAACTAGAGGGCATGGGTTTAAGGTGAGAGGGGAAAGATTTAAAGGGGACCTGAGGGGCAAGATTTTCACACACATGGGCTGGTGGGTATATGGAAGGAGCTGCCAGAGGAATTGGCAGAGGCGGGTACAATTACAACGTTTAAAAGACATTCAGGCAGGTACATGGATAGGAAAGGTTCAGAGGGATATGGGCCAAACGAGATTAGCTCAGGTAGGCAACTTGGTGGGCATGGATGAACTGGGCTGACTCCAATTTCTGTCAGTAATTCAACAATTTTAGCATTGAGTTTGGCCCTTTTAAATAAATGCCCCAGTAAATAACTGCAAAAAAAACTTCAAACAAAGGGTTTATGAGTTTATACTTTAGCATCTCAAACAAAAATAGCAAAGCTAAAATCTCCAATGGTGTGTCTTTCTTCCCTAAAAACTGTACTGAATTATTATTTTAATAATGTACTCAAAGGGAGCTGCCATATCTGTAAAACACATAGGAATGGTTTGTCCGGTATTTTATTTACTTTGTAAGTTGATGATGTAAGCCTGAAGGTTGCCCTGTGCCAAGATGATTAATGACAAGACCATGCTGAGGTCAATTAGCCCAGGTCAGCCGAGTGTTGAAAGGTAGCGTCTGTTCTTTTATTGAACAGTAAATTCTCGCCATAAATTGTCACCTGGACTCGAGTGATTTATTACCGAGCTATTGCTCTGATCAGGTCCTTTCAGGATCCTGGTCAAGAGGACGGAAAAAAATGATGCTTTCACTACAAATTAAAGTGTAACAGTTTGGGGAGTGCAAAAGCCTTCGGCCTAGTAGTTCTAGCTCAGCTAGTTTGGGGCCTAATTGGAAACGACAAGGCCTTCCTCCTGAATAAAATTATTGTCAACCAAATGGAATGTGAGCATGGTGCAAGGTTAAAAATCATAGCTCCATTTTGCAGCTGCAATATACTCAGGGGGTTCGAGACTGGGTTGGGGGGGGGGTCATGGTGTTGTCTGGGGAAAATAAAAGCAGTTTTGAGTTTGAAAATTCAACGAATTTAGCAAAATCAATAAATCTTATTAAAATTCCTAATCCTACAGATCACGAAACGTAGAGATTCAATGGCCAGGCTCCGTGTCTTGGGATTATTATATGCTGGATGCCTTTGGCTGTTTCTGAAGGATTCTTCTCTGAATCTTTCTTGTTTTTCTTTCTGCTCTCTGTGCTCTCCTGACTCTTGCTGAGATTCTGTTCTATCGACCCTGGCAGGCTTCAGGCATCTCCCCCTAAGTGGGCATTCTCCATGTGTGAATATGATGCTATTCAACTGTGAAAGGAGTCACAACTGGTCCTGACTCTGTTGTTGCTTGGTGCGATGTTCTAGCAGGCGTGAGAAGCGTGCGATGTTCTAGCAGGCGTGAGAAGCGTGCGCTGGTCGTAGACTGGTTTAATTATCGGACTGGTAATCCTGAAGTTTGGGCTAACAGTCCAAATCCCATCACAGCATCTGTGGGATTTAAATTCAGATAATTTAAAAAATAATAATGATGGCCACTAAACTATTGGATCATTGTCGAAAAAACATCCTGTTCACTAATGTGCTTCAGGGAAGGAAATCTGCTGTCCTTACCTTGACTAGCCTGTACGTGATTCCTGTCCTACTCCATAAAGTAACTCTAAGATAACACAGCAAACCCCTTTGGTTCTAGGAGAATTTGGGATGGTCAGTAAATGCTGATCTTGCCAGTGATGTCCAGAAATTGAAAAATAAATTTTAAAAGTAAATTGTTTTGGATTAAAAACAGAAAATGCCAGAAAAACTCAACAGGTCAGAACTGGTGAAGGGGCTTCGACCTGAAACATTAACTGTTTCTCTCTCCGTAGATGCTGTTTGACCTGTTGAGTGTTCCCCAACATTTTGTGATTTTATTTCAGATTTCTAGCATCTGCAGTTCTTTATTTTGATCTGTTTTGGACACTGAGAGAACATCAACCAAGACACTGGGGTAACTCACTGCCACTCAAAGTGCAGTACCACCTGAACCACATAAGTGGACAATGGGGTCTCAGTTTAACGGGAAAGGCACCATACTGTTGGTGTTGGTCTAGATTATGCGCTCAAACCCCAGAGTGAGGATTAAGTACACCAGTCCTCCCCAGTTTACAAACACCTGTTATGTTCAGCCCATACACACGAACGAGCTTTTGGGAGACTGCTGGGATGGATTTGCCAGCTACTGCTGGGCTGCTGGTATCAATTTTTATCGATGCACCATAGAAAGCATCCTACCCAGATGCATCACGGCTTGGTATGGCAACTGCTCTGCATGGTGACTGCAAGAAACTGCAGAGAGTTGTGGACACAGCTCAGCACATCATGGAAACCAGCCTCCCCTCCATGGTCTCTGTCTACACTTCTCGCTGCCTTGGTAAAGCAGCCAACATAATCAAAGACCCCACCCACCCTGGACATTCTGTCTTCTCACCTCCCCCATCAAGCAGAAGATACAAAAGCCTGAAAACATGTACCACCAGGCTCAAGGACAGCTTCTACCCTGCTGTTATAAGACTATTGGATGGTTCCCTCGTACAATAAGATGGATTCTTGATGTTGGCGCCGGAAGCATGGTGACACTTGTGGGCTGCCCCCAGAACACTCTATGCAGAAGATGCATTTCATTGTATATTTCGATGTGCGTGTGACTAATAAATATCTAGAAGTCCAGACAACCTACCTCATTATGACCTTGCACACTATTGTCTACCTGCACTGCACTTTCTCTGTAGCTGTGACACTTTATTCTGCATTCTGTTATTGTTTTACCTTGTTCTACCTCAATGCACTGTGTGATGAATTGATCTGTAAGGACGGTATGCAAGACAGGTTTTTCACTGTACCTCGTTACACGTGACAATAATAAACTAATTCCAATCCCATCTTGGGAACTCTGTTCACAGCCACATTGCTGACTTGCAAACTGTTTGGGTTACAAACAGTTCGTTGGAACAGAACCCTTCCATAACCTGTAAAAGTGAGAATGATGCCAAGGGAGATAATCAAACACCAACCAGAGGGAAACACAGAGAAGGTGATTGTCTGATCTCAAGAGGATGGCGGTATGGTTGCATCCATGGTGATCGGGTTATAGAGAAACAGCACAGAAATAGGTCCTACAGCCCATCGAGTCCACGTTAATCATCAACCACCCATTTACACTAATTTTACACAAATCACATATTTTTTTAATTTGACCCATATTCCCACCAACTCCCCCCAGATTCTACCACTCACCCACACAGTAGGGGCAATATACAGAGGCCAGTTAATCTACCAACCCTCTGGTCTTGGGGATTTCTGTCTGTTGTCACGACTAAAGCCAGTCAGATGGAATGTGACCGACATAAGGTGGGGGGATCAGGGCCAAGTTTGGAAAATCCATTGAAATCCTAAAGATGGCTCCTGGTGGAGGCAGAGGAAAGGAAACAAACATCAATTTTGTTTCAAAGTTCACATTATTAGGTTCGTTTTCCCAGGTCGGTGTCCTGCTTGGAACAGGGGACAGGGAATCACCACTCTGGCTGCTGAGTGAGGGGTGAGCACCCATAGTCCACGTCTGCCCATGGATCCCAGTTCCTACTGTAGACAAACCCAGGCACTCCACCATTTCCTCACTGCTGGAATGGAGCATGGGCTTCCTCCAAGAGCTGGTGTTACGGAGTCATACAGCATGGAAATAGACCCTTTGGCCCACTGAGATTGTGCTGACCATTGACTACCCATTTATACTAATCCTACAGTCATCCTTGCACTCCTATCAACACCCCCCCCCCCCACAGATTCTACCACTCATCTACACACCAGGGGCAATTTAAATAACCAACTAACCCACCACATCTTAAGATGTGGGAGGAAACCGGAGCACCCAAAGGTCACAGGGAGAACGTGCAAACTCCACACAGAGAGCACCGGTGATCAGGATCCAACCCAGGTCTTTGGCACTGTGAGGCAGCAGCAATACCAGCCACACCGCTGCGCTGTCCTCTGTTTGAGTTAGTACACGTCCCCCTATTGTGTAAAGTGGAGGAGCTGTCTCCTCTTTTGCAGGAAGCACGGACTCTGGCGGGGTCTCGATATGTTGCCTGGGGCCTGAATGGAATCTGTTTTGTTGTAAGTGTCAGCAGCCTGGATAGGACTTACAATTCCAGTGCTGTTCTTATCCAATGTGCACTGAAATACTCTTTGTAGTCAGTCTCACTTTTTCTCTCGGGATTATAGAATTGTCACAGCATGGAAGAAGGCCATTTGGCCCATTGAGACTATGCCAGCTCTCCTTAACCATGCAATGGCTATTTCAGGCACTGCTGAATGAGAACCCATGGTGAGATTCAATCCGGGTTTCCTGGTACCCCATATATTTCCATATGACATGGTCGGCACGTCACCGAACACTCTAACAAACTTCTACAGGTGTACTGTTGAAAGTATCCTGACTGATTGCACCATGGTCTGGTATGGCAATTCGAATGTGCAGGAACGTAAGAAGCTGCAGAGAGTAGTGGACTCAGCCCAATACATCACGGGCACATCCCTCCCCACCATCGGTAGTATCTACAGCAGGTCCGGCCTCAAGAAGGCAACATCTATTATAAATCCAGGCCACGCCATCTTCTCACAGCTACCATCAGGCAGGAGGTACAGAAACCTACCGATTCAAAACATCAGCATCTACAGGAGGCGCTCATCAGAAAGGCTGCATCTATCATCAAGGATCCCCACCATCCAGGTCATGCCCTCATCTTACTGCTACTGGTAGGCAGGAGGGACAGGAACCTGAAGTTCCACACCACCAGGTTCAAGAACAGCTACTCCCCTTCAACCGTTCGGCTCTTGAAGCAACCTGCACAACCCTAATCACTGAGACACAAAACATTCTGCCGAAGCTCTAATCTGGAGCAATACACACAAAATGCTGGAGGAACTCAGCAGGTCAGGCAGCATCTATGGAGGGAAATAAACAGTTGACGTTTTGGGCCAAGGTCCTTCATTTGGACTGGAAAGGAAGAGGGCAGAAGCCAGAATCCAGTTCCTCCAGTGCTCTTTGTGTATTGCAATGCTGATCACTACCTCAGTATAGCAACACTATGACCACTTTGATCACTTTGCACTACAATGAATTCTGTATTTTTTGGTTCTAATTATGTTCTTTCTTGTAAAAATGTTGTATAAGTTATGTTTAATTTACACTTTTCTTGTGAATGATGCTTAGCTGATGCAATGTGCCTGTGATGCTGCTGCAAGTAAGTTTTTCATTGCACCTGTGCACACATGTACTTGTGCAGGTGACAATAAACTTCACTTTGACCTTGGATGTCTTATGTTGGCTCTCAGCAATCCAATCAAATGCATTTCCCCAACTAGTTCACTGATCTCTCTCACATCTCCATCATTTCTCCCTTCAATTCTCCTGCCCCTCACCTACACACTAGGGGCAATTCACAGTGGCCAACTACTTTACACCAAACCTCACTTCCTTGGGATGTGGGAAGAAACCAGTGGGGGAAACCCATACAGCCATGGGAAGAGCTTGAAAACTCCACCCAGACAGTGCTGGAGGACAGGACTGAGTTCCAGTTACTGGAGCTGTGAGACAGTGGCTCTCCCAACTCCACCACTGTGCCAGCTCTGGGCCCCATGGATAGCAGCCTTCTTCCTGCTTATAGATATTGTTGCAGAAGGGTAAAGTTGTGTGTCAAGCCGTGAACCCATTTAATGGCTTCAGGTAAGGGCATACGAGGATGTTGTCAGGACTTTTACAAGGATGTTGCCAGGACTCGAGGGACTGAGTTATAGAGAGAGGTAGAGCAGGCTAAGACTTTATTCACTGGAGTGGAGGAGAATGAGGGGTAATCTTATAGAAGTATGTAAAATCATGAGGGGCATAGATAGGGTGAATTCACAGTCTTTTTCCCAAGGTTGAGGAATCAAAAACTAGAGGGCATAGATCTGAGCGGAGAGAGTTAATAGGAACCTGAGGGTCAACATTTTTGCCCAGAGGGTGGTCTGTATATGGAACGAGCTGCCAGAGGAAGGGGATGAGGCAGGTACAATAACAACATATAAAAGACACTTGGACAGGTACATGGATAGGAAAGGTTTAGAGGGATGTGGGCCAAATGTGGGCAAAAAGGACTAGCTGAGATGGGTTTCTTGGTCAGCATGGACCAGTTGGGCTGAAGGGTCTGTTTCCATGAAGGGTCTGTTTTTATGCAGAGGGGTGCTTGGTCATCACAGAGGGTAGTTCAGGACAAGGCAGCATCACCCAAACCCTTGGCAACTAGCACCAAGTAGGAAGCTGATAGAGTGCAGAGAGTAATTAAATGGGTTTAGTGTAAGATTCGTGTAAATGGATTGGTGTGGACACAGAGGAGGGCAAGGCATATCCTCAGACTCCAGCGTGTACGCTCGAGGCTCTCTGGGTTTAGTCCCATCTGACCAATGGAAGACCCAGAGGAAAAAACACACGACTCCCTCACTTTTAATCAATTTTCATTTCTCATTGCTATTGGATTACACGATGCCACAGTACTGTCCAATCTCCAATTACACAATCCACAGGACTGTCTGATCTCCAATTACACGATCCAAAGGACTGTTTGATCTCCAATTACACGATCCACAGGACTGTCTGATCTCCAATCACACGATCCACAGGACTGTCCGATCTCCAATTACACAATGCCACAATACTGTCCGATCTCCAATTACATGATGCCACAATACTGTCCGATCTCCAATTACACGATCCACGGTACTGTCCGATCTCCAATTACATGATCCACAGCTACACGGCACAGTCCTGTCTGATCTCCAGAGTTCAGAAACCCCGTCTTCAGTGCAGTCAGGTGAACAGGTAAGCAAGCTATTTCATGGTGAAAAGGCAGCTTGCAGAGACAAGCAGAGCAGGTCAGCCTCCTCCTAGTCTCACACCACTGGTTAAATGTGAGAGATTCAACAATGAAGACGAGCGGGCTCCACTCTCTCTCGGCCCACAGGCCATGGTGCTGAACATGTAATTACACGCTTACCAGAGGCTTTGTGGGCCTGCTAATTATTCTTGCCCACTAGAGGATCACTTCTGTGGCTCTACAATCGGAATGTGGGAACTGCAATATCTTCTAATGCCTTCCACTGAGACTTAACCTCGTGTGGTGGGAAGCCAGAAGAAATGTTATGTTGCTGCAGTGTGCACAGCAAGATTTGACAGTGGTGTCAGCTCTTTCTGAAGGAAGACAGCTTTGCTATTACAAAAAAGACTGCAATATTCACAACTCAGAAACCTACTCGGTAATGCACAGTGGGCCAGACAGTACAGAGCACAGAAGAGTTAACACTTTGACACAACAGGACACAGCTCAGCACATCACGAAAACCAGCCTCCCCTCCATAGACTCTGTCTACACTTCTCGCTGCCTCAGTAAAGCAGCCAACATAATCAAAGACCCCACCCACCCCGGACATTACCTCTTCTCCCCCCTCCCATCGGGTAGAAGATACAAAAGCCTGAAGGCACGTACCACCAGGCTCAAGGACAGCTTCTATCCCGCTGTTATAACACTATTGAATGGACCTCTCGTATGATAAGATGGACTCTTGACCTCACAATCGACCTCGTCATGACCTTGCACCTTATTGTCTGCCAGCACTGCACTTTCTCTGTAACTGTAACGGTAAACACTATATTCTGCATTCTGTTATTGTTTTCCCTTGTTCTACTTCGACGCACTGATGTGGTGAAATGATCTGTAAGGACGGCATGCAAAACAAAGTTTCTCACTGTACCTCGGCACATGTGACAACAATAAACCAATTACCAATTGCCATGTGGTGCTGTGGGAAGGTGTCAGTCTCAGGCAGAGTTCCAAGTGAGGGGCAATGATGGCATGGAACAACTTCTCGACAATTGTTAAGAACATAGAACACAGAACAGTACAGAACAGGAACAGGCCCTTAGGCCCACAATGTCTGTGCGAGCATGATGACAAATTAAACTAATCCTTTCTTCCTGCACATGACCCACATCCCTCCATTCCCTGCAGATTCACGAGCCTATCTAAAAACCTCTTGAATGCCACTATCATATCTGCTTCCGCTACCATCCCTGGCAGCACGTTCCACACACTCTCTGTGTATAAAACTTGCCCTGCACATCCACTTTAAACTTTCCCCCTGTCACCTTAAAGCTTTGCCCCCTAGTATTAGACATTCTACCCTGGGAAAAAGATTCTGATTGTCAACTCTGTCTACGATTCTCATAATTTTATAAACTTCTATCAGGTCTCCCCTCAGCATCCAATGCTCCAGAAAAAAACAATCCAAGTTTGTCCAACCTCTGCTTATAGCTCATACCCTCTAATCCAGGCAGCATCCTGGTGAACCTCTTCTGCACCCTTTCCAAAGCTTCTACATGCTTTCTATAGTGGGCCAACAAGGACTGAAGGCAATAGTCCAAGTGCGGCCTACCCAAAGATTCCTACAACTGTAACATGACTTCCTGATTCTTATACTCGATGTCCCGGCCCATGAAGATAAGATATCTTTATTAGTCACATGTATATCAAAACACGCAGTGAAATGCATCTCTTGCGTAGTGTTCTGGGGGCAGCCCGCAAGTGTCGCCACGCTTCTGGTGCCAACATAGCATGCCCACAACTTCCTAACCTGTACATCTTTGGAATGTGGGAGGAAACCAGAGCACCCGGAGGAAACCCACACAGACACGGGGACAACGTACAAACTCCTTACAGACAGCAGCTGGACTTGAACCCGGGTCGCTGGCACTGTAATAGAGTCACGCTAACTGCTACTAAGGCAAGTGTGCCTTAGGCTTTCTTTACCTACTTGTGTTGCCATTGTCAGGGAGACAATCCAGAAGAAGAGTCTGAACCTTTGCATTCTTGTCCTGGTCTCAGAGTTGCTGTGAGTTCTTTTAGACTACAAAAATTACCAAAAAAACCCATCGATGACAACAATGGAGAACTAGTTTAGATATCTTATGACTGATTCAGATATCTCGTGAGCTTTCCCAGTGTAATCACGCCCGTTCCAATATCGGTCTAGGCATCACGCTCCTGATGATGTCAACATTTGAGCCCCGCCCACACCTGCATAAACTGGAGCAGGAGGTTCCACACTGCAACCATCACAGATCAGTCAGTAGAACCAGCCTCACATTATTTTGTTGCTTTGTTCATTGTTTAACATCAGGAGACTTACAAGGAACCTCCAGGACTGACAAGGGCCATGGGAGGGAGCTTGGGAAGCAGCAGAAACAAAGAAGAGTAGGAGGGAAGGGGGAATTGTAAGTCCCTGCTCTGCATCCACAAACTCACCTCACTAGAGAACAGGGGAGGCAGGGGCACTGGCCGCACGCAATCTAACGGACCCCATTCTTGTAAGCATCCTGCAAATCATAGTCCCCAGTGACCCTCTCCACCCTCCTATTCTTGCCACTTACTTGGTCCTCAAATAATTAGCCAGGAGGCCTAGATGATACATAAAATGTATAGCAGTGGCTCAGCCGGTAGAGCCGTTGCCTCACAATGCCAGCCACCTGGGTTCAATACTGGCCTCGGGTGCTGTCTGTGTGGAGGTTGCACGTTCACCCTGTGATCGCATGGGTTTCCCCTTGGGTGCTTCGGTTTCTTCCCACATCCCAAAAGTTGGCTGATGTAAATTGCCCCCTGGTGTGCAGGTGAGCGGTGGAATCTGGGGGGGGGGAGTTGATGAGAATGTGGGGAGAATAAAAACTGGGATTAATGTAAGGTTAGTGTAACTGGGTGGTTGCTGGTCAGCACAGACTCAGTGGGCTGAAGGGCCTGTTCCCATGCAGTATGCCTCTCTCAAAATCTCTCACAACTTTCTTTTCCCCTTTCACTGCTTATAACACACACAATTGAATGAACACCTGCTCTCTGTATTTCCTGCTGAGAAGAAGCTCGCTAGAAGAACCCAGCCGTCCTTCTCAGTTCCTGTAAAGATCTCTCCTCTGCAGATGTAAACAGAGGTGTGGATCACCTTAACGTATCTTTGAAGATGTGAATTTCTTTCTGCGCTGCCCACTGTGTAAGGATTCTCACCCCTTGAGAAGACCACTGTAGCTACCTCATGCTAGACTCTTATTTGTTGGTGAGCCAGCTCCCTGGCACACAGGACCACCCTCCTGGCATGTGTCTCATTGACTGCAAGTTGCATGTACCATTGAGTGAATATGGGAGCTCTCTCCCTCTCCCCTGCAACATCCACCTCCTGTGTGGAAGCAAATGCACATATTGCCTGTGTCTGTTAGTCTTGGGGAGTGTGCCTTTAACGGCTGTTGGCCTTGTATCAATGTTGTGCAACAATGTGTCACCCAGTGCGGCGGGGGGGGCGGGTCACGCGGAGGATCACCTGGTGTGTCTTCTGCTGGGCCTGGCCAAGCTGGCCATCCACGGGTCGCGGCGGCAGGCGGCCGAGGGTTCCGGCCAGTCGGCCTGCTTGCCTGTCTTCCGTGCTTACGTGCACACGCAGGTGTCCTTGGAGAGGGAGCACACGGTCTCCGCAGGCACCCTGGTTGAGTTCCGTGCTCGGTGGGCCCCTCAGGGGATCACATGTGTCGTGGATGTTGCAAATGCGATTCTTTTCTGAAGTGTTGCGTGTTGCGTTAGCAGGTGTCGTGTTGTGTGCGTGTTTTGCGGGTGTTAGTCAGCATTATTTTACTGTAGCTATGTAGCTGCTTAGGTTGTTTCTTCTCTTCTGCATTAGTTGAAGTGTATTGACACTGGTTGTTTTTTTTTGTAGTGCTTTTAGTTAATAAGCGTTTATATTTTAAAAAAAGGAGCAGCACTAAATTGAGTGAGGTCCCTTTAAGACTGAGTGGGTTTTATTTTAGTGGTTAATTCTTGGTCCTAACTGCCCCAGTGTAAGTTCAAATAGGATTTTGACTAATTTTGTGTTTTTCTTTGCAGGGGACTGGATTTGACACGATGATTTTGTGCCGCAAAATGGTTCAATCAAAAATCTGGATGAAGTGTGTGCTGAATATGAGTTCAAAGTAAGTCAGGTCGCATCAATTAGAATAGAAAGGGTTAAATTTCTAGTGCCTTGCTTGGTTCTTTCAGGATGTCCCAAAGCACTTTCCAGCCACAAAGCTACTTTTGAAGTGTAACAATATTGGATGTATGGAATCCAATTTATACACAGCAAGTTCCAAGAAATAGCAATGCGATAACAACTGAGGCCCAACCTAGATTGTGGAATTGTGGAAATTGCCGGTTCTGCAACATCAGGCCTCCAGGGCATTAGGTTGGGTCAGTCGACCCACTCTCGCTTCTGGAGCACACCTCGGACGCTCCAGTGGTGCCTAGCTTCATTCTCGGCCTTTACCTCAGTCTTGCCAAAGGCCCTCCCCATCCCGGACCCCAGGCCCACCTGTATCCACCAATGGATCCTGTCAATCAACCCCATCGCGTGTCTGGACTGGAACACTGGACGATGGGATGTGTTTTGCAAACCAAACAAGAAGAGTTGAGGTTGCAGTCGGCCATGACCTTATTGGATGGAGGAGCAGGCTTGTATTGCCAAGTGACCCACACTCGCTCCTAATTTGTATGTTTACGAATGTTATATTTATGATGCTAATTGGGCTAAGCCAGGTTTGGAAACTATTATGAGAAGTCAGAGTCTGGTTAGATTTGGATTGGTTGGGTTGGGCTCGACGGATTTTAATTTCAAACCCGACCAGTCCGCAGATGTAAATTAATGGCATAATTTAAATGTTTCAATAAACTATAAAAAGTCATCGAGTCATACAGTGTGGAAACAGGCCTTTCAGTCCACTGAGTTCATGCCTCCCATCACGCACCCATCTAGACTAATCCTATTTAACTTCCCCATATCCCCAGCAACTTGACCCATATTCTACCATTACCACTCACCTGTACACTAGAGGCAATTTATGGTAGCCAGTTTGAATTTAAGCTGTTTTTCTTCCTGGGAAATATCACAATAAATAAAAGTAATTTTTTTTCCTGTAATTTTGTCTGTCTTCTCTGAAACATAGCTGCATAGAGGGCATGTCCCCGGTGGTGAGGGTCCTTAATGATGGATGCCGCCTTCTTGAGGCACCGCCTCTTGAAGATGTCCTCGATGGCAGAGAGGGTTGTGCCCACGATGGAGCTGGCTGAGTCAACAACCTTCTGCAGCTTCTTTCGATCCTGCACATTGGAACCTCCATACCAGGCGCTGATGCAACCAGCCAGAATGCTCTCCACTGTATATCTGTAGAAATTTGTAAGAGTCTTGGTGACATACCAAATCTCCTCAAATTCCTAATGAAGTAGAGCTGCTGGCGTGCCTTCTTCATGTTTGCATCAATGCGTTGGGCCCAAGATAGATCCTCTGAGATGTTGACACCCAGGAACTTGAAGCTGCTCACCCTTTCCACTGATAATCATTAGACCAGATAATCACCTTCTTCTGATTAATGGATAAACTGCAGGCAGAACGCCAGGGAAAACCATCACACCAGGGATCTTCACCTGAGACCACAGAGGAAACAGCACCTCAGAGTGTTAGTGAAGCGCACATTTGAACTAGAAGTGTTGCCATATTTTCAGTAATCTATCTGATTGCTGACTTCAGGAAGGGGAAGGAGGGCAAACGTGCAGCAGGCTACATTAGGGGATCTGCGGCGGAGAGAGTCAGCAGCTTTAAATTCCTGGTTGTTAACATATTAGATGACCTGTCCTGGGCCCAGCCAATACTGTAGATGCAATCACAAGGAAGGCACACCTTTCTTCGGAAGTTAAGGAGATTTGGCTTGTCACCGAACACTAACAGACTTCTACAGATGTACAGTTGAAGGTATCCTGACTGGTTGCATCATGGTCTGGTGTGGCAATTCGAATGCGCAGAAACATTAGAAGCTGCAGAGAGTAGTGGATTCAGCCCAATACATCACGGGCACATCCTTTCCCACCATCATGAGTATCTCCTTCGAGTATCTACAGGAGGTGCTGCCTCAAGAAGGCAATATCCATAATCAAAGATCCCCACCATCCAGACCATGCCATCTTCTTGCAGCTACCATCGGGCAGGAGGTACAGAAGCCTGAAGTCCCACACCACCAGGTTCAAGAACAGCTACTTCCCTTCAACCATTTGGTTTTTGAACCAACCGACACAACCCTAATCACTACAGCATAGCAACACTATGACCACTTTAATCACCTGCCACTGAAATGGACTTTGTTTTTCTTTGTCTTAATTGTGTTCTTTCTTGTAAAAACGGTGTATAATTTATATTTAATGTATGTTTTTCTTGTGAATGCTGCTTACATGATGCTACATGCCTGTGATGCTGCTGCAAGTAAGATTTTGATTACACTTGAGCACACCTGTACTTGTGCATATGACAATAATCTCGACCTTGACTTTGGCCTATTGTATAATTGTACATCCCAAAGTACAATTGTTTAACGGTACTTTGGAATGTACAGTTAAGCAATAGGCCAAAGAACTACTAAAGAAATTTTAAGTGGTCAACTGACAATTTCTTGTATTCTTTGTATACAAACTGGACCAGCAGGGAATTTATGGGTTTATTCATTGGATGTGGATATTGCAGGCAATGCCAGCATTTATTGTGCATCGCTAATTGCCCTTGAACTTGAGAGTTGTCCACATTCATGGGTCTGGAGTCACAGACAGGGTAAGGAGGGCAGGTTTCCTGCCCTGAAGGACATCCAGTAGTTTAATAGTTTATTGGTTTATTGTTGTCACGTGTACCAAGATACAGTGAAAAATTTTATGTGCGTGCTATCCAGACAGATCATTCCATGCATGAGGGTATTGAGGTAGTAAAAAGGAAACAGAATGAAGAATATAATGTTTCAGCTACAGAGAAAGTGCAGTTCAGGTAGACAAATAAAGTGCAAGGATCGCAACAGTTAGAGTTACTGCCAATAGTTTTTTCTCTAAAATTCCAAATTTATTTAATTGCTGAATTTAAATTTCTCGGCTGTCCTGGCAGGATTCAGAGTTGGATCCCTGGACCATTGGTCCTGAAGTCTGGCCTGCTACTCCAGTGCTTTACCCTCCACACTACATTAGGTACATGTATACAGATAACTGGGGCTCTACCAACCTCAAACCACCAAACAGACCCACACAGTACTCTACCTTTGTTAGCTTCCAGAGTACTGTGGGGGTATGAAATTAACACTTGACCAACCGAACCCAAGAAATCCGAATCTGATCCAAGTCTGAGTACTGATAATAGTTTCCAAACAGGGCTCAGTCTGACTCTGGTCACAAATATAACACTTGTAAACATACAAATGTATGAATTATGAACCAACCTGGTCCCATGATTCTGCTCCACCATTCAATAGGTCACAGGTGATTGTAACCTCCGTATTCCATTAACCCACAGTAACCTTTCGCCCCTTTGCTTATCAAAATTCAATCTCCCTGTGACTTAAAAATGTTCAAAGGTTCTGCTTCCACTGACCGTAAAGGAAAAGAATTCCAAGGACTCACAACCCTCCGAGAGAAAAAAATGTCTCCCCACCTCTGTCATAAGTAGATGACCCCTTACTTTTAAAAAGTGAGCCATAGACTTAGATTGTTCAATAAGTGGAAAAATCCTCACCACATCCAAGATCTTACATGTTTCAGTCAAGTCCCCTTTCACTTTTCTAATCACCAGCAGATATTAGCCTAGCCTGTAAAATGCTTCCTCATAAGACAACCCACCCATTCCAAGTATTAGTCTAGTAAACCATCTCTGAACAGATTCCAAAGCATTAACATTTTTCCTTAAATATGGAGACCAATACTGTACTCTGTACTCCAGGTGTGGTATAACTGAAGCATAACTCTCCTACACTTGTATTCAATTCCCCTAGCAATAAGCAAAAATTACTCATGTTAGCCTTTTGTGTCCTAGTGGACACCCAGACCCCTCTACATCTCAAAACTCTGTAGTCTCCCATCAGTAAGATAATTTGTTTCTTTTTCACTTTTCCTTGCAAAATGGACAATTTCACATTTTCCCACATTATACTCCATTTGCCAGATCTCAGTCCTCTCACTTAACCTATCTATATCCCTTTGTACCCTCTTTATTTCCCTTCCACAACTTAGTTTCCTTCGTGTTATCAGCAAATTTAAAAACTGTACTTTCCGTCTCTTCATACAAATCATTTATATACATTGTAAAATGTCAAGGCCCCAGAATCAATCCCTGTGGAAGCACACTCATTACATATTTACAAATGGGATAAGCCCCATTTATGCCCACTTCTATCTTTGCCAGCACCTTATCTCCTATATCATGAGCTTTTTTTCCACAATAAACTTTGATGCAGCACCTTATCAAATACCTTCTGGAAGTCTAAGTATACTACATCGACTGGTTTCCCTTTCTCTACTACATGTGTTACTTCTTCAAAGAATTCTAATAAATGGTCAAACAAATTTTCAATGTCACACCAAGTTGACATTGATTTGGTGTCATTGATTCAATGGGCCGAATGGCCGACTTCTGCTCCTTTGTCTAATGGTCTTATGCACTTCATGACATCTAACACCTCCTCCTTCTTAATACTGATCTGCTCCAGGTTATCCACATACCTCCCTCTGAACTCATCATCTTCCATGTCCTTCTCCTTGGTGAATATGGATGAGAAGTATTCACTTTGGAGGAAACATTGACATCTACCCTGGCAAGCTGCTTCAGGACGTTGTACAGCTGATGCTCCATGTTGTAGGTTTGTAAGGAGCAGGGAAGGAGCAAGTTGCACTGGTGGGTTGTGTTGACATTGAAGGTGGGCAGTGTATACATTCAATATGTATACACTGGGTTGAGGGTGTCCAGGGTAGCAGAGTGGATGCAAGGGAGATGTATTCGGAGGGTGGTGTTGGAAGTGCTTTTGTAGTGTGGGGGCGCTGAATGGTCTTGGTGGGTTTTGCTTAGCAGGTGGACTTTTGAGGCAGGATGTTGGCATATTGAGGGTTGTGGGAGGTGTTTCCAGGGAGGACTGGGGAGGGAAGAAATGGGGTTTGGAATGGGCAATGACGCACCAAAGTTGGAAGAAATCCTGGGAGCAGTGGGCAGATTGTTGGGATGGGGAGGCAAACTGGATGAAAGCTGATAAGGAGGGGGGGAATGCTCTAATTCAGGACGATTGGTGGATGACCAGGAACGTGGGGATAGTGATGTACATCAGAAGGGTGGGTCACGGTTGCTTGTATACTACACAGGTGTTATGGAGAAACTCAGACGTCTGAGGAAAGGTTCCCAGCCTCCCCGGAAAGGAAAGGCATCAGATCAGGACCTCTCCTGCGTATTTGATACCATGCATTTTTATCTACATGGCCATCAGCATATCTCAGACTGATTTTATTCAGAGTGTTTAGAACTCAGGGAGAAAAGTGCTGAGATAGCAGTGGGAATTCTCCAAGAGCTACCAGGGCACAGGCAGGCCCTTGGGTGCTTCCAGTTCCGAGTCTAACACTGCAGGCACCTGTGAATGATGAGCAGCACACACGTTTGTTGGTGTTTATCATCAATATCTCTCTGTGGCTGTAAACATCGGTGCATTCATCATCCTGCATTCACGGCACTAATATCCCATTAAATTGATGGGGAAAGGGATTGAAGCTGAGGAACAAGCATGAACAATATGAATTCTCACTGCCATTTTACCAGCAGACAAAATGTGTCCTGAGCATTTCCTTCCCAGTTCCTGGCCTCTCTCAATGTTGTGTCTAACTGGTCACTGATATGTGAGACTGGACAGTGCGCAGGTACCCAATCCCCTCCCTCCCACACCCAACGCTCGGTCAAAGATATTGAATAAGGACCCCCAGTGCCGATCTGTTTTATTATTAGAGAGACTACAAATGAATAAAGTACAGAGGGAGCTCAGTGCTCTTATGCATGTAAACTGTGTGCAGTAATTAAGAGGGCACCTTGGCCTTCATTGCAAAGGGTTTGGAGTTTAGAGATAGGCAAATTCTATTACATTTGTTCAGGGTGTTAGTGAGGCCACAACTGGAAAACCATTTTGGTCACCTTACCTAAGAAAGGATATAGTAGCTCTGGAGGTAGTCCAAGGGAGATTCACCAGGCTAATTTCTGGGATGAGAGGACTGTCCTATCAAAAGAGACTAGACAGTTTGAGTCTGTATTCTTTGAAGTCTAGAAGAATGAGGGGCGATTTTATTGAAACATACTGGATTTTGAGGGGGTATGGTAGGATAGACGTCGAGGTGTTTTCACAAGGGGAAGGGTGTTGAATGAGGGGATATAGTTTCAAGATCAGGGACCAGTCACTTAAACGTAGATATTTCATCTCACAGACGGTGGTGAACCTCTGGCATCTTCCACCCTGAAGAGTTGTGCAGGCCTCGAGCTTTAATGTTTCAGGTTGATGACCCTTCATCAGAGTGGGGACAAGTTAGAAGTGAAGCAAGTTGCAGCGAAGAGTGGGAGGGACTGAGGTAGCAACAGGTAGGTCAGTGACCAGGTGGAGGTTAGGAGACACCGAGTGATACACATGGGGGAGGGGGGTGGTGCTAACAACAAAACGTGTGACTGGAGAAGGTATAGATAGAAGGAGATTAATGAAAGCTAGAATTAGCAGAAGAGGAGGGAGAAAAAACTGAATGCTGTAAGTGTGAGATACAAGGCTGGAATACTAACTACCTCTTGAATTCACTTATTTTCTAATTCACCAGCCTTTATCAATCCCTGAGCTGGTACCACCCCCATTTGTATCACGCAGTCTCTCTTCATCTCATCACTGACCTTTCCGTTGCTCCCTCGGTCCCTTCCACCTTATGTAAAACTTGTTTCACTTCTAACTTTTTCCTGTTCTGATGGAGGGAGATCAACCTGAAACATTAACCCTTGCTTCTCTCTCTCTCTGTTGCCTGACCCATCCTGCTGAGTATTAAGATAAGATAAGATAAGATAAGATTTCTTTATTAGTCATATGTACATCGAAACACACAGTGAAATGCATCTTTTGCGTAGCGTGTTCTGGGGCCAAGTGTCACCACGTTTCTGGTGCCAACATAGCATGCACACAACTTCCTAACGTGTACGTCTTTGGAATGTGGGAGGAAACCGGAGCACCCGGAGGAAACCCACGCAGACACGGGGAGAACGTACAAGCTCCTTACGGACAGTGGCCGGAATTGAACCCGGGTCGCTGGCGCTGTAAAGCATTACGCTAACTGCTACACTACTGTGCCTGCCCACTCAGTATTCTCTGGTTTTATAACACCCTCAGTGGTCAAAGCTTAGCATAGAACTCATCCAAAAGCTCAGTGGCTTCATGCAACACCCAATATTGTCCTTAGCAATAGAGAGGAGAACAGTTCCTGTTTGTATCTGTTAACCTCAGCCTGAATAGCAGTAGGAAAGTCATATTGAGCCTCACTACCCTGAGTGAAACACAGAACACAAGAAAATAGGAGCAGGAGAAGGCTGACTCCATGCGGGCGTACTGTATGCAGTGCTGTTCCTCAAGCTTGCTGTAAGCCTTGTTGGAATACTGTGGGCAAAAAGGAATAAAATACTGCAGATGCTGAAAATCTGAAATAAAACCAGAAAATGCCTGAAATACTCAACAAGTCAGGCAGCATCCGTAGAAAGAGAAGCAGGGCTCAGGTTTCAGGTCAATAGCCTCTCATCAGAACTGGGAGGTCAGAATTGGAGTGGGAGTGGAACAGAAACAACATTGGTGGGTCCATAAAGGCCAGACCAGGTAAAGAGGGCAGACTTCCTTCTCTGAAAGGCATTAGTGAACCAGATGGGTTTTACAGCACTCACTTAGTTTCATGGTCATTGTTACTGAGGCCAGCTTTAATTCCAGCTCTATTTAATTACTTGAATTTAAATTCCCCAGTTGCCATGGTGGGATTTGAACTTACATCTCTGGAATAATGGTTGAGAATTCTATCCACCACATCCTACAATTTTATCAAACCAGAAAAGAACAAATTTCTCTGTCTCTTATGGACAAATGTTTTTGGTGAATTATCAACATGTTAAGGTGTGTAACGTTCACGCAGGAGAATACTTTCTATTTTGTACAGCCCATTTCAGGATCGGGCATTTACAGGCCTGATTCCAGCACAGTACCAACACAGAGCCCAGTCTCAAATACTGGACCTCAGCATCGATTATGGAAGATTCCCCTTGAATGACGACAGCACAGCAAGTGGTGCTGCTGACTCACAGCTTCTGCAATCCTGGTTCGAGCCTGACCTCGGCTGCTGTCTGTGCGGAGTTTGCACGTTCTCCCTGTGACTGTGTGGGTTTCCCCTGAGTGCTCTGGTTTCCTCCCACATCCCAAAAGCAAGCTGGTGGGTTAATTGGCCACTGTAAATTATTCCTTAGCGTAGGATAGCAAGAATCAAAGGGGAGTAGATGGCCATGTGCGAGAGAGAATATTGCAGCATTTCATACATCATTGTTCTGTGGTGTTGCTGAGTAAAACTGCCAATTACTCATACACATGGGGTAGGATATCATTTCTCACTGGAGCAAAAAATAAAACGCTGGGGAAACTCAGCAGGTCAAGCAGCATCTTTGGAAATGGACAGTCAACATTTCGGGACGAGTAGAGGGGAAGTCCTCTTCCAGTCCAGATGAAGGGTCTTGACCCAAGACGTCGACTGTCCATTTCCCTCCGCAGATGCCACCTGACCTGCTGAGTTTCTCCAGTTGCTCGTTTTTTGCTGCAGATTCCATCATCTGCAGTTTATTGTGTCTCCGTCACATCTAACAGGATTGAGGCTGCCCAAACTAATTCACTGTCCAACCTCTGCACCAAATAGATAGAAGAAGCACTAAATCAGTGGGCTAACATGAACGCAGACTTCAAACCAGTAAACAGAATTAGGTGGTCCTTGCCTGTCACTATGTTACTGAATTACAGCATGAGTGGTCCTTAATAGAAACCCTTCTGGTAACATAAGGAGTTGCTGTGACTGCACTGTAGGCTTTTCCTCATCGATAAATTTCAACAGGCAAAATTCACACATGCTTGCCCTGTCTCTGGAGTTCTGTTAAACACTGTGTAGCTGCCTATCTGATTGTTAAAAGGATCTATTAAATTTGGTAAATTTGACTTGCTTTTTGGGCCCTGATTCAGATGCATACACTGGGGATCAGTTTACCTGAGATAAATGTGCAGAGTTGAAAAGACGGGAGTATTTCCTTGGCAGAAAACCCCTCTTGTTTGAACGGACAGCAAAGGAACTTGTTTAATTTTGGGTTGGGGGTATGTTTGAGCTTTGGGCATTTTCTATGATTATGATGTGAACAAATGACTTGCACACACGAGTACTTTCCACAACTTTCTCTTCTCATTACTACCACTGGGGAGAAGGTACAGGAGCCTGAAGACCCACACTCAATGATTTAAGAACAGCTTCTTCCCCTCCGTCATCAGATTTCTGAATGGTCCATGAACCCATGAACACTACCTTGTTATTTTTTTTGCTCTACTTATTTATTTTTGTAATTTATAGCAACTTTTCTGTCTTTGCACTGTACTGCTGCCGCAAAATAATAAATTTCACGTCATATAAGTCAGTGATAATAAATCTGATTCTGAACCTCAGAACTTCACTAAGTGCTTTAGAGCCAATGAAAAACTTTAATCATTGATGTAATACAGGAATCTTTTAAAAATTCATTTACGGGAGCTGGGTCTTGCTGTCATGTCCAACGTTTAGAGATACAGAGCACGGAAACAGCCCTTCAGCCCATCAAGTCCACACTGACCATCAAGTGCACTAACCCTACGCTAATCCCATTTTGATTTTCCCCACCTTCCCATCAACACCTCCCAGATTCTACCAGTCACCTGCACAGTAAGGACAATTTACAGCAGCTAATTAACCTACCAACCTCCACATCTTTGGGAAGTCGGAGGAAACCGGACCACCTGGGAGAAACCCACGCAACTACAAGGAGAACGTGAAAACTCCGCACAGACAGCCCCAGAGGTCAGGATTAAACTTGGGTCACTGGAGCCGTGAAGTAGCAGCTCTGCTAGCCCTGTCTCTAATTGCCCTTGAGACAAGTGGTGGTAAGCTGTCTTCTCGAACCACTGCAGCTTCTCTGATGACGGTAAACCCATAATGCAGCAGCTAATTTGTGCACAGCAAGCTCCCACAGACATGATGCCAGATGAGGCATAGGGAGAACTGTTGTTCTTCAAAATAGGGCCATGGACTCTTGTTGCTGGAGCAGACAGAACATCAGTATATCTGTGAGATGAGTGGGTAATAGTGTCTACTACTTTGTATTTAGAAATTCAACTGAAGAATTAACCAGGAAAACCTGAAACCAAATCAGAAGGCAATGGTAAAACTCAGCATATCAAGTGCATCTGTGGAAAGATGATCAGTCAAAGTTTTGGATCTGTGACCCTTCATCAGACCTCAAATCTGATCTGAAACATTGAGTGTTTCTCTCTCTCTCTCTCTCTCTCTCTCCTCTCTCTCTCTCTCTCCCTCTCCACAGATGCTGCCTGACCTTCTGAGTATTTCCAGCAATTTCTGCTTTTGTTTCAGATTTCCAGCACCAGCAGGTTTTTATGATTTCCACTTACAGGAAAATATGTTAGCACTGGGAAAATCTATTGAACCCCAGCTAAGTTTCTGCAATGTGGTGTGTGGTCCCAGCAATCACTTGGTTGAAATAAGTATGTTGGAACATTTGAATAGAAGCAACAGGAGTAGGAGTGGACCATGAGGTTTGGGGGAAAGTAAGGATGGACAATAAATGCTAATATTGCCAGTGATGTCCACAACCCCTGGAGAAATAAATAAAAAAGGATGGCCTCTTGATCCTTCTATCAATCTCAACTTTCAGAGTCAGCACCCACAACTCTCTGGGGGAGAGAATTTCAAAGATTTACAGCCTTCCAAGAGAAGAAATTCCTCCTCAAATAGGTTATCCTGAAATAATGCTCCTGGTTCTAGATTTCCTCTGTATCATCTCCCCAGTATCAACCTTGTCGTCTCCTCAGAATCTTATATTTTTCAATAAGATCACCTCTCATTCTTCTAGATTCCAGTAAATAGCCCCAACCTGCTCAACTTTTCCTCATAAGACAACCCCTTCGTGCAGTGAACCAACACAGTGAATCTTCTCTGAAGTGCCTCCATTACACATATATTCCTCCTTCAATAGGGATGTCGGGACTTTATTCAGTAGTCCAGGTGTGGTCTCGCTTATGCCCTGTACAGTTGTAGCAATTTTTCTTTCCTTTTATTCTTCATCTCCCTTGTTTGATTTGCTTTATTATACTTACCGAACATAAAAATGATCTTGATCATGTCTGGGTCCCAAGTGAGATAGCTATTAAGCAGGACGTAAAGTGACATGAATGTCAATAGGTACTGAGCAAGCTTGGGGCAAGTGAACACACTGATAAAGGAAGAGCGCTAGTTCCACTTGCACTTTGACACTAGAAAATCAGCCGCCTGGACAAAGTACTTCAGGACCCCTGTTTGCTTTGGCATCACAACCATCAAGACCAACCTAAGAAATGTGTTGGATATTTGATCAGGCAAAGCCCAAATGAATGGCAACGTAGGCTTAAAGTGTTCATCGCCCTGTTCCTATTTACATGTTCCGGTGACATGAAGTTCACGATACAATCTGAAAATGCGCAGTTGGTTATGTTAATCCCAAATGTGGAGGTTTCTTCATTAACTGGGATCTTGATGTGCTTTGAACATTAATTTACTTCCCACATCCTCTCAAACCCAGTTTCCTTTGTACATGGGTTTTGTATGTAACATTACATCAGGCTCACAAAAATTATATTGTTTTATTTTATTATTGCTATTATGTTAAGTATATTTGTTTCCAATGTTCCTGTCATTAAAAGAGACATGAAATAAAACCATATAAATAACAGGATCTTCATCTGTGTGAAATAGGCCTCAGTGCACTTAATCAATACACATTGCTGTGAATAGAGTCATAGAGTCATACAGTAAGGAAACAGGCCCCTCAGCCCACTGTGCACTCAACAACTATGAAGCACCCATTTACACCAGTTCTACACCTATCCCATTTTATTCTCCCCACATTTCCAGCAACTCTTCCCCTGATTCTGCCACTCAGCTACACAACAGGTATAATTTACAGTGGCCAATTAACCCACCAAGCCTCAGGTCTTCGTGATGTGGGATGAAACTGGAGCACCCAGAGGAAACCCACGTACTCACATGTTCTTATGCTCTTCATGACACAGATAGAATTTATTGGGAATGATGAAGAAAATTAATTTAAATGGTACCTTTCTTTTCCTCAGAACATCACAAGATGCTTCAAAATCAGTTAAGTACCATTGGTTTTTAATGAATAAAAATGAAGCATCGAATTTTTCTGCAGTAAGCTCCCATGATCCCATACATAATCAAAGACCCCACCCATCCGGGGCATTCTCTCTTCTGTCCTCTTCCATCAGGTAGAAAATACAGGAGCCTGAGGGCACATACCACCAGGCTTAAGGACAGCTTCTACCCCACTGTGATAAGACTATTGAACGGTTGCCTTACACGATGAGATGGACTCTGACCTCATGATCTACGTTGTTGTGACCTTGCACCTTATTGCACTGCACTTTCTCTGTAGCTGTGACACTTTACTCTGTACTGTTATTGTTTTGACCTGTACTACATCAATGCACTCTGTACTAACTCAATGTAACAGCACTGCGTAATGAATTGACCTGTACGATCGGTTTGTAAGACAAGTTTTTCACTGTACCTTAGTACAAGTGACAATAAAAAACGAATACCATGTGAGATAACTGAACAGGGAGGTGGGAGAGGGGAAGTGAATTTTATAAACATCGAGTGTCTGTATAATTATTTGACCAAAATATCAGTCAACAAGACAGAGGTACTTTGGGGAAACAAGATGGAAGCTGGCACTAATGTGAATGTTTTTTCCCCCAACTCTGTTTCTAACCAAATGATTTAATGGAAAACCCTGGTGAGGCTCCTTTGCTGTGTTTTTTAGGGGGATGGGCCAGGCCCCATCTTAAAAAGGAATACCGCTGATTAATGTCATCAGGTGTTTCCATGTACATTAGATTAAAGTTGCAGCATGGATGCACGTGAGCGCTGATCACATGAATCCTGTGTGCACCAATGATTGACAAATGGTGTGGAATTCACCAGGGGTGATCACATGGGTGATTGGAGGTGCAATGGGACTTGGGAGACCTAGTTCAGGATTCCCTTAAGGTTAACTTGCAGGTTGAGTCAGTAGTAAGGAAGGCAAATGAAATTGTAACCTTCATTTTGCGAGGATTAGAATATAAAAGTAAGGATGTACTGCTGAGGCTTTATGAGGCGTTGGTCAGACCGCATTTGGAATATTGTGAGCAATTTTGGGCCCTGTATCTAAGGAAATATGTGCTGGCCCTGAAGAGGGTCCAGAGGAGGTTCTCACGAATGATCCTGTAAATGATAGACTTAACATATGAGAGGCATTTGATGGTTCTGGGCCTGTATTCAATGGAGTTCAGAAGAATGAGGGGGGGGGGGGGAATCTCATTGAAACCTACTGAATACTGAAAGGCCTGGATAGAGTGGATTTGGAAAGGATGTTTCCAGTAGTGTGAGAGTCTAAGACCAGAGGACACAGCTTCAGAATAAAGGGATGTCCCTTTAGAACTGAGATGAGGAGGAATTTCTTCAACCAGGGGGTGGTGAATTTGTGGAATTTGTTGCCACAGAGGGCTGTGGAGGTCAAGTCATTGAGTGTATTTAAGGCAGAGATTGATAGGTTCTTGATTGGTAAGGGGGTTAAAGGTTATGGAGAGAAGACAGGATAATGGGGTTGAGAAAAAAAATCGGCCATGATCGAATGGCGGAGCAGAATAGCTGGGCTGAATGGCCTAATCCTGATCCTTTAGCTTGTGGTCTAATGGTCTCATGGGTCAGCCTGCTGAGACCAGTCAGGTTATTGGCAGCATTGTCGATATCTCCAGATCACCACATGCTGAAGCTGCAACTACAGGATGAGTGGGTCAGACTATTCGACCCAATGTAATAGGAACAGGCGGCTATTCTTCTCCTCAAACCTCTTCTGCCCTTCTACAAGACCACAGTGAACTTCTACACCAACCCACTTTCATTTCTTTTTCCAAGTTCTGTGACTTCCTCTGTCCAATAATTTATCATCTTAGTCTAGATTATACACAATGTCTGAGCATCCACAACCCTCCACAAGAAGAATTCCTCGTCTCCGTGAGCCACGTTACCTGCAGACTCTGATCCCAAGTTCTAGACTCAAGGAATGGACCTCTAATAATAAAACCACACTACTTTGAGTAGTAGTGTGGGATCTACACAGCAGGATAAGTGAAGCATAGACTGTATTTCTGATAGTACACACCTACTCAGCTAAAGGCAGGGTGCTCAATTTCTGAGTTGAGGCCAAAACCCCACAGACTAGAGCTGAAGGGTGACCACTTTCCAAAATGTAACTTCTAGTGAGAGTACAGGGTGAGGTTTGTGTGTGATGTCCTCTGTGTCTAGACCTACACATGACCAAGGGACTTGAAGAAGGCAGCCACGTGTAGAAGTGAAAATTCTGAAGTGGATCAATATTGAAGGGTGTAACCTGAATAAATTACAACTGGGTACAAACACACTGCATAAATTTTATTATTGTTTTGTTCATGGTTAGTTGGTATCTGGTAAACCAGGGAATGGTTTCATAGTGAAAATAATTTGAGCTGAATTACAATTAACGGATGATTCTTTTTTGCAACAAACCTTATCCTTCTTGACCTTTGACTTGCCTGAACCCACTCTCTTCCTGAAACACTGAACGATTCACCAAATCCAACATTAATGAATTCCAAGAAACACAAACTATCGACTCGAACTTTGGAAAAGGTTACAACAAAAATGTCTGCTTTTGGTGGGGAATTGCTTTACCTTATGAGTGAATTTAGTGTAGATGAGAGTAAGCTAACATTCTCCTTAATCCTATGATGCCTATTTGACAATACTGTTGCCTTCTGTGTGCTCATATTTGGAGCCTAACATTTCATCTCTGTTACTTCAGTTCACCCCCAGGAGAGCGTACAGCTAGTAATGATGACTCAGAAGAGATTTACTGGGCTAGTTCCAACCAATCTCATGGTCTCCAAGGGTTTCTTCTTGGCTGCGTAAGTGCTGGCTCCACTGTATGGCAGATAGAGCTAGACACTAATTATCTTCTTCTGTAGATGCCTCCAAGAACAGAGCAATACAGCATTGCATTAACTCCTTCAGTGCTTTATTAAGGAGATGGCTGTAGGCTTTAGATCCAGACTTGTTAACATGAAACCAGGACAAACTTTACAAAACAAAAATGATCGAGACATCTAAGTTGAGGTAGAAATCTCAATCTTTCCCCGCCTCCAGCAGCTCGAAACCCTTTATTTCTCCAGAGAAAATCCAAGCCTGGTGCCGACAAATTACTTCTTCTTAATTTACTCATTTCTGTTTACTCTGTTTAACCTTGGGGATGTTTCTCAGTATTATCTCCTCTTTCATCAAGCATTCTTGGTGAAAGGGGAAGACAGAGGGTCAGGGAGTCACGTTAAGGGCCACGGCCAAAGTGGAAGAGGTTAGGTGAAATGATAAATCAAAAAAAACTAACAATTAACTGTAGTTTGATTTTTTAAAGCCTACAGATTGCAGAAAGAAAAGCTGACAAAAGAAGGTGAGGAGCTTCACAGGTTCAAGGTCCTGGGATGGAAGGAGTTGTAAGTCGTGCAACAACCAGTGGTGGGATTTCAATCCTGTCTCCATAACCTGGTTCAAATCTCATCCAGGCAATTACAAGTATATTTCAATGTTTGAGGAAACAAAGTCACTGTGAGCAACAGCCAAGCGTTTTTAGGTATCAGAATTCTGAAATGCAAGCAAACAGTTTTGAAAAATGGGCTATGTTCTGGGGGGGGGGGGTAGTAGGTGGAGGCTGGTGTGAAAGGCAGCCTGACCTAGATGGGCTGAATGGCCAAAACTTCTAAATAATTCAGTACAGGAGTGGCTAATAAGTGAAATATGTTTGGCACAGTGCAAGCAAGTAAATGCTGAAGGCTGGCACATACAACTGAACATTGGATAATGTAATAAAATGGATTCATACTTGATTTGACTGATCATTAATCTCCAGCCAATTTCCCACCCTACTGACCTATTTTGCTGCCCTCTTTCTACGCTATGTGATTCCACCAACGTTATCCATATTCAATACTTCAGTCAAATAGCTATTCCTTTCCACCTGACTTTGGACATATTTGTTAACAAACTGTTTATTTCCAAGGGGAGCCTCACAACTGAGATATCCTAATTCTTTCATTCCAGATGCCTGTCGCAAAATAGTCATAAGAGTTACACAGCATGGAAACAGGTCCTTTGGCCCAACTCATCCATTCTGACCAAGGTGCCTAGCTGAGCCAGTTCCATTTTCCTATGTTGGCCCATATCCTTCTAAACCTTTCCTATCCGTGGACCTGTCAATGTATTTTAAATGTTGTAATTGTATCTGCCTCTACCACTTCCTCTGGCAGCTCATTCCATATACCCACCACCTTCTGTGTGAAAAGGTTTCCCCTCAGGTCCCCTTTAAATTTCCCCGCCCCTCCTCCCCACCCAGGTGCTCCGGTTTCCTCCCATATTCCAAAGACGTAGGGGTTAAGAAGTTGTGGGCATGCTATGTTGGCGCCGGAAGCGTGGCAACACTTGCAGGCCGCCCCCAGAACACTCTACACAAAAGGTGCATTTCACTGTGTGTTTCGATGTACATGTGACTAATAAAGATATCTTATCTCATCTTATGTCCTCCAGCTTCACTACCCTGGCCTCAATGAGATAGGGCATTGAATTCAATTCTTTTCACAGCACATCATTTGCTTCAACCTGTTATGTAATCGGATTGTCACCTGTTGGATCGAATGCACAGAAGCTCCCATTCCTACATCCCTATATTTGCTTCATTCCCAAAGCGTTCAGCCTCAATTTTTCAGGTGAGACTTTAAACTGGTAACCCAGGTGAATGTAAAACATCCCAAGGCTGTATTTGGAAATAGCGCTGGGGATCCTCTGAGGTGTCCCGGCCAACATTCATCCCCCAACTACATTTCTCAAAGAAAAGGCAGATTCTCTGGTCATGATTCTTGTATTTGGGAGCTAGCTGTACACACATTGGCAGCCATGATTCTTTCATTACAACTGTGACCAAACTAATAAGAAAGAACAGCGTTGACTGTAAAGCAGTTTGGACCACTCTGTAAAGAACATGAAAGCAGCTATAAAAATTGTAAGTCTTTTATTGGTAATGAATATTACTTTGCGAATGGTTCCAGCAGCAGAAATTGCAAGAATGCCAAATTTTTCTTCATCAGAAGCCAATGCAATGAATGTTGCAACAGAGCCAGAGACAGTGAAATAATGCTATTATCCCTTGTAATGGCTTTTGTTTCGAACTTCTGAATACAAGTATAGAGTATTCCTTTTAACCATTGGCTTCTTGGAAAATAAGCAATATTTGTTCCAAAGAGTGGGAAGCAACAAAAGAACATAGAAACAGAAGCAGGGCGAGGTCATTCAACCTTTGTTCCCGCTCCACTGTTCTATAGAATAACAGCTGATCTTTTTTCCTGCCCTAATCTTCCATAGATTCTGTCTACACTTCTCGCTGCCTCCATAAAGCAGCCAACATAATCAAAGACCCCACCCACCCCGGACACTCCCTCTTCTCCTCCCTCCCATCGGGGCAGAAGATACAAAAGCCTGAAAGCACGTACCACCAGGCTCAAGGACAGCTTCTATCCCGCTGTTATAAGACTATTGAATGGTCCCCTAATACGATCAGATGGACTCTTGATCTCACAATCTACCTCGATGCGACCTTGCACCTTGTTGTCTGCCTGCACTGCACTTTCTCTGTAACTGTAACACTTTATTCTGCATTCTGTATTGTTTTACCATGTACAACCTCAATGCACCATTGTAATGAAATGATCTGTAAGGATGGCATGCAAAACAAAGTTTTTCACTGTGCCTCAGTACATGTGACAATAATAAACCAATTTACCAATTTAATATCCAAAAATCTATCTGTCTCTTTTATATACTCAGTGACTGAGCTTCCATAGACTTCTTTGGTATAGATTTCCAGACTCACCCCCAGGGTTTCTCGTCACAGCCCTGAATGGCTGTCCCTTTATGTTGAGACTGTGACCCCTGGTTCTAGACACCCCAGCCTGGGAAACATTATTATAAACACCCTGTCAATCCCCATAAGGTCATAGTGGCCATATTGAGCTACCAAGCTCATTAAGCAGTGCGTAAGAGGAGGTGATCAAAGTTCCTTTTGTCGTGAAGGGGATTCTATAAAGATTGGTTTGAGCCATCAGGGAAGGTTTGTGGTAAAATATGTGATTTTCAGTTGGTCTGTTAAGCTGGTGATGTTGGGAGGGGTGTGTGGATAAAATAATGGTTTGAAGCCTCATTCTTCAATCCTAATCCATTGTCCCTCTGTGCCTTGTTTACATCCCAAACAAATTGGGAGCTGCTCTCCTTCTGGTGATTGCGGAAGCATCGTTCAATGAGAGTCCTACCAGTAAAACATCAAACAGATCTCCCAACGCTGTATAAAAGGGACTCACAGCTACAACATGCATGGGGGTGGTTGTATCTCTGCTGTTAGGCATGTGAATCAAAATCAAAATCAAAAACACTGCAGATGGTGGAAATCTGAAATAAAAACAGAAAGTGCTGGAAATATTCAGCAGGTCAGGCTGCATCTGTGGGACTCTTGAAATTGGCATAATATTAAGATAAGCTATCTTTATTAGTCACATGTACATCAAAACACACAGTGAAATGCATCTTTTGCATAGAGTGTTCTGGGGGCAGCCCGCAAGTGTCACCACACTTCCGGCGCCAACATAGCATGCCCACAACTTCCCAACCCATACGTCTTTTGGAATGTGGGAGGAAACCAGAGCACCCGGAGGAAACCCACACAAACACGGGAGAACGTACAAACTCCTTACAGACAGTGGCCGGAATTGAACCCGGGTCGCTGGCGCTGTAATAGCGTTACGCTAACCGTTACGCTAACCGCTACACTACCGTGCCTGCCCTCTGAGCTCTGTCACGGAAATAATTACAAGGAGGACAGAGGGAGCATTTCAAGGATGCATTTAGAGCCTCCATGAAAAAATGTAACTTTGTTGTCAGCTCATGGGAATCACCAGGCCCGTGACTGCTCAGAATGAAGAAGCAGCACTCAGGGAATGAGGAACTGCTCTAAAGGTCTGGGAGTTCAGGCCCAGAACATCACTGAGGAACAATGCTGCTTCATCTCGCCTGGCAGACTCTCTCACACATCCAGCAGCCTCCTACAGGGCTCCGCTGTCTACTGGAGCAAGGAGGCACGTTCTGACCCCAGCTCTCCAAATCCTCAACATTCTCTCCACTGTAACCTAATGAGGGACATTACACACGGTCTCTGGTGCATTCAGTAACTTGTCCAGAAAATGTTTCTTTACCTTTAAAATAGTCTTGGTGTGTAAAACAAAATGTATTTATGTCTAAAAATTGAAGTTTCACCAATAAGTTTACATTATGGATTGCTTGTGTGTGTGTGTGTGTGTGTGTGTGTGTGTGTGTGTGTGTGTGTGTGTGTGTGTGTGTGTGTGTGTGTGTGTGTGTGTGTGGGGCTCTGTGTGTGTGTGTTTGTGTATCTGTGTGTGTGTTTGTGTGCATGCGTAAATGTGTCTGTGTGGCTGTGTTTGTGTATCTGTGTCTGTGTGTGCGCGCGTGTGTGTGTGTGAATGTGTGTATGTGGCTGTGTGTGTGCACGCACATATATCTATGTTTATGCATCTGTGTCTATGTGGATGTGTGCCTTTGTGTGCATATGTGTCCGTTTATGTGTATGTGTAGTTGTGTATTGTGCCTGTGTTTGTGTGTGAATGCATGTGTGTTTTAATGTGTATGTGTGTGTGTGTGTGTGTGTGTGTGTGTGTGTGTGTGTCGGTGTGTGTGTGTCGGTGTGTGTGTGTGTGCGTCAGTGGGAGTGTGTATTGGTGTGTTGGGGTGTGTGTGTGTGTGTGTGTGTGTGGGTGTGTATGTATTAAGACCCTCACGTCCATGCAGTGGGAGCACACAGACACCCAGCAGAAAGGGCAGAAGGAGCAACCCCTCACAAACTGCCCACCTCACTCCTGCTCCATCTGTGGAAAAGTCCGCGTTTCCCACATTGTCCTCATCAGTCGCTCCGAGCCTTCAGAACCAGAGTGGAAGCACGTCATCCTCAATCCCAAGGGAGTGCCTACGGAGAAAGCATTGTTGTGCTGTGTGGAACGGTGCCCAGGGTTTGATGTTACACGGATTTGACTATAGCAGTCACTCTCTCGTGAAAACATTGCTTTTAGCCTCAGCAAACACTAAACCCCCTTGGGGGGGGGGGGGTGTGGATGGGCTGGGGGAGTCAGTAGAATTGCTCCCACTCTCTCTTCCCAATAGTCATTAACCACATTGTATATAATACGCTTGTTTAAATTATCCTCCAAGTAGTCAAGTTGAACCCCTAAGCAAGCCGTTGAATCCCAATAGTTACGTTCAGGTGTGCCCCTCTTTAAGTATAATTTCCCTGTTGATATCATTCTTGTCATATATTCCCTGACTCCAGAGAAAAGACCTAACTGATATAGACGTAAATGGTGACTAGCTTCTCTGAGCTGATCATAGGGCTGAACGAGACAGAGAGATTTTATTTGTGGGTTACTGTATGTGAAAAGTTGCTTCTCCTATCTCTACAACTTACTTAGTTTCAGATAGGTGCCACAGAATTCAGACATGAATTTCACCCGGGTACTGAGTCTGACGCAGTCTTTAGACGCGCTCTTTAGCACATTTTCCTAACTGATTACAGCCTGCAGCTGACCTGCCCACCACCCACACCTTCCTCCCTCTGGTTCCCCAACTCCTTCCCTTTATTCCATGGTCTACTGTCCTCTCCTATCAGATTCCATCTTGTTCAGCCTTTTGCCTCTCCCACCTATCACCTCCCAGCTTCTCACTCATTCCCACATACCCCCCCCCCCCAAACCCCCCACCTACCTACCTTCCCCCCCTCACCTGGATTCACCTATCACCCGCCAGCTGGTGTTCCTCCGACTCTCCCAAACCTTTTATTCCGGCTTCTTCCCTCTTCCTTTCCAGTCCTGATTGGTATTGGTATTGGTTTATTATTGTCATTTGTACCAAGGTACAGTGAAAAACTTGTCTTGCATACTGATCGTACAGGTCAATTCATTACACAGTGCAGTTACATTGAGTTAATACAGAGTTCATTGATGTAGTACAGGTAAAAACAATAACAGTACAGAGTAAAGTGTCACAGCTGAAGGGTCTCGGCCTGAAACGTCAACTGTCCATTTCCCTCCATAGATGCTGCCTGACCTGCTGAGTTCCTCCAGCACTTTGTGTATGTTGCTCTAGATTTTCAGCATCTGCAGCTTCTCTTGTGTCTGAACTTATTTCAGAGTTAGTCTTGTTTTTAAGGTGGGCAGCTTCATCAGGCTGCTGGTTACCGATCGCTGTTTGTTAGTCCTTGCCTGAATGTGTCAGCATGTATATAGTCTGCAGATGGAAGTAAAGAGCCATTGGCTGTGGCAGCGTTTAAGATAATCAAAGCAGGAGCAAGAGTAGGCCATGAGATTCCCAAACCTGCTCCACCCTTCAAAAAAACGTCCTCAGCTCCACCTTCTCCCCGTATTTGACTCCCTTGTGGTCCAACAATCTTTCTCCTCAGAGAAACAAAGGACTGCAGATGCTGGAATCTAGATGAAAAACACGATGATGCTGGAGGAACTCAGCAGGCCAGGCAGCATCCGTGGAGAAAACCTGCATCTACCTATCACCACCTTGAGCCCACCCCACCTCCCCTCTTTTGTCCACCTATCACTGCTCTGCTTTTTCCTCCTATATCAGGCTTCCCCTTTTCCTATCTTCAGTCCTGAAGAAGGGTCCTGACCTGAAACGTTGACCGCCTGCTTTTCTCCATGGATGCTGCCAGGCCTGCTGAGTTCCTCCAGCATCATCGTGTTTTTAATCTATCTCCTCAGCCTTGAATATGTTTAATGACTACACCGCCACAGCTACCTAGGGTAGATTCACACTCCTCTGGGAGAAGAAGTTCTCCCTTTGTGATTATCTTAATTATGGAATGATGGAAGATTACAGAGCCAGCAACCCAGGTTCAATTCCCGCCGCTATCTGTAAGGGGTTTGTACGTTCTTCTGGAGTGTCTGCGTGGGTTTCCTCCAGGTGCTCCGGTCTCCTCCCACATTCCAAAGGCGTACGGGTTAGGAGCTGTTGGCATGCTATGTTGGCGCCAGAAGAGTGGCGACACTTGCGGGCTGCCTCCAGCACATTCTCAGTAACGCAAGAAGACGCATTTCACTGTGTGTTTCGATATACGTGTGACTAATAAATAAAATCTTATCTTAAGATCAGGAACAGTGGGATCACTGCTTCTGAAGCCAATGTTTGCTGTATCCTGACTGAACACAAGAGTAAAATGGACCAAAACCTGTGCTGGGACTGATTGTTGAAACCATTGGAGATTATAGTAAACCTCCAATAACCTGACAGCCTCAGGAGTTTGGTGATGTCAGAATGGCAGATTTTCTGGATTATGGGATATTATTCTTAATAATACTGTTACACACATTTAATTCACTTTGTTTTTAGGTGATAACTCAGCAGTGTCATGAATTTTCCAGTGAACTCCGAAAGTTTAAAGGGAGTGCAGGAATCAGGGGCCTGGTGAGTTTAAAGGGAGTGGAGGAAACTAAACCCAACAGGTTTAAAGGGAGCATGAGAACAGGGCCCAGTGAGTTTGGAGGGAGTGTGGGAAAATGGGGCTCGGCAAGTTTAAAGGGAATGCGGGATATGGGGCTGGGAAGCCAGATGCCAAACCAACAGGATCGTCAAAGAATGGGATGGTGGATTATCGGAGTTTTACTGTAATTAGGATAAATTCTGCTTCTGTTATCTCACCGAACATTGGTCATGGATAATGATTTACAAAAAAAAATTTAATTGCTGCATCCCAAGTCCCTTGAGTTAACATCAAAGAGACCAAACAGTAGGTGTTGACTAAAGCTCTTAACATATCAGCTGCCGCTACCTGTTTTCTCCAGATGAAGTTTGACCAAAGGAACTTCATGTTTCCTGTCTGAAGGCAGCGAATTCCCTCTGGTTCCCTGCCACTTCTCATTTAGAAGACAGTAGGTGTGATTGAGGAATGCCTTATGTCTTGGAATTCTAGCAGGGAGCAGCTGCACGAGGCAAAGCACTTCATGGGCAGGGGGTTGAGCATGGCTTGCCCTATGTTACATTGATAATTGAGCTCCTGGCTGGTCTTACAAATTCCAAATGATTTCCAACTTTCTTTTAAAATAGTAGAAAGCCGTTGCTAACATGATGGTATAGCTGGGGACAGCACAGTGGTACAGGAAATAGAGCTGCTGCCTCACAGTTCCAGTCATTCAGGTTCAATCCTGACTATGGGTGTGGAGTTTGTACATTCTCCCTGTGACCATGTGAACTTCCACTGGGTGTCCTGGTTTCCTTTTGGTGCTGTTTGGTAGTTAATTGACCACTGTGAGTAGCCCCCAGTGTGTAAATAAGTGGTAGAATCTAGGGGTAGTTGATGGGAATATGGGGGAGAGTAAATTGGGATTAGTGTAAGATTAGAGTAAATGGTTGAAGTGGACTCTGTGAACTGAAAGACCTGTTTGTACGTCTCAACGAAAACTGAATCTTAGTGGCTAGTGTTGTGTGCAACAAGTTAAAATTAACTGTGTTTGGAAGAGACTTTAAACTAGATGTTACACAATATGTTGGTGTCTTTAATGGATTTTGTGAGCAGTCTTTCTCCTGCTACCTCCCCTTTCACCACCCCTGCTGGTGGCTCAATTGCAAAAGGCACCTCCCTTCTGGAACAGAGTTAGTAGACCTTGAAGGTTTCAAGTTTAGTACCTGAACTGAGGAATTTCAGTGAGTGGATCCCCATTCCAGGGAAAAGATGGCCAGGCTGTTTGCCCAGTTATTGTCTACAAGTCCTGACAGAATCTGTGGGTTTGGGCTGGGGTCAGGACAAGAGGATATTCTCACCCATTCTACGGGGAAGTGCCTTCCACTACATCAGTGAAATTGGCTGGTCTCCTCCGTGATTCCGACAGTGGACACTGTGGGTTCCAGCTCATGATGGGATCAGCACCAATCCTGTCCACCCCTTGGAGTAGATGAGTGGCAAAAAAAATCAAGGCGGTGGGGGGGGGGGGGATGTGGTTGATGGAGAATAAGTTTCAGGGTAACAGAGAGAGAGAATGCAACTGGTGTGATTACCTGCTGGCACGCAGTATGAATTCAGTGGGCCAAATGGCCTCTTTATATATTGTAATAAGTAAGTAAGTAACTCATTGCAACTTATGGAAATTGCTGATTGAGTCGCTATCGATGCTAACAAGGGAAAAAGAAAGTAGACGAGCATCACATCCTGTTAATTGACAAAGAGGCTTAAGGCTTGCTACTCCCTTAAGAAACCAGTCCACATGTTATCTATTTTAATGTCCTATTAGCAACATATTACACAGAGAAACTTAATTTGAACCAAACTGCAACTTTACTGTTATGTTCACTCATTTGGTCTCACCCTGTCAGAGATATACCTACTATTCTACCCATCTTTCCCCTACTTCCTCTGCTACTGGAAACTAATATCTTTTAGACCATAAGATATAGGAGCAAAATTAGGCCATTCGGCCCATCGAGTCTCTCCAACATTCAATCATGGCTGTTTTTTTTTTAACCCCATTCTTCCGCCTTCTCCCAGTTACCCTTAACCCCCTTACCAATCAAGAACCAATCAGTCTCTGCCTTAAATACATGACTTGGCCTCCACAGCCCTCCGTGGCAACGAATTCCACAGATCCACCACCATCTGGCTGAAGAAATTCTTCCTCAACTTAGTTTTAAAGGGATGTCCCTTTATTCTGAGGCTGTGCCCTCGGATCCTAGACTCTCCTACTTTTCTCTCTATTTCCCAGTTCTGATGAAGAACCCTGGACCTAAACCTGTTCCACTCTCCACAAATGCTGCCTGACCTGCTGAATATTTCCAGCATTTTCGCTTTTTATTCCAGATTTCCAGCATCGACAATGTTTTGACTTTTATCTATTTTAACAATGTTTGTTCCATGCTTTAACTTCAGCTCAGAGTAAACAGCTGAGTTTACCTGATGACATGAATCAACACTTGAATGCCCAAATTGTGGGATGAGAGTTGTAGCTGATGGAAAGAGTTTTAGAATAGCAAAGCTTTTATTAATTGCAGTAATTTGAAAAAGTCAGTATGCACCCCCTTCTGGGGAGGGCAAACGGTTCAGACTGCATAAACTATATTTTTAAAAGAAAATTAAATCCTGCTTGTGAATACTTAACTTCAGTAATTATCATTAATTTAAAGTCATAGAGAGATACAGCATGGAATCAAGCCCTTTGGCTCACTGAGCCTATGCCAGCCCATTTACACTAATCCTAAAGTTAAGCTCATTTCTTATTCTTCCCACATTGTTATCATCTCCCCCCCCAATTCTCCTCCTCATCTGCACACCATGGGCAATTTACAGCAGCCAATTAACTTAACAATCCGCCTGTCTTTGGGATGTGGGAGGAAACCAGAGCGCCCAGAGGAAAACCACTTTGTCACAGGGAGAATGTGCAAACTCCACACAGACCACAGCAGAGGTCAGGACTGAACCTCAGTTCGTGAGCTGCAGATCACTGTTCCCATCCAGGGATATGGTGGATTTAGTTCATCTAGGCTCTGGGATTCGATGGGCAGACAGCAAGCCTGGGAGTGGCCACTGAGGGAGCCAGAAACCACGGGAGTGGCTCTGTGGAGAGATGGAAACCCCCAGAAGTGGGTGCGGTGGAGATCAGAGACCACTGATGTGGCCGAGATGGAGGTCAGAGACCCTGGCAGCAGTTGAGAGGGAGGCGAGAAACTTCTAGGAGCAACCGAGAGACAGACCAAAGCCCCTGGGAGCAAGGATGTGTTGGATGATGTGGCCCAATGATGTAGAGGCTTACAATACTGTAGAATCCACTACATTGTAATTCAAGTTGACCCAGTAAAAGTGATGATCAGCTCTGGAGACCAATCCAGAAGAACCCATGATACATTCCAGGGTTGGTCGAACTAATAGCCATGGGAATGAGGGTTTCCTGGAAGAGGCAGAAATCAATAGTTTTCCTGATTAATGGAGTGCAGTTGGACAATTCACTACAGATGTCTATTGCTAATGCTGTATCCAACTCTGTACTCCTCCAATCTCTGTTGATGGCCTCTTGGGTAACGACCTTCCCAGCAACTTAACTACGCAGAGCAGCAAGGTTTAATCAGTAAGGTTTCACTAATCTGATATAGAATGCACGCAAGTCATTTGAAGAAAGAACTGTAATGCACCTATGGGTTGAGTGGGCCGATTCCTGACAGGCTACAGAGATGAGGCTGTGAAGGATACCAGCACCTGTGAGATTGTACACTGTCAAATAAAAAAATTAAAACCATTTTTTAAAAAATAAATTATTTTAGGCTATAACTTGTAAAGGGAGATTGAAACCAGTCAGAGCGTATTTTCAGTTTACTTCAGACTGGAATGCCACATAGCACACAGATCATCAACAAGGACGTTGAAATTTAAACTCTTTTGTAGACAACCTCCTGGCAAACATCTCTTGCCAGAGCCCAAATCCCAACTCTCCTGTGAGGTGTATGATACCAACATGCCTGCTCCTAATACACGAAAGCAGAGATCAAAGAAGCAGCTACCAAACTGGGTTCCCAAACACTACAACATCAGCCTTTTCCCCAGAGCCTACTGCTAATTATATCTGAGCTCACTGTTTTCCAGTCCGTGCTAGTTTATAAATAACACTCCCTGTGCTATATGGTTGTTGACAGGCAAAGGTAGGCCATTTCCTCTTATCAATCTGCCTTCAGTGGGATCAGAGAGCTGGAAGAACCCACTCTATAACACGTTCTTCATCAGCCTCTCCAATTTTTACTTAATGCATCTCCTTTCCGTGGCTGTGATTTAAGAGACAGCTCTTTTTTTCCCCTTTACAACTGCATTTAACACTCTCATTGCTACATTTAAGGATAAGTTTCAGCAGCTCCAGTTGTCTGCTTCCAGCCTGCTGCTCTTGGCACTCTACAGCCTTTGACACTGATTACACTTATCCCAGTCCCGTTCTCCCGTGACTCTTCAAGTTGTTAATTTTTCCTCCAATATCTCCTCAAGATTTACATTTCTGAATGCTCTACCCTTGCTGTATCTCCATGGAAAGCCTTGCGATATTGTCGAGATATTTTCCTTGTGAATTTTTCGCCCGGTTGCCCTTGATAAGGTGGCGGTGAGCTGCCTTCTTGAACCACTGCAGTGACGCAGCAGTTACGACACAACTGAGTGGCTTGCTGGCCTGTTTCAGAGGGCACTTGACAGTCAACCACATTGCTGTTGGTCTGGAGTCACATATAAACTAGACTGGGTAAGGAATGGCAGATTCTCCCCCCCTAGAGCAGATTAATGAAACCAAATGGGTTTTTAACTACAGACAGTAGGCTTATGCACACTGTTACTAGATTTTTAATTCCAAATTTTAATTGGAGTCTGATTTGTACAGCATGGAAACAGGCCCTTCAGCCCATCGAGTCCGTTCCAACCATCGACACCCATTTACATTAATCACATTGTCGAAATTCTCCCCACATTCCCATCAGCTCCAACTCCCCCACAGTTTCAACCACTCATCTACATACTGGGGGTGATTTACAGAGCCTTAGAGGAGAATACAAGTTGTATCTGAATGGCATTGCAAATGTGATAGCACGTGTGTTGTCAGAGAGTAAAGTCAAGATCTGTGGTTATTCATCATTCTTGCAGAGTCTTCATCCATTGTGGTTTCCATCTCAGTGACAATGTGCACATTAGAATGTCTAAGCCATCTTGAAAGAGCAATTGAAAATATAGAATAGATGTTGGAGATTTCATTTTCTTGTATGAGAGAATTGGAAGAGAATTTAGGTAATGTCTGTCATATAATAAAATATTTCTGGGTTCTTTATAGGGAACAATGCTTGAAACTATCTTTTCACCTCGTAGGTGAAAAGATAGTTTATATCTTGGGTTCCCAAACATTTTATAGTTGAGAAATAATTGTAGCATAATTTGTTGTAGCATAACCTGTCTAGGGTAGGTAGCCAGAATCTTTTTCCCAGGGTAGAAATGTTGACTACCAGAGGACATAGCTTCAAGGTGAGAGGGGGAAAGTTTAAAGGGGATGTGCCAACCAAGTTTTTTACACAGAGAGTAGTATTGGTATTGGTTTATTATTGTCACTTGTACCGAGGTACAGTGAAAAACTTGTCTTACAAACCGATCGTACAGGTCAGTTCATTACACAGTGCAGTTACATTGAGTTAGTACAGAGTGCATTGATGTAGTACAGGTAAAAACAATAACAGTACAGAGTAAAGTGTCACAGCTACAGAGAAAGTGCAGTGCAATAAGGTGCGAGGTCACAACAAGGTAGATCGTGAGGTCAGAGTCCATCTCATTGTATAAGGGAACTGTTCAATAGTCTTATCACAGTGGGGTAGAAGCTGTCCTTAAGCCTGGTGGTACGTGCCCTCAGGCTCCTGTATCTTCTACCCAAGGAGAGAAGAGAGAATGTCCCGGGTGGGTGGGGTCTTTGATTAGTAGGTGCCTGGAATGCATTGGCATGGATGGTGGTGGAGGCAGATACGATAGTGGTGTTCGAGAGGCTTTTAGACAGGCACATAAATGTGCAGGGAATGGAGAGATAAGGATCATGTGCAGGCAGAAGGGATTAGTTTAATTTGTCTCAGCTCAGACATGGGCCGAAGGGCCTGTTGCCATGCTGTACTGGTCTATGTTCTTCACATTTTGTTACTTTTCTTCCTAATATTTGTTTGAAACTCATTTTCCATTAACTTGTCTCTGCCTTATTTTGTATTTGTTCTCAGAATGTTCCTACCTCCATTGTTCTACTTCTGTATACTTAGTGCTGCTCCCATCTGAAGTCCTCATCAGATGGAAGAACATCTCTAATCTCTGCTCATCACTCACTCCTTCAAATCCGGAGGTGTGGCTACGAGTTCCTAATCTTTGAGCATCACTTCTACAAGCTTCCTGCAGAGAGGTGACCAAAAATGATTGGAACGTTCCAAGTAAGCTTTGTCAAATGTATTGTAAATCCTCCTTAAAACCTTATGAGACTTGCGTACCATTGTTGAGATTATTTAACCCAACATTTGATTTACTTTCTTAATAGCTTCAATAATCTGTCTAGAACTTTAGACCCTGGATGAACACAAGAACTCAAAGCTTAACTGTATCCAAATGCTCCCACTTTAACATTAATTTTTCTTCTTGCACCCTTGCTCTGTTAAAATCAAGATTCACGCTATTTTCGCCAATTTTGTCTTGTTCTTCCTTAATACATACAATTTTTTTCCTTTTTAACTCCATTTGTCCTCGCTCACTCCTAATATACTTGGTGTTTCCAATCCACATTTGGCATCACCTAATCTCTAACACTTGCTTACACAAATGCCTATTCTCATTAATTCTGGTGCTGTTCTGTTTTGTGAACCTCAGTGTTACTTTGTTTCAACAACAGCAACAAATGTCTACAACCTTAGCCGCTGATGCCTGTTTAATTAGATGTACCAGCCTCTTACTTTGAGCTGTATTGTGCTCCATATGTATTCCCTGTTGACAGCTACTCTTTCTTGCAAACTTATGCTACAATTATTTCTCAATAATAAAATGTTTGGCAACCCAAGATATAAATGAGTTGTGTAGACCTAAATCACTAAGTCTTCAATAATTCTTTTTAAACCAGCATTGTATGGCATGTGTTTTGCTTATAAGATGCATTATGCTGTCATAAATGGTATTTGAGTATTTAAGGTAAGCTGGTTGATTTATTGCTGGGATTTTGTTGGATTGCGTGTTAGATTACATTGTGTGGCGAGGATTTTGGGGGTCTGAATGCTGAGCTCCAGCAAGGGCTGCTTGTTTTGGGGAAAGAAAGGTTTTCCATTTCAGGCTCCTGTTCTCAGGATTACTTACAGGACAGATGCAAGAGTTAAAGAACTGAGTAAAGCTCCTTTTAAACACCTCCAAGACAGGTACGGCATGGGTTAGGTACAGAGTAAAGCTCTCTCTTCAATGTTCTGCCAAACACTCCCAGGGCAGTTATAATGTGGGTTAGATATACTCCCTCTCCAACATCTAAACACTCCCAGATAGTTACAGAACAGGTTGAATACGGAGTAAAGTGGCCTTGGCTTAGCAAGCTGCCTCACAGGAAAGCCTTCTTCTTTCATGTGCTTTCTACACCACTGTTAAGACTTTCTTAGATGGAGCTCGTAAAGTAGAAACTTAGAAAGTTTCTACTTTAACCCTCTGCATCACGAGGAAACAGGCCGCACTTGGAGTATTGTGTGCACTTCTGGTTGCCTCACTACAGGAAGGATGTGGAGGCTTCGGAAAAGGTGTGGAGGAGGTTTACAGGATGCTGCCTGGATTGGAGTGCATGAGCTATAGGGAGAGGTTGGAGAAACTTGGGTTGTTTTCTCTGGAGCGTCGGAGAGCTGAGGAGAGACCTGATAGAAGTTTATAAAATTTTGAGATGCATAGATAGGGTAGACAGTCAGAATCTTTTTCCCAGGGTAGGAATGTCAAGTACCAGTGGACATGGATTTTAGGTGAGAGGGGGAAAGTTTAGAGGAGATGTGTGGGGCAGGTTTTTTACACTGAGAGTGCTGGGTACCTGGAACAGACTGCCAGGGGTGGTGTTGGAAGCAGATCCAATGGTGGCTAACAGAGCAGAGAGAGCTGCATTGAACCCAAAAGATAATGCTTTGAACCATGAGACACTGTCTCGGGTATGATTGGATCCCTGAACCTTCAACTTCAAGGTGAGCTACTGAGGGAGTTAGAAAAGGCAGGTCACACTGGAGATGACCAATGCTTTAAGAGGCTTTGTATTCAGATTAGATAGGATCTACACATTCCCAGAATGTGTCTGGCTTATCATTATAGAGATGGTGAATGAAGACCGGTAGACTGTGTCTTGTTAACCGTTGAAATCAAGCAACCAAGGGTGAACTCTTCCTTTATTGTTGAGAATCACATATGGTGGGATTGACGTTACAGTTCTGAGAGACTCAGGAAGAGACCAGAGCAAGGCAGGAGGGCCACACAAAAGCTGGTCACTCTGTTACCTTGATGTTAATTCTTGTTTTTTCATATATAATTCCTTCGTTTATGAGATGTGGACATTGCAGGAAGCGCCAACAATCATTGTCCAAGCCTAATGGTTCCTGAACTGAGGGAGCAGTTAATAGTCAAGCACGTGCAGTGGGTCTGGAGTCACATATAGGCTTAGATTAGGTAAGCACAACATATTTCCTTCTCTAAAGGACATTAATGAAACAGAGGGGTTTACACAACCATCCCATGATTATCGTTATCAAGATTGCTTTACTTTTATTTCCAGATTTGTTTAATTACTTGAATTTAAATTCCTCAGCTGAACTTGCGCCTCTGGATTGAAGGTCCAGAACTTAAGTTGCCAGTCCCGTAACGAAACCACCACACCACCGTATCCCCTAAGAGTTTCTTTGGTGGTACTCCTGCTTGGCTAAGTCATTGAAGGTTGAATGGCAGCTCCCTGTGCTCCATGAGTTGCTGGGATACCTGCACCCCCATGTTATTGCTGTCACAGGGAAGAGCTGGAACGATGGAGCGGTGTGGAACCCAAGGTTTGCATTGGATGCGGGGAGGGGCCAGCACAACTGGTTAGGGGCCCCTCCCCAGACAGACTCTGCATCAAGTGTTCCAACCCCAGAAATATGTCACTCTGTTGAGACCCATGGAAAAGTTATCAGCAGGTCTGCAGGTGGCCCACACAGGAGTCACATTTTTTTGCCAGTGGCTTCCAAGGGAATATAAAATATCGGATGACCTGTCCCGGGCCATGCACATAGATGCAATCACAAGGAGAGCACGCCAGCATCTTTACTTTCTTCTGAGGTTAAGGAGGTTCGGCTTCCCACAAAACACTCTAACAAACTTCTACAGATGTACTGTTAAGAGTGTTCTGACTGGTTGTATCATGGTCTAGTACGGCAATTCAAATGTGCAGGGACGTGAGAAGCTGCAGAGAGTAGTGTACTCTGCCCAATGCATCACGGGCACATCCCTCCCCACCGTCGGTAGTATCTACAGGAGGCGCTGCCTCGAGGAGGTAACATCCATTATCAAAGATCCGGGTCATGCCATCTTCTTGCTGCTACCATCGGGCAGGAGGTACAGAAGCCTGAAGTCCCACACCACTTGTTTCAAGGACAGCTACTTCCCTTCAACCATTTAGTTCTTGAACCAACCTGCACAAACCTAATCGTTACAGTATAGCAACATTTCTATGACCACTTTAATAACCTGGCACTAAAATGGACTTTGATTTTTTTGTTCTAATTGTGTTCTTTCTTGTAAAAAGATGTGTATAATTTATGTATAATTTATGTTTTTCTTGTGAACGCTGCCTATATGATGCTATGTGCCTGTGATGCTTCTTCATTGCACCTGTGCGTACATGTACTTGTGCTTATGACAATAAACGACTTCAACTTCGAAATCTGCTTGAAATTTCAATACCCCATCAATAACATTACTTTGTTTTCAATACGCATAAACACTTCCCCCTCTCCCTCTCCTATTCCCCCACAGAACTAATCCGAACTCTTAACCTGGGAGTAATCCTGCAGTGAAATTTTAAAAAAAATGACTTTGCTTTCCACATGATATCCTGTCAGCAGAGACCTGCTTAATGTTTCTTTATGTTTCTTCAATTTGGCTCTGAGATATTCCTCTCTAACTCTCTCCAGATGTCCCATGCTAGAAGATGATGGTGTGCTTCATAACTGCAAAGGGAACCCAAAGTGGGAAGAGATAGCTTTTCTTGAAGAAAGATCTAAATTGCACTGGAGTCTTTGCATTGGGACATTGGGAGAGGGATGCATCTCTGTTAAAAACACTGAGGATTGTAGTTAGAAGATTCTGGTCCATGTCATAAGAGTGTGGCGACTTGTTGCAAGCTGCTCTCTGCAGATCCACTCATTACTTATAATCGTTCTATTCTATTAAATCTAAATTCTATGTCTCTAAAAATTACTAATAATGTCCTTTTACCTGCACTGCACTTTCTCTGTAGCTGTTACACTTTATTCTGCATTCTGATATTGTTTTACCTTGTACTACCTCGATGCACTGTGTAATGAAATGATCTGTACGAACGGTATGTAAGACAAGTTTTTCACTGTACCTATGATACATATGACAATAATAAACCAATTCCAATTCCAATGAAAGGAGTGGCTAAATAATCAGGGAATGATTTTCAGGACGGACCTCTTGGTCAGCATGGATGAGTTGGGCCAAGAGGCCTGTTTCCATGCTGTATAACTCTATGACTCTTTGACTCTAATACTAAGCATTAGAGATTAAATAGATTGTAGGAAGAATGGAGATTGAAGGGGTGAAGGAGATTTTAAGCTCTTGAGTGTGGTTGAGTTAGAGGAGGCCAGATTTCAACCCAGTGAGACCATACAGAGGAACGAGAGGATGTGCAGAGGTCACTGAAGGTGAGAGTGACTGGAAGTTGTGTGACCTTTCTTCTTTGCAAGATCCTTCCTGGATGCGGGAGGATTCAAATCCCAAACTGACATGATCGTGGAGAACGGTAAATGTGTTTCTCTCAATCGTAGAGCGTTGAGATCCAGACAAGGAAAGGATATGCCTGACTAAGATCAGGATGTGTTTAAATTAATAATTCCATGTAGCTCTTGACATCTGAATCCCTTCATCGAGTCAATTAAAACCACTAAATTATTAATGTCTCGTTTCATCTTAGTACTAGTCACAAAGAAATTGCTGCCTCTGATTGTGTTTTTGTGGCCTGTTTAATCACTGCAAACCTTAGTAATTAAACTGTTGTTCTTGTCTGACACTCAATAAATTACTCGATCTTAATGCTTGGTAATTGCGCAAACCCTTCCACATGCTGAGCCAATTACGCCGGCAATTATATAGCACTTTGCAAACAAAGGATGAATAATGGAGCATCACGGCTGCCCTGGTGACTGATCTCACACACAATTATTTTTTGTGGTGGTGGGGGTAATGAGGGAGGGGTTTCGTTCTGAGAAGTCTCAATGGGTTTGTCCCACCCTGGAACCACAAACTCCCTAGTCTGACGCTGATGCTCTTCCGATTTCACTCTCCCTAGCCAATGACCTCCCTGTTTCCAAACGGCTTCTTAAAACCTTCCTTAGCAGTCCTTCGTCCTTCCCGACTTCCTGCTTCCTGTGTATTTCTCCACTAGGTGTCCACCTTTTCCTTCCCTCCGTCCCCTAAAGATGCCTCAACATGTTTAAATCATGGAAGGTGCAGCACAGCCGGAGCGTGAGTAAGACAGACATACTCCAATTCCAAATTCTCCACCCTCCCATATAGCCTTTGCTGTATGATTTTTCACGTAATCCTAAGGACCATTGGTAGTAATGATTGCTCCTAGCGCATGAGGTTACAAAGGATATCTGGCAGAGAAACAAATTATTCGGACCAACCAGTCCATTCCAGTGTTTCTGTTCCATTCAAGGCTTTGCACATCTAAATCTGCCAATGTGACTCTCAATTCCCTTCTCCCTCTGATACCTGCCCAGTATCCCCTTAAGAGCACCTGTTCTATTCCCCTCAATCACTCACTGTGGGAGCACGTTCCATATTTTCACTGTTCTTTGGATAATTTCCCCTGAATTCACTGTTGGGTTTCTGGGTAACCATCATGTATTCACATCCTCTCTCTGTACACTCCTATGTCACAGCCTTCATAATTCTCAAGGCCTCTGCCTTCTCTCAGAAGAGACACATTTATCCAACTTTTCTTGATATGTAAGCCCTCGCATTTCCAGCATGATCTTTGTAAATTGACCATGGACCTTCTCTGATGCCTTTTATCCTTCTCTCGATATGGCGAGAAGCACTTTGGTCTAATCCCATTTAATAGCACTGGGTCTGTAGCCCACTATGCCCTAGTGATTCAAGTGCCCATCCAGATGCATCTTAAACGTTGTGAGACTATCTGCCTCCACCACCTTCTCAGTCTCAATACCTGCAGAGCACAAGGTGTTATAAAGTCTGCCAAATATTTATCTCCTGTGTTTCTTCCACATTCTGAAACCGAAGATTTCCAGCCCAGGCACCAGACCTGTTCAACAACTGCAGCAAAGGTAAGGTAACTACGATTGTTGTGAATGTTGGAATTTTGTGAGCAATTTTGGGCTCTGTCTTCAAGGAAAGATGTGCTGGCCCTGGAGACGATCCAGAGGAGGTTCACAAGAATGATCCCTGGAATGAAAGGATTAACGTATGAGGAGCGTTTGATGTCTCCAGGCCTGCACTCGATGGAGTTCAGGAGGATGAGGGGGGATCTCACTGAAACCTGCCGAGTACTGAAAGGTCTGGATAGAGTAGACGTGGAGAAGATGTTTCCATCAGTAGGAGAGTCTAGGATCTGAGGATACAGTCTCAGAATAAAGGGATGGCCCTTTAGAAGTGAGACTAGGAGGAAGTTCTTCAGCCAGAGGGTGGTGAATCTGTGGAATTCGTTGCCACAGAGGGCTGTGGAGGCTGTCATTGGGTGTATTTAAGGCAGAGATTGATAGGTTCTTGATTGCTAAGGGGTGAAGAGTAATGGGGAGAAGGCAGGACAATGGGGTTCAAAGAAAACAGCCATGATAGAATGACAGAGCAGACTTGATGGGCTGAATGGCCTAATTCTGATTCTACATCTTATGGTCTTATTACCTGTTGCACATTTAGTTTTCACCATGGCCTGGCGCCCACACTAGGGGTCAGTCTCATTCACCCCTACTGTGGGCAGAGCCAGAGACTGCCGTAAATGGTAATTCAGAGGGTTAAAGCTTGCAGTGGAAGAGAAGCACACAGGCAGGGAGACAGCACAGTTTAGGAAGCTGGCAGCAAGGCCACAGCACAGGGTAGGTCTGTAGGAAGACTCAAATGCTTAATGAGTGTTAAAAAAGTTTCCAGAAATGTTAAAAAATGTTAAAAGAATGTTAAAATGTCAAAAAATGTTAAAAACAAGAATGTTAAAGAAGTCATACAGCATGGAAACAGGCCCTTTGGCCCAACTGGTCCATGCTGACCAAGATGCCCCATCCAAACTAGTCCCATTTGCCAGCGTTTCTCTAATCCCTCTAAACCTTTCCTATCCATGTACCGGTCCAACTGTCTTTTAAAAGTTCTTATTGTATCTGCCTTAACCACTTCCTCTGGCAGCTCATTCTATATACAGGAAGTCCCTGGGTTACGAACGCCCAATTTACGAACCGACCTCCATAAAGCCTATTATTTTAAAAAATCGAGTTACACACAATGGTTCGTGCTAACGAACGGGCGGACTACTTCGCGCGACGCTCAAAACACTGCGCGTTTTAAGCGGTTTCATCGGCCTGAGGGAGAACAATTGTTAATTAAGGCTCCTTCCGGTATGCAAGACGTCAGTTGGAACAAGAGTAAGTGTTAACATTTAATCATTATCTTTTCTCTTCTACCTAAACAGTAACTGTTCCGACTTACATACAAATTCGAATTACGAACAGACTCAAAAACGGATCTCGTTCGTAATCCGGGGACTTCCTGTACTGCACATACCACACTTTGTGTAAGATATATTCATGAAAGTTTCAAATATATTGCATAGTGCATTAATACGTCACCATTCACAAATCAGCCTGAGCAGCGCAGAAGTTTAATGCTGCTTCCTCACAGCTCCAGTGACCAGGGTTCGACCTTGACCTCCGGTGCTGTCTGTGTGGAGTCGATACTTTCTTCCTGTGAACATGTGGGTTTCCCCCAGATGCTCCAGTTCCTTCCCACATTCCAAAGGCTTGCTGGTTGGTAGGTGAACTAGTTACAAAAGTTACCCATAGTTTAGGTGTGTAGTAGAATCTGTGGGGAGTTGATGGGAATGTGAAAGAAAATGGGGTTCAGGGAATTAAATGGGGGATTAGGATTGCTCTGAGAGTGAGCATACACTCAATGGGCTAAAGGGCCTCCTTCTATGCCATATTGAAATATGAGAAAGGCAAATGTATAATTACGGTCCCACGAATTGTTATGTAGGCAAACTGAATTGCCTATGCTAACGCACTGTGATTATTGGTGTGTTCCCAGAGGCACCGACCTATCAAATTTCACTTTTCATTACGTCCTGCAGCACAAGAGTCTCAAGAAAAAAATAGATTTTATTTCCTTGAACACTACCTGCACAGATCAGTCAACCCATAGGAACACGAAGAAGAAATCTCTTCTACAGAGTTTCCAATTTATAGATAGCCATTTAATCTGCTAATCTTGTTTTAATTTGTTATTTTTTTGTGCAGATTATCACAGCTATTGGCATACTCATTAAGGAGACTTTGCCATCTCCCCTCTCTCTAAATCGTGCATTGTGATATCTGTGTCAATCTGGACCTAACATTGTAAAACAGTCAGGTGTGGGCCGGAGGGATATCACTGCCATTAACACCACTTGCACCGCTTGGGAGAGGTAGCGTTTGCAAAAAACAAGTACACCATCATAATTCTGGAGCTAATGACTCACTTTTGTCTGAGGCATTTGCCCGTGATTAGTTTTATTGTCACCCAGTGGTGTTTTTGTCATGAAACCTCTGTAAATCCATCAACACCTCTCTAGGACTTTGGGAAAGCACAGATTCAAACACCTCTTTGGAAACACCGGAAAAACCTGAAAGGGATTGCAGGAAGACATCCCAGGGTGTTATCCAAGGGTCAGGAGTAGAGAGGTTTCAGCCACATTGTTCAGACTCTTCAATGAAATCTACACACTGAGATTTTGCCAGGCACTGGAGTCACTAAACTTTACTCGCGGACAATTTCGATAATATTACATTGGACAGTTCCACAGCATGGGTCTGTAGCTACACACATAATGTCCTAAAAAATAGAAGTTGATCACAGGTGCTACTTAAAGCCTCTGTTTGCTCAGCCTGATGAAAGAAGAAGAACAGCAAGCAACACCAGATTCCAGCTCAGTCACATTGTTACGTTTCATAGTTCCTTATGATATAGAATGAGGCCATTCAACCCAACAAGTCCACACCAGCCCTCAGAACATTCCCAATCCCCCATAAAGTGAAAATCAAAAAAAAAACTGCAGATGCTGGAAATCTAAGATAAAAACAGAAAATGCTGGAAATACTCAGCAGGTCAGGCTGCATCTGCGGGAAGAGAAACAGAGTTAATGCTTCAGGTCAAAGTCTCTCCATCAGGCCAAATGTTAGCGCAACTGCTCTGCCCAGGACTGCAAGAAATTGCACAGAGTTGTGAATGCAGCCCAGTCCATCATGTAAACCTGCCTTCTCTCCATTGACTGTCCACACTTCCCACTGCCTCTGGAAAGCAGCCAACATAATCAAGGATCCCTCCCACCCCGGACATTCTCTCTTCTCCCCATTCCCCTCAGGCAGAAGGTACAAAAGCTTGAGAGCACGTACCACCAGGCTCAAAGACAGTTTCGATCCCACTGTTATAGGACTCTTGAACGGACCTCTTATACAATAAAAATGAACTCTTGATCTCTCAATCTACCTCGTCATGGCCCTTGCATTTTTTCTGCAACTGTAACACTATATTCTGCATTCTGAAGTTTTTTTCCTTTTGTACTACCTCGATGTACTTATGTTTGGAATGATCTGTCTGGATGGCAATGCAAACAAGAATTTCCCACTGTATCTTGGTACATGTGACAATAATAAACCAATTACCATTGTTTGTTTTTGTCCCATACCTCCAGTAGTGTTCCCTGTGATCTATTCTCCCCACATTCCCATCAGCTTTTCCCAGATTCTACCACTTATCTACAAGCCAGGGGAATTTTACGGTGACCATTTATCACTCCCACGTTGTTGTGATATAGGAGGAAGCTAGAGCACTCAGAGGAAACCCACGCGGTCACAGGGAGATTGTGCAAACTCCACGCAGACAGCACTGGAGGTCACGATCGAACCTGGTTCTCTGGAGCTGTGAGACAGCAATTTGACAGCTGTGCCGCCCAGTCATAATTCCAGAGCTGGAAATTCATGCATGGAATCTCAGAAACTGGTATTGGTATTGGTTTATTATTGTCACATGTACCAAGGTACAGTGAAAAGCTTGTCTTACAAACTGATCGTACAGGTCAATTCATTACACAGTGCAGTTACATTGAGTTAGTACAGAGTGCATTGATGTAGTACAGGTAAAAACAATAACAGTACAGAGTAAAGTGTCACAGCTACAGAGAAAGTGCAGTGCAATCAGGTGCAAGGTCACAACAAGGTAGATCGTGAGGTCAGAGTCCACCTCATTGTATAAGGGAACCATTCAACAGTCTTATCACAGTGGGATAGAAGCTGTCCTTAAGTCCGGTGGTACGTGCACTCAGGCTCCTGTATCTTCTACCCAATGGAAGAGGACAGAAGACAGGATGACCTGGGTGGGACAGAAATTTGGCTGAGGGAAATGAGCTGCCCCAGCTCTCTGTGCCCTTCCAGTCCATATTTCTGCAGTTAGCAGAGCTGCTGCCTCATAGCTCCAGCGACCCGGTTCAATCCTGACCACTGGCGCTGTCTGTGAGGAGTTTGCATGTTCTCCCTGTGACTGCATGGGTTTCCCCTGCGTACTCGGGTTTCCTCCCACATTGCAAACACACACAGGTTGGTGGGTTAATTGGCCGCTGTAAAATTGCTCCTTGTGTGGTAGAAATGTGGGTGGGATTCATGAGAATGTGGGGAGAATAAAATGGGAATACACCATAAAACCATAAGATACAGGAGCAGAATTAGGCCATTTGGCCCATCGAGTCTGCTCCGCCATTCGATCATGGCTGATTATTTTACCAACCTCATTCTCCCGCCTTCTCCCTATAACCTTTAACCCGCTTACCAATCAAGAACCTATCAATCTCTGCCTTAAATACACCCAATGACTTGGCCTCCACAGCCCTCTGTGGCAACAAATTCCTCAGATTCACCACCCTCTGGCTGAAGAAATTCCTCCTCATCTCAGTTCTAAAGGGACATCCCTTTATTCTGAGACTTTCCTACTAACGGATACGTCCTCTCTATCCAGGCTTTCAGTGCTCGGTGGGTTTCAATGAGATTCCCCCCTCATCCTTCTGAACTCCATTGAGTACAGGCCCGGAGATATCAAACGCTCAGAGACATCAAACGCAGACTAATGCAGGATTAGTGTAAGTGGGTGGTTGATGGCCAATGCATACTCGGGCTGAAAGGATTGCTTCCGTGGCTTATCTCTCCATGACTCCATTTGGGAATACAAGACGGAAAAATCCAAGGATGGATCAGGCTAAAGTTATGGACAGAGAGAAGGTAGAATATGTCAGATAAGCAGACAAATCATTGCCCTGGGCAGCTGCAGGAATATCGGACGGAAGGGCAAGGGAGGAAGAGAAAAAAAAATTCCTCAACCCTTATTAGGGTTATGGTAATCTCTGAAATTTGGCCTTGCTGTGCTTAACTGTATCACGTTACTTTGTCTCTGTGCTGCACGGCGTTGGAGCCTGGTGGTGTCATGTCTATGCCACCTACGTTGCTCTGTACCCTTCCCAGCTGTTCCTTCAGTAGCTGTTAACAGTAAAGATAATGAGGAGTTGCAAGGTAACATAACCATTGATCAGATTGGTGAGCTGGATGCCAGTGACAGAAACAGCTGGGACTTATCATTTCAAGGCTGGCTCCTCAGTTGAACAATTTGGGCTCCATTACCTTTAAGAGACCGCAACCTTCCTTGATTTATTATCAGGGGACGTTGATTCTGCCTTGTGAGGTGTACCGCTCAATTAGCAGTGCTACTGGTCTCAACTGCCCCTCCTCCTCCCAGCCAGTTACCTCCTGCTGTCTTCTAATGGGTCAAAAGAACTGTGAGCTTTGGTAAGCAGAGAGGACACGTTCAGGAGAGCTGGTGGTTTCACCTTAAAGATATTTTTTCTGTTTTGTCCCCTGTTGCCGTGAGCTTGATTTATCAGTGTGGAGGAGATGAAAGCCATCACACCAGGGGTAGGGAAGATGATCCCTGCCAGAGCTGTCTCGCTTCTTGGACTTACTTTCAAAGGCAAGTGGCTCAGGCTCTGCGGAGTTACAAGACAAGATGATAAACGAGAAGTTTGTGCACATTTTTTTTCCCACAGAGTTGCATGGAGAATGAAGTGCAAAAATGAAATGTCCAGTATTTCAAAATTCGCCACAGCTCAACAAAGCAAGTCTGAAATCCAGTGCCGACCTTATCTCATTGATAACAGGACCCTCTCCACTGATCCCTACACTAGTCCCTCCCCACAATATGATCCTTTTGCACTTTCTCTGTAACTGTAACACTTTACTCTGCATTCTGTTCTTGCTTTTTCCCTTGTACTAGCTCAATGTACTGATGTGGTGAGATGGTCTGTAGGGATGACATTGCAAAACAAAGTTTTTCCCTGTACCTCGGTACATGTGTCAATAACAAACTGATTTACCAATTTACCAACCCCCTCAGTCTCTCTCCTGCATCTGCTGCCCCTCTCCCTGTCCCTTGCACCCTGGGTGTTGGCGTTGGAGAGGGTATTGGTATTGGTTTATTATTGTCACTTGTACCGAGGTGCAGTGAAAAACTTGTCTTGCATACCGATCGTACAGGTCAATTCATTACACAGTGCAGTTACATTGAGTCAGTACAGAGTCCATTGATGTAGTACAGGTAAAAACAATAACAGTACAAAGCGTCGCAGCTACAGAGAAAGTGCAGTGCAATAAGGTGCAAGGTTGCAACAAGGTAGATTGTGAGGTCAGAGTCCACCTCATTGTATAAGGGAACCATTCAATAGTCTTATCGCAGTGGGGTAGAAGCTGTCCTTAAGCCTGGTAGTATGTGCCCTCAGGCTCCTGTATCTTCTACTTGATGCAAGAGGAGAGAAGAGAGAATGACCTGGGTAGGTGGGGTCTTTGATTATGCTGGCTGCTTCACCAAGGCAGTGAGAGGTAAAAACAGAGTCCAAGGAGGGGAGGCTGGTGTCCATGATGCGCTGGGGCTGTGTCCACAACTCTCTGCAGTTTCTTGTGGTCCTGGGCAGAGCAGTTGCCATACCAAGCCGTGATGCATTCAGATAGGATGCTTTCTATGGTGAATCGATAAAAGTTGGTGAGTGTCAAAGGGAACATAGGGGTGAACACCATCCCGCCAGAGGTTACCAAGGAGGCAGCTTGCATCTTGGGAGCTGTCTGGATGCGATCCCATGGGTGGGATGGGGTAAGATGAAAAGGAGGATGTACTAACAAAGAGCATGCCACTCGAGTCTATGGTAACAGGGAAACTTTAATCTCATTACAAGTGTCAATATAGCAAGTGGAAGCTTTGCTGGAACCTTTAGCTCTACCCAGACAGCAACATGGCCTTTCCCCATCTCTCACTGTGCTGTTGGCCAGCATTGGCTCCCAGCCCAGTTGTGTCTTGTATATAAGATTTACCCCCTGAACTTCTCCCAGTCCTCTCCAAATCTCTCAGTGGTTTTGCTGCTCTGGATCCCTGTAACCCCCTCTGTCCCTCAATATTCCAAGATCTCTGCAGCCCCCCAACTCTGGCTACTTGGCTCACCCCAATTATCTTCAGTCCTGCACTGGCGGACATGCCTTCAGCAGTCGAAGACCTAAGCTCTGGAATCTCTTCCCTAAATCTCTCTGAAGTTAGAGGGAACATACCTAAAACACTTCTCGCAATCTCCCGTTGTTAGAGTCATAGAGCAATACAGCAGGGATTCAGGCCGTTCGGCCCAACCAGTCTATGCTGACCACGGTGTCCACCCAACTAGTCCCAATTTCCTGCGTGTAGCGGTTAGCGTAATGCTTTGCCGCGCCAGCAACCCGGGTTCAATTCCAGCCGCTGTCTGTAAGGAGTTTGTACGTTCTCCCCGTGTCTGTGTGGGTTTTCCCCAGGTGCTCCGGTTTCCTCCCACATTCCAAACACATACGGGTTAGGAAGTTGTGGGCATGGTATGTTGGCACCAGAAGCGTGGCGACACTTGCGGACTGCCCCCAGAACAGTTTACGGAAAAGATGCATTTCACTGTGTGTTTCGATGTACATGTGACTAATAAAGAGATCTTATCTTATCTTATATCCCTCCAAGCCCCAACCCTCCAGGTACCTATCCAAGTGCTTCTTAAATGATACTATTGCACCTGCGTCAACCACTTACTCTGGCAGCTCATTCCATATACTCACCACCCTCTGAGTGAAAAAGTTGCCCCTCCGGTCCCTTCTAAATCTTTCCCCTCTCACCCTAAACCTATGCCCCCTAGTTCTAGATTGTTCTGAAGCTCTTTCCATTCAACGCTTGGGAAGCATAGCCCCTGCTGTTGTAGTGAAAGCTAAGCTGCATGCAGAAAGGCTCCTACAAGGAGGCATGTGCCAATGACTCAATCACAGCTGACACGGGACTAACTTACTACCTCTCAGGGTACAGGTCCTTGGGGCTGACACACTAGAATCCACAAAAGGGACTCGAAGGGAAAGAGCAGGCAGACTGGAGCTTGCTGAGTGAAAGGAGGATGTGTTGCAATTTGTTATGAGTGGAGTCGAAAATCTCATAGGGAATATGTTCTTATCTGGAGATGGCACTGTGACTATTCTTGATTGGCTATGTTGGGGCAATACATTGAAGTGGCTCTTCATCCTTTATTTGAAGGCGTGGGAGAAGGAGATATGCTTTGAGTGACCAAAATAGTCTCTATTAAAATGTTAAGACCACTTTACCAATCATGTTCTGTTCCCCTTGGACCAGTCGTCCAAGTAGGTATTACTTACTTCTACATTCACTTCCACCTCCAGATCAGCTGGGACCTTCTCCCAAGGAATGTCCACACCCCGACCTTCCCGGATGGCGTTGGGGTTGGATCAGCTGCAGGAGTTGGGCCATGGTGCTGCCCAGCTGCTCCCGATCTGCTGCTGTAAGTTGACCCTGGAGTGTAGGTGAGTGGTAGAATCTGTGGAGGGTCGATAAGAATGTACAGAGAATAAAATTAGATGAACGTAGGAACGGGGGTTGACGGTCAGCACAAACTTGATGGGCTGAAGTGCCTGTTGCCAAGCCATATCTCTCTGTGACTCTATGACTCCATCAGATCCCCTTAATGAGCTGAAAATGTTTTAACTTCTGACCGTCACTTAGGGGAAACACATTCTTCTCAAACTCTGCTCCTCATTAAGCACTCCAGAGGTGTTGCATTGCCTGCTCCTCATCTTCCGCCAACGCTGATTTGCCTTTCTCTTTTACTGCACCATTGTTCTTCTTACTCGTGGTTTGCCGGGAAAAGCCTTTGGTTACTGATGCAACAACTTCTGTCAAGCCCTGCAACATGTATGTGTGTGTGCATGTGCGTGTGTGTGTGTGTGTGTGTGTGGGCGCGCACGTGCGTGTGTGTGTGTGGGGTGTGTGTCTGTGTGTGTGTATGTGTGGTGTGTATGTGTGTCTGTCTGTGTGTGTGGCTGTGGGTGGGGCTGTAGGTTGTCTGTGTCTCGGTGGAGGTGGACATAGGGACTGAAAAGTATTAAGGTTAGTGTGTGCATGGGAGTTGGATGTGTGTTGGTGTGCATGAGCATGGGTGTTTGGGTGTTTCTGTGGGTATGGGTGCATGTGTATGCTTTTATGTATTATGTGAGGGGTGATGTAGGTGTAATGTGTGTGTTGTGTGTGTTGGTGTGTTTGTGTTTGTGTGTGTCTACTTGTGTGGGGGTTAGGATGGGTGTACTGCGTGTGTGTGTGTGTGAGTGCATGTATGTGTGTGTATATTTGTGTGAGAGTCCATGTTTTGGAGACGGTGTGTGAGTGCACATATGTGTTTATATTTGTGTTTGCTAGTGTATGTACGTATGTGTTTGAAAGCAAGTGAGAGTGTGTGTGTGTGTACCTGGATGTGAGTATGTGTGTGTGTTGTGTGTGTGATGTGTGTGTGTATCTGTGTGTTTGTGTGTTTGTGTCTGTGGATGTGTGTATGTGATGTGTGTGTGTTGTGTGATGTGTGTGTGTGTGTGTGTGTGATGTGTGGGTGTGAGATGTGTGTGTGTATCTGCCTGTGGGTGTGTCTGTCTGTGGTGTGTCTGAGGATGTGGGAATGTTGTAATCTCCCTGTGGTGTCGCAGGTACACAGGTGGACATGTTCCACCTGGAGGTGACAGGAACCCATCTCGAAAGGCTCTTTGATCGACAGTCTGTCATGACACTGGCAGTGGTTGTGCCTCATATTCCTCAGTCCAGTTATTTTTTATCCCACGCCAGCCCACTGTAAATGCAAGAACAGGAAACTGGCTGTTTAAGTGTCACTGCTCCTCATTTCGGTATGTCCAAATTAGGTAGACCAATCACAGGACTGGCCAAGAAGCTTCTTTGATTGGCTAAGAAATTGAATTGCTCCAATTTAAAGCTTAAGGACCCTTCAATTCTGGGACCTGGGCAGCGAAAGTTAGCATGGGGTGTAATCTGTCTGAATATCTGATTCACTCCTTGGCTCCAGTCCTGCCAATACAAAACCAGTGAGATAGTAGTCCGAGATATGCTAGATTGATGGCGCAGCTGGTAGAGCTGCTGCATCACAGCTCCAGGGACCCAGGTTCAATCCTGATCTCCGGTGTTGTCTGTGTGGAGTTTGCATGTTCTCTCTGTGAGTGCATGGGTTTCCCCGGGTGCTCTGGTTTCTTCCCACATCCCGAAGATGAGCAAACTGGTAAGTTGATTGACCAGTTGTGTGTAGGTGGGTGGTAAAATCTGAGAGGAGTTGATGGGAATGTGGAGAGAATAAAATAGGATTAGTGTAGGATTAGTGTGAATGGGTACTTGACAGTTGGCATGGACTTGGTGGGCCAAAGGGCCTGTTTCTGGGTGATCTGACTCGGAGTGTATGGAAATGCAACCTTTCCTTGCTCTTCTTTACTTTAGGGTTCTGTTAGGCTTCAGTGTGACCTTGGACAATGAGTTCCATTGAGCTGTTCATAGTCAAGGGGATTCAATGGCGTTGTGACAAGGTGCCCACACTAGAGTCCTCTCCAGTAGGAATCCTGGCTGACATTCCTCTCCCTCATCCATGGACAATCACGTTGATCTTAACACCAACAATTGAGGTCCACCTTGCACTAATTCCAGGTGTTATTTCACTTGACCCTGACCCTATTTACCTTGATCCTGACCCAATTTTTCCTGCACGGAGTCAAGACCCATTTTTGCAACACTGATTCCAAATTCCACTTCCCATGCCCAGACTCCAGTCCCAATATTCTCACAAAAAATCTGGATCCCATTTTCCCCACACGGAATCCTGACTCCATTTTCCCATGTAGATCCTCAATCCCATTTTCCCAGCCCAGACTCCGGAGCCCATTTTTCCTGGCGATCCCATTTTCCCTATGCAGATCCCAAACTCCATTTTCCCTGCACAGATTCTCAATCCCATGTTCCCTGTGCCCACTGCATCTTCCCCAAACTCCTGATCCTACCTTATTCTCCAGGTGCACTTGTGGTGTCTTTTTATAACTACTGTCCTGGAAATTTCACCACTGCAACCTCCACCATTCAACTGCCTTGGAGCTGAGCTGTGCATCTCTGTATGGTGTACCATCTCTGTATGGTGTTACCTTTGCAATGTTGGAAACAACAGTGACCAGGTAAAGTTAAAATCGCTCTTGTACAGCCCCGTAAGTCCAGACCAAGCCAAAGGAGCGAAAGATCCCCTTTATCCAACAGAGTGAATGTGTCATGGAGCCATATGGTAGTACAGCACCGAATCAGGCCCTTCGGCCCAACTCATCCATGCCGACCAAATGCCCATCAAAGCTAGACCCACTCGCCCGTGTTTGGCCCATATCCCTCTAAACCTTTCCTACCCATGTACCTGTCCAAGTAACTTTTAAATGTTGTTATTGTACCTGCCTCAACCACTTCTGCTGGTAGCTCATTCCACATACTGACCACCCTCTGTGTGAAGAAGTTGCCCCTCAGGTCCTTTTTAAATCTTTCTGCTCTCACCTTAAACCTATACCCTCTAGTTTTTGATTCCCTTTCCCTGGGAAAAAGACTGTGTGCATTCACCCTATGCCCCTCATGATTTTATACACCTCTATAAGGTCACCCCTCAGTCTCCCATGCTCCAAGGAGTAAAGTCCTAGCCTGCCCAACCTCTCCCTGTAACTCAGGCCCTCGAGTCCTGGCAACGTTCTCGTAAATCTTCTTTGCACTCTTTCCAGCTTAATGACGTCTTTCCAACCAAAAGTGTACACAGTCTGCTATAATTTCAATGCAGCCCTTGCTGGATCGAATCTGCACAGTGATGGGAAACTGTCAATCTCACCCTGTGGACGGCTGCATTAAGAGGTACTGGAGATGTGGCATTTTGCAGAGAGAACAAGGAGTTAAGTATCTGCACCTGTCCCAGAGTGTTTGATACCAACTAAAATGAAATATATTCTGATTCTCAGCCCGATGAGCACAAAAGAAACAGTAGGATACTTTTTATTCAAAATGTTTCTTCTTCCAGATAATTTAACTTTTTACAAACATAAAAACGTTTGCATTTCTGGTTTTAAAAATTGATATTGGCTACACATGGGCAATAGGACAGGCATCAAAACGACAAAAAAATAGCCAGTTTTTCTATGAAAAATGCATAAAGAAATATTTTTTTATCTCTCTCAACACATTTCCATTTCCTTCTCCCAACCTCTGCTGCCTCCTTTTCTGAGGGTACTGACTCTTTCTGGGATGGGGGAGGAGGGGAGGGGTTGGGGGGGAACAGTGCTGTTTTTTGGGGATACTGCCTGTTCTCCAGCACCTCACTCATCACCAACCTTCAGGTGTAAGCTCAGGCAGTACGCAAGGACGGTCCTCTCTCTGTTTCAGGGCACTAGGATGGAGTCCTGCACTGTTCTCACCCGGCAACTGCCTGGAATTGATGGAGATGATGGTGAGCGGTAACCCTTCTTCGCTCCCTGGGCTTGGTGACACCTGGACTACCTCAGGAGTTGAACCAGAGACCTTCCAGCCTATAATGCTTACTAAGTAGGTATTTCAGTCTGGCAAGCAGATTCCTGCCTTGCTGAACCGAAGTGCAGAGCCAGCAGACAAAAATATACTGAATCACCTTACGAAATATTACGGGATACAAGCGTTTATGTTCCAGAATTACATGGATCGCACATGCAAATAAAAACAAAAGGTGCAACAAAATTATTACAAAAAAATCTCTTTTGAGGAATAATTTTTCCCTTTGCATCATACTGCATTACAAAATTTCAACACAATGGTTATATAAATATTTCGTTACAGATTTCCCAGCCCCCCCCAGCAAAAAAAAACACGTCAGACTGTATTTATAATCACATACAAAACACATCAAAGTTATTAGTATTGAAGGATGGGTCCTCCATAATCCCCCATCTAACACCTCAACAGCCAGTCAATGTCTGTTGAAGAAAGCTACAATGCTGGGTACCACTAAGGGTGGAAAGAGCAGGAGGGAAGACAAGACTAAACAGCCAGTGAGTAGGGGCCAGGCAAACTACGGTCGAGAATTCTGAGAACAATGACTTTAGCTAAAGGGTTACAGAGCCGAATGTCCCGTGAAGGAATGAGACCTGGTTTCAAAAGAGCGAGGACAAATGGATTTGGAGCTTATGAAGGAAGGAAGAAAGAAGTGAGAGGAAGATCTGTCTTGGTGGTCTTTATAGAAAGAAATAGAGGTGCTTCAAGTTGGAGCATCATTCATTCCTGATCTAGCAAAATGTCTCATCCCATACGGGATTCCTCTCCTTCCCTCACTGACTCACCTGCTGTGCATTTCCATCAAGTTCATTTTTATTTCACAAATCTAGCCTTGACAATCTTTTATCCTCTCTCTCCTGGGTGTGAGGTGGTGGCAGATATAAGCAGTCATCTGGACTGGAGTTTGAATGTACAAATGAAAGGAAAACCTTCCCCATATGTGGAAGGAATGACATCAGGACTGAAGTGCATGGGAATATCCCTACCATTTTTTCCTTTATATCAACTAACCTTTATACAGTGAGTTATAGGCTCAGTTTAATTTCATCTCAATACATTCAATTCTGGTGACCCCATTACAGGAAGGATGTGGATGCTATGAAGAAGGTTCAGAAGAGGTTTACAAAGATGCTGCCTAGATTAGAGGGCAGGTGCTATAAGGAGAGGTTGAACAAACTTGGGTTGTTTTCTCTAGAGCTGTGGTGGCTGAGGGGAGACCTGATAGAAGTTTATAAAATTATGAGAGGCATAGATAGAATAGACAGCTGGTATCTTTTTCCCAGGGTCAAAATATCTAATACTAGAGGACATGCATTTAAAGTGGGAGGGGTAAAGTTCAAAGGAAACGTGTGGGGTGAGTTTTCTTTACACAGAGACTGGTGGGTGCCTGGAATGCATTGTCAGGGGTGGTGGTGGAGGCAGGTATGATAGAGGTGTTTAAGAGGTTCTTAGATAGGCACATGAGTATGCAGAGAGTGGAGTGATATGGACCATGTGCAGACAGAAGGGATTAAGTGTCATTAGCTTAATTAGTTTGACACAACATCGTGACGATGTCGGACCCATTCCTCTGATGCACTGTTCTATGTTCTATGTACAAAGTGACAGAATCCACTTTGGTTCACCTGCTCAGCACGCTGGATAGCTGATTGTAATGTGGAAAAGATCAGGCTTTCAAATTGGGAGACACCTCCCTTGTCTCAGATCACAGGTCTTGAAATGACTCTGCCGTAAGGAATTTCAGACGAACACAATTATTCCATTAGCTGGTTTAATGGTTGCAGACTTCATCCAATGTTAGTCTTCAGCCTCTGCGTCTCTTGCCTACACAAATAGGTCGAGTGCTATGTTTTGGAGAGAGGAAGGGAGGGTCAGTTTAGTTGTGGAATGTCTACATGCAGAGGGGATCTATCAAAGATACTTTGTGGACTAATGGTGACTTGGTGAACAGTTGTTCTGAAGGAGGCTTTGAACAGAGCAACTATGCAGAAAAATGCTTTCAGCATCTAATTTACAACTGAAACTCTCCCTGGCACACACAGAATCACATCTTCTGCAACTTTTGGCCTCATTATGATTGTTGAAAACCTCTAAGCTTATTAGCTGTCCCATAATTGACATGGGCCTCTTGCTTGGGGCCAAGGAAGTAATTCCAGACAACCTGCCCTGGCGTTAATGTTTGTGAATGGAAGTGGACACTCGGAACAGGAGCAAGCTTTTGACCTCTAACCCGTGAGAGCACCAAGTACTTCCAGGTCAGAAATGGCACTTCCTAGCTGATGGATTATCCTGACAACTACCATCGGGCAGGAGGTACAGAAGCCTGAAGTCCCACACCACCAGGTTCAAGAACAGCTACTTCCCTTCAACCATTTGGTACTTGAACAACTACACAACTCTAATCACTACAGTATCGCAACACCATGACTACTTTGATCACTCTGCACCAATGTGAACTTTTTTATTTTGTTTTAATTGTGTTCTTTCCTGTAAAATTTGTGCAGAATTTATGTTTTTCTTGTGAATGCTGCTTACCTGATGCTTTGTGCCCGTGATGCTGCTGCAAGTAAGTTTTTCATTGCACCTGTGCACACATGTACTTGTGCAGATGACAATAAATTCGACTTTGACAACTCATCCAATTAATTCAACTCAAGTCCAATTTATAATCAGATTTCAGCTCTACACACTTTACCACCTCCCTATTCTGGGTGGGTAACCTTCATCTCACCAAGGTCAGAAGTTTGGATACATCCCTACAGATTCATTCTACCTAGGATCCTTGATAGGTGACCCCCAACCTGCCTGTTAGGTCAGTGAAACTGAAACAACTTTTACAACATGACAGCACTTTATATATGAAAAAAATACACTGAGAAGTCTTACAATGCAGAACCAAGCTGTAAAAACATTTACCCGGGAACTCCAGTCAAAGAAGAAAGAAGTGAAAGAGAAAAGGAAAAATGATGAGTATTAAAGAAATCAGGGAAAACAACGCTTTGTTGAGCAGTATTTGCAGTCCATAATTCCCCCTCTCCTCTGCCTCATTTTATCTCATCTGGAGTGTGAAGTGTTGTGGGTTCCAGCAACTACAAAGCTTGGAAAAGCGGGCATCAATGTGTCAAAGTAGACAGGGTGCCTCAGCAATCTGTTCAAGCACTAAAGCTGTGATGGTCTAACCCTGCCACACACAACGCCCAATCTGTGTGCACCACACACACACACACACACACACACACACACACACAAAACACACATAAAATACACTCATACTTTACAGATACATGCATACCATACAAAATACACCAAACACACAACCCACACCATGTACAAATTACACTTACCACACATGAATGTGTACTAAACATACTACACACATAAAACATACACACACAGAACGTGCATGCAGAATATGTGCCCACACACACACACTATACTCATCCAGAAAATTCAAGCATTTCTCATGCAAAACACACATACTTATCCCTCACAATCGCACAACTTACACACAGACCATTACACAGGTGCTTGGCCATGCACACTCATGAGCACTATACAGAGGCACCACAAACACACTCAGAAACAGGTAACCAGCTCTTTGCACATGCACGCACACCCACGCACACCAGAGAAACCACACATATGCTGTTTATTAGGGAGAGAATTTGGACAGGGTGCAAGAGTCTAGGTTGAATTGCTTTTCCTTCCCTAGCCCAGAAGAACTGAGGCCAAAAGATGGAAAGACAAGAGGGAAAATCATAAACACCAAAGTCCTAATCAAGTTCAGCTAACTCAGTCCGCACCAGTGGCTGAAGCAAGAATGCCCTGTGGTCACTATGGTTGAATATCACAAGTCCAGATGCTGAAAACCATTCAACCCTCAGGACAGCCTACACCATTTTAATATTTCATAATCACAGCCTAGATAATCTGACAATAAAGGATACCACCTCTTTAAATTACTGTAAAATTTCTTAAACCTTTAACTTCTAATTTTACCACTCACAACAAGCAATCTATTGACACTTTATTCAGCTGCATTTTAAAAAAAAATCTGTTTTACTTCAATATCTAGTTCATAAGCCAGCTCTCATATCCAAAGGGTTAAACTGATAAGAACTGCCACATTAAACCATTATACAAAATAGAAAATTGCATTTTTTTTTAAGATTTCTTCCCCCCCCACCCACCCATCAACCTTGTCCGTCCCTCCCGCCACCACCTTTTGCCCCCACTTCCATGGGTATGAGGTTCCTTAAGTACGGTTGAAGCCGAGTTTTCTACAATGCTGCAGGGAATTCATTCAGTCCAGGCAACAAAGAAAGTCAGCTTTGTTCCTGCTTCCAAGAGAAGGCTGCTAATATTTTTGACAGCTGTTGGTTCTGGTGATGATGTTTTTGTAGTGGGTGAACTTTGCTCCTTGGAATGCGATATAGTGACAGGAGAGAACAGTCTCACATTGGAGGAACTACGAGTCCAGTCATGGCTGGGAAGACAAGAGGAGAAAACGTAAACAAAAGCACATATGTATTGATCCATCCATTCCATATAGCTACCAAATATAGAGACAACAAGGCCAGGTCAGAGCTGGACAATTTTAATACATATTGATATATTTCTAAAATAAGCTTGTCAATGCTTTTATTTCAGTTGTTCTTTTAGTGTCCCAGGTTCTCTGTGTGCAAGCTTTCCCTTTTTCCTTCTCACCTTGCGCTATTGGCACTAACTCCTTCTGGAGCTGGGTTCTGCAGGCCCCAATACATTACCATTCTTGAAGCAAGAGCCCAGAAAGCCAAGGGTTGGCAGGAAATTTGCTAATTCTTTGTCCAGCGACACACGAGATGCTGGAGGAACTGAGCGGGTCAGGCAGAATCTATGGAGGGAAATGGACAGTCGACGTTTTGGGTCGAGACCCTTCTTCTGGACTCATGCAGGAGTTAGCCTGGTGAAAAGAGGACTGTCCAGTCAATAGAGGCTAAATAGGTTGCGTCTGTACTCTTTGGAGTTGAGAAGAATGATATGTGACCTTATTGGGACATATACAATCCTGAGTGGGCACGACAGGGTAGATGTTGAGATGTTTTCGCTAATGGGAGGGTCTTGAAGGAGGGGATAGTGTTACAAGATAAGGAGCTGGTTATTTAAAATGGATGTGTGTAGAAACTTCTTTTTGCAAAGGGTGGTGAATCTCTGGAGTTTTCTACCCCGGTGAATTGTGGAGATCAGATCATTAGAAGTACATAAGTTGGAAGTAGATAAATTTTTGAAAGATCAGAGAATCACGGAGAACTGGCACAGAAGAGGAGTTGAGGCCTGGGGCAGATCAGCCATGATCATATTGAATGGCGGGGCAGAATTGAAGGGTCGAGTGGCTTCCCCCTGCTCCTACTATCTTATGTTCTTGTGTGTTTTTCAAGCAAACTGGGACGGTTTACCTTTCCTTGCCCAGATTCCGGTTATCACGTTCCAGATGCAATCAGCTAATCCAGCACAGAGCAGGGCTCAAAGCTTAGACCCTGGTTTGTATGGGTCAGTACACTCCCACAATGAGCTCGCTTGACCCATGAACACTTTCATGCTGCTGAAGGTTTGGGTTTTTATTGATACTTCATTTTATTGACATTTATTGTGTTTTCCTCTTGCATTTGACCTCCAAAAATATATCACCTCACAGTTATCTGGATTAAACTCCATCTGCCATTTCTCTGCCCAAATTTCCAACTGATCTATATCCTGCTGTATCCTTTGACAACCTTCCTCACTCTCCACAACTTCACTAATTTTTGTGTTGTCTGCAAATTTACTAATCAGATCACCTACATTTTCATTCAGATTATGTATATTACTAACAACAGAGGTCCCAGCACTGATCCTGGTGATGTTCTGGTCATATATCTCCAGTTGAACAAAACACCCCTCCACCACTACCCTCTGTCTTTTATGGCCAAGACAATTTTCTGTCAATCTGACCAACACACTGTGGATCCCATGTGATCATCTTCTGGACCAGCCTACCATGAGGGCTGAGGGACCTTGTCAAATGCTTTACCAAAGTCCATGTCGACAAGGTCCACCTACCCTACCCTCATTAATCACCTTCGTCACCTCCTCAAAACATTTGTGAGGCAGGATCTCAAAGCCCTGCTGACTATGTCCAATAAGTCCATGCATAATAAGTTATGCTGAACCTTAATGAAATCTTGGTTTGGGCAAAAGACTAGGATCTTACTTTCTCAACCTGCTACCTTACTGTGCATCCAACTTCAGCTTTCTCTATGCCTGCACATCCCTTAGAAACACAGCCTCCAGATTATCTGCTCCTCCAAGCTCTGCCTACCAAAATATTTCACTTTACGATGCTCCACGTTAAGTTTCATCTGCTCCGTTCACCAATACCTTGTAAATGACAGCAAACAATTCAGGGGCCTGCTTACACTGTTTACCACATAGTTTCCTTTGGCCCCCAACTTGCTCCCCTTCAAAGCATCAACCTTCTCATTAGCTTAACCCCACCTACATGTTCTCAGTCTCTTGTCTATTCAAAAATGGATGGAATTATCTTGTAAATTCCCTTATTCTTCAGAGGTAATTGTTACCCTCTGGGTGGTTGCTTTGTCCTGAGTTCTCTTGGAGCTAAATTGTAAAATAAGCATTCGAATTCTTTGCTGCCATTTACAAGGACCAGCTTTGTAAATTCTCATCAAAATTCAGCAGTAACTTTTATTGTAATGAATGAGGATTGTAAGAGACCAAGCAAACAATAAAAAACTGGTGGAACAGGGCAGATCAAATTTGACACAGAGATGTAAAACACAGAGCTAAAGCAATTAGATCAATGTTCTTTGGAGTTTAGAGGAATTAGGGGCGATTTTACAAAAACATGCAAGATCCCGAGAGCACATGAAAAGGTAGATGTTGGGATGTTTTTACGAGTGAGAGAATCTCAATTGAGAGGACATAGTTAGGGGGCAGTCATTTAAAACTGGGGTGCATAGGAATTTCTTCTCGCAATCTTTGGGATTCTTTACCCAGAGGGTTTTGGAGGCTGGAACATTGGGGGCATTTAAAGAGGAACTAGATACATTTTTGAAAGATCAGGGAATTGAGGGCTGTGGGGAACTGACACAGAAGAAAAGTTGTGGCCTGGGGTAGATCAGCCATGATCATATTGAATGGTGGGACAGTATTGAGGGACTGAGTGGCCTACTCCTGTTTTCTTATGATACGTTCAGCGTATTCAAAGGACAGAATTCTAAAGAGGGTGGACTTGGGACGTGGAGTTATGAGTATTTTCGAAGGTGGCAAGTTAGGAAAATAAATTATGCACAATCCCAGGCCTTGGAGCAGTAAGTCCAATGTTGGAACTGGAAGTTGGATGTGCCTACACCTGATCTCCAGCATTTGAATGGGGCCACCAACTTCCACTAAAAAAGTAAGTGAACTTGTTTTATATTCCAACTTTATTTTAAGTATGTTTGTTTTAATTAATTTATATGAGTTAATTGTGCTTTTAGGTGAATTTACTTTTTTTTAAAAAATGCTATTTTTCAATGGTTTCAAAAGGAACCTGTTCATCACAGGCAATTGGATCAATGATAAAAAGAGCTTTAACAGCCTGAAAGCCTTTGGACAGTACAGTGGTTAGAGCCGCTGCCTCATGGCTTCAGCGACGCGAGTTCAATTCTGACCTCTGGTGCTATCAGCGTGGAGTTTGCACGTTCTCCCTGTGACTGTATGGGTTTCCCTCGGATGCTCCGGTTTCCTCCCACATCCCAAAGACATACAGATTGGCGGGTTAATAGGCTGCTGTAAATTGCCCCTGGTGTGTAGGTGGGTGGCAGAACTGAAGGGTATGTGGGAAGAATAGGTTGCAGGGAAAATTAGTGTGGGAGGGATTGTAACTACTCTGAAAGCCAGCATAGACTCGATGGGCCAAAAGACCTCCTTCTGGAAAAGAATCGGGGCGTGCGATGGGCAGGGCCTTACTTTGTGTTGCCCAAGGCCTAGTGACCACGTTGACGAGGTCTCGGGGATGGGTGGGAGCTAATCTTGTGACTCTGAGGCACAGACTGGGTTCATCGCAATCCAGTCCTTGTGGTGTCAAACATGATCTGGGTTTCTCTGGGGGAAAGCGGTGGTTTATGTTGGTGCTGCTTCTCTCCACCACTGCATTTTTGGGACCTTGTGCTTTACTAGAACAGTGAATTCAAGTGCCGAGCATACATGAAATCTCACTGGCGTGTGTGGAGGAGCTGAGCAGCCTTTACCTCACTCATTCCATTTGACACTCCATATATTAACATAGCTGTTGAGCAACATCATGTGCCAGATTTTGTCCATCCCACACTACAGCAGAAATTGGGTAAAGTCATCAGAAACTAGCTGATGGTACAAAATATAAATGGGATATCTTGTTATTCACAGTTCAGGCTATTACAAACATGCTCTTCAATGGAATCGCTCAGCAAGCTTCAAACACACGCCTTATGTCAATAATTTAGAGCATGTTTTCTGTAATGTGTTTATTCTGTATTGGAAGATGAAGGATTCAAGTCCCACGCTAAGATTTGAACCCAAAGCTCCAAATACTGAGGGAGCGCTGCACTGTCAGAGGTTCCCTGTGTCAGATGAGACATCAATCCAAGACCTGAAAATGTTGCCATGGCAACATTTGTAAGATGAACAGGGAACTTCTCCCTGGTGACCTAACCAATATTAATCCCTCTCTCGACATTACTAAGAACACATATCCAGTCAATATTACATTGCTCTTTGTGGGATCCTGCTGTGCATACTATGGCAACCACCTTTCATACATCACAAACGACTACACTTCAAAAATACTTTACTAGCCATAAAATGCATTGGGACTCCTGAAAGGGTTGTAAAAGGTGCTGTAAAATGTAATTTTTCTCTCTTTTTCTGTTATTTTTAATACTCTTTACAAAAAATACAACCAGCCAAATTGTTCACCAATCGTTCCTCGAAACACCACCCTCGATCCACTCTCCATCACCCCCTCCTTATTTTGGTAAACTATGCACTTAAATATAAATGGAAAGCACCACAGAGATAAAGCACAACCTTGTATCCAATCTTTTATCTTGTCTCAAGAACCTACAAATTAAAGCGCCAACTGAGGAATTCAAGTGCCTACAGTAAACCTCTAATAATCTGGCATGTTCAGGACTTGGGTGGTGTCGGATTGACAGACTTTCCAGACTATTGGACGTTATTACTATAAATACCTCAATGCAATTTTAAGTCACTATTACTCATAATAATAGTACATTATTATGTTTCCCAGTGAACCAGGTAAGTTTAAAGGGAGAGCAGGAACTGAGTCCCAGTGAATGGAAAAAGAGCAAGGAACCTGGAACCCTGGTGAGTGCAGCAAACCAACTGCTGAGCAAAATGCCAAACCATCAGGATTTCCAAATCATCAGGAAGTGGGTCGTCAGAGCCTCACTGTTTTGCAGGGCCTGGCCTTTCATATTTCTGGTTGCATTGTTACCCGGCCATTCATACCTGATCTCATTGAGGTGGAGTCATGCACACTCGGAGGACTGGAGAGTTTACTAATGGCCCACCTCATGAATATTCTGGTTGACAGAAAAACATGGACAAAAATGGCACCTGCTACCAATGACTTGACACGAGTCATAGAGAGGATGAAGTAGGTAACAGCAAGGACAACATGAAGCTTAGCTTTCAAAGGAGGTCGATGGTGGGAGAAACTGAGAAGATCCCCTTTTTATTTTATTTTGGTACCAGGGTTTGAGGGAAAATTAGTTGGTTTCCTGTTCCTGAATGGATCTTGAATATCACATTGAGCAATTGGATTTATTTGTTATACCAGCCATGCTTTAATGATTTGCCAGTACCCTCTGACTGTGTCCAAATATCATTTACCCTCACCCACTATGGTCACTAGTGGACTTTGGCTTCTTGTCCCAATATCCCAATTGTAAAATGCACACCCTCCTAACCTAACCCCTGCTTTTCTCTCTGACCTCCTCCAACATGAATACCTCAACTCTCTTCCAATTCTGAAGCCTTGTACATTCCTGATTTCCATCGCTCTGCATGGCCATGCCTTCAGCTCCTTGGGTCCGAATCTCTGGATTTCTGGACCTCTCCCTCATCTCTCAGCACCTTTAAGCTAAAACACCTTTGACTGAGCTTTGGCTCATCTCTCCTCATTTATTTGCAATAGCACAACATTGACTTGGACTGGCCTACTATAAAGGCACTATGTGAATGCTTGTTGTTAATGTGAAAGCATAAAGGGGCGCAGCAGCGCAGCAAGTAGAACTGCTACCTCACAGCTCCAGCGGCCCAGGTTCGATCCTGATCTCGGCACTGTCTATGTGGAGTTTGAATGTTCGCTCTGTATGGGATTCTTCCAGGTGCTCTGGTTTCCTCCTACATCCCAATGCCATGGTAGTTGGCAGGTTAATTGGCTACTGTAAACTGCCCCTGGTGTGTAGGTGAAGGAAGGGTCTGGGGGACTTGATGGAAAAGTTGGAGAGTAAAAAGGGATCAGAGTAGGATTAGTGTGAGTGGGTAATTAATAGAGTCATAGAGTCGGAGTAATACAGCATGGAAACAGACCCTTCAGCCCAACTCATCCATGCCAACCACAGTACCAACCAAGCTAGTTCCATTTGTCTGCATTTGACCCATATCCCTCTAAACCCATTGTCATTAAGACTTTTATCGTCCATTTATTGATGTACTTTATTAGGCATTGTCCTAGTTATGATGACTTTTATTAATTTTCGATGGTTGGTACAGACTCGGTGAGCTGAAGGACCATTTTCTGTGCTATGTTACTGGACCACATCAAGCAAGACTTTTGAAGAGGTATGGAGGGGATGAACCACTTTAGGTTTTTTTGAGGTTGTACATTGGAGTTAAAAGAAAACATTCCTGTTTATCATTGATTATTTTTTTAAAAAACCTAACTGTTGTAGGTTCTTAAAAAGCCCAGATTCAAGTGTAAAATGAATTGTTAAATATTCTTCATTTAATGAAGCATTCTGTGAAGAGTGACCACAGGCCTGTTGCCCAGGAGAATTCTCTCTGTTGACAGCAGGTCTAGAGCAGGTAATATGATCCCAGTCTGCCTGTCTCACACAGCTCAAGATCCCCACTTCCCAAGGTACCTCAACAAACCACAGCTTTCCCTGTCTCCTGTTGTACTTTCAACCAATCCTTCACTGCTGAAATAAAACACCCTTTTGGTCATTTCTGTCTTTGGAGGTTAGATGATGTTTGATTCAAAGACTTTAATACTAAAAGATTCAGCAGCGATTGAAGGTTTATTAAATATTTCTCTGTCAATAAACAATCAAGATTGATGTCCATGGCTAATTTTCCTCTTTCACACTCGGACTGAGGCAAACTGTACTCCTGTCAAAGCCACAGGCCAGCTAGCTCTGCACAGTATCAAAACTGGTACATATTCATTTTGACAGTCCGGTTTCATAGAATCATGCAACACAGAAACAGGCTCTTCAGCCCATTATGTCCATGCTGCCCATCGAGTACCCACTTACACTAATCCCACTTATGAACACTTGATCTTTAGCCTTCTATTCAAGTGCTTGCCGAAAGTACTTCTTAAACATTGCAAGAGTCTTTCCTCCGCCCGCCCAGTGCGTTCCAGATTCCATTCCTTGCTCATCTCACAAACTAAACAAAAAAGTTCCACACTCCTGTAAGTTATGAGCTATGAGGAGAGGGTAGACCTGGTGTCTTGTTTTCATCCATTTCTTTGCATTTGGTGAGACTTCAGCTGTTATATTGTCCCAGGGTAAGACAGCATCATGACCAAGTTAAACTCACTCTCTCAGCATGTGGAGTCAACAACAACCACCTTCATGTATAGAGCATCTCGACAGTCATAGAGTCAGGCCCTTCAGCCCACCAATTCTGTGCTGGCCATCAAGCACCTATTTACACTAATCCCAGGTTATTCTCCTCACATTCCTATCAAGTATTCCCAGATTCTATCACTCACCTACATACCAGGGGCAATTTTCAGTGACCAATTGATCATCCATCCTGCACGTCTTTGGGATGTAGGAGGAAACCAGAGCGCTCGGAGGGAACCCATGCGGCTGGAGGGAGGACACACAAACTCCACACAGACAGCACCGGAGGTCAGGATTGAACCTGGGTCGCAGGAGCTGTGAAGCAGCAGCTCTACCAGCTGTGCCACTGTGTCACTCTGAGGTTGCAAAAAGCCCTGAATGGTTCACACAAAAACATGAAATTGAGGCACATGGGGAGATATCAGGGCAGATGATGAAAAGCATGGCCAGAGGACGAAAGGGAAGCTGAGAGGTTTAGGGAGGGTTTCCGGAGCTTACAGCTTGGGATCTGAAGGCCTGACAAACAAATGCGGAGAAATTAAATCTGGGGATGCTCAAGAGTTGGAGGAGAACTGAGATCCTGCTGCATCGTAGGGCTGAAGGAAGGAAGGTCAAGACCATGGAAGGAACATAGAACAGTACAGCACAGGAACAGGCCCTTCAGCCCACAATGTCTGTGCCGACCATGATGCCAATTAAACTAAACCTGTGTGCTGCACGTGGTCCATATCCCTCCATTTCCTGCCTGTTCAGGTGCCTGTCTAAATGCCTCTTAAGTGCCACTATCCTGTCTGCCCCCACCACCACCCCTGGCAGTGCATTCCAGGCACCCACCACTCTTTGTGTAAAAAACTTGACCCGCTCATCTCCTTTAAACTTTCCCCCTCTCACCTTAAAGTTATGTCCTTGGGTTTTGAAAGAATTTTAGATTACATGAGATAAGCATTGAAAGGTTTAATTTTGGGAGTGGGGGATTGGGGGGGTTGGTGGGGTTGCTTACTTGAGGACTACTCCCACAGATGATCATGAGCCACTTCCCCGAATCTGTGCTCTCCCAGTCCAGCTCTAGTAACAGTGTAGAAAGGCGCAAAGCTGTGAATTGGGTTCCAGGGACACGTAAAGCTGTGGGTCTACTGGTGGAGGGGAAGCCTGGCTGCAGAAGGTCCCTGGGGTGGGAGTCTGGAGAAACTCACAGCTATCCAGAACTCATGTGGCTGTTGCTCTTTTGAAACCTCTCACAGTCCTAGACAAAACACACAAGGTAGCCTGTTGTCTGATAAATGATCTATTTCTAAGTGTGGTCTCCAAATCTCTATCCTGGCCCTCATCCTTTTCTACTAATTGCTCTTTTTTAATTCCAAGCACAATGTCTCACACAACATTCCTCCTCGCAGAAAAGTCATTACACTCCAAACCCTCCGTCCCCAGATCTCCCACTCTTTTGCAATCTATAGTAAAACGGAAGGCCATGTTAATCATGGCTCCCTGCTTCCTGGGAAGGGCTCGTTGGCTTGGTATTGTTGAATTGGCACTGTGTTATCATGGAAGGAGGTGGAGAAATTGGTCAAGTCAGTCTAGTTGGATCTGACTTCCTGACTTGCTTACAGAGCTGTTTGAGTTGAGTCAGCCACTCTGAACATATTGGTCCTTGTAGCTTCTGTGCTGTGTCATTCTCGACCAACTACTGACTATTTTGAACACCTCCGTCTGATCTCCCTTTGGTCTCTGTACAAATATGGTTTACCTAATCTTTACTCATAACTACAGTCCCTCTCTTCTATCCTTTCAGCAAATCCTGCCTTGACATTCTTTCATCCCGTACGTTACACTAGCACTATTAACACTTTATTGAAGACTGTGGATTCACTTGCCACTCTAGGACACATAATCCACAAGAGGACAGCACAGTGGCGCAGCTGGTGAAGCTGCTGCCTCACAGCGCCAGAGACCCGTGTTCAATCCTGTCCTCGGGTGTTGTCTGTGTGGAGTTTGCACACTCTCCCTGTGACAACATAGGTTTCCTCTGGGAGCTCCAGTTCCCTCCCAAAGACCTGCAGGTTGGTAGGGTTATACAGTCGCTGTAACTTGCCCCTAGTGCCGGTGAGTGGTAGAATCTGGGGGGAGTTGATGAAAATGTGGGGAGAATAAAAAAAACACGGGATTAAAGTAGGATCAGTGTAAATGGGTCAGAGCACTGAGGGCTTGGTTCCATACTCTTGCTCTTCATGACTCTTTCATTCTAAGATGTAGCATCTTCTCATCGAGAGAGATGTGAAAAATCAGCTTGGAGAAGAGAGTCTTCCCTGTTTCCTGATTACCTACAACATCTGGGCACAGGAGTAAGGAGCACAATGGAAGATCAATGACAGACTGGTATGGCAGACTCGTGGGAGCATTTGGTTTCCTCTTCTTCCTGATTCTCAACATTCCTTCCCTCTACCCTCCACCCAAAGTAGGATATTCATCTCATTGTTGCTTGGAATCTTGCTGCGAACAACTTGGGTACCTCCAAGACCCAGTAAATCAATTTCAAAGACAATCTGTCAGCTAAAAAAAATGTTGCAATGTCAAGGACCTGACATTACTTGATTATTTTGTTCTATTATTTCATCTGCACTTTAGCTAGCGATTTGTATAACATTAGATCTTTGCTTTTATGAGTTTTTGTGTAGACCAACACACAGTTTATGAGCCTTAGGGTAATCCACAGTGAAATCAAGCTGTTTAATTAATATTGAGAAGGGCTAACTAAAATGATAAATTGAAGGGAATAAAGTGAGAGAATGTTCCTTTTTTTTAACTTTCAAAACCAGATTCCACATCCTAGACTCCTGCCCCTAAACTACTCCACTCCATTATCTCCCCAAAGTCAGATTGTTATGTGTCCATTCTTTGGTGACATAACACTCATAAAATAAAGAAATAATTTTTACTGTTGCTGGTGTGGAGTAACCTGAAATGTTGCTAATAGACGTACTTTTCAAATACATTCATCAGGGAAATTCCCAACGGAATAGATTGGACGAATCAAAGAAATACTGGCGAACTCACCTGAGAAATTAGAAATAATTCAATCTGAAACCCTTTTCTTGTTCTAAAAATGGGAACCAAACAGACGTTCAAAGTTGTGGAAAAAAATCTCAACTTCACTGCTTAATTTTAATGTGTACGATCTCTGATCCTCCTCTCCTCCCCCAACAGGCTGTGACAATGTTCTGGAAAGTTGTCACCATCACTGGCCACAAGTGAATAACAAAGAGAATAAGATGATTTTTATCTGTTTGCTGCATACACTACAGGACAAGGGTTGAGTGACAATTGTATGCCTGTGTACGTACCAACAAGTTCCCTGTAAATATAGTGTTACAGTTACACTGCACTCTCTATAAATATAACTGTAACACTATATTCTCATCTTGTCACTGCTTTTCCCTTGTACTACCTCGATGTACTTATGTTTTAGAATGATCTGTATGGATGGCATGCAAAACAACGTATCTTGGTACATGTGACATTATAAACAGCTAGAGCTTCCAATGGCCTGATATTGGAGTTACCGCAACTGAAAAGCATCTAACTCTATCCCATTGCTACCAATTCCCCCAAAAAACCTGTGGGAGGTTAATGTTAATATTTTTGTCTGATTACCATACTGGCTGCAGGACAACAAAATCATTTTAAAGATCTGGTATTGTTGGAGAGGGTTCAGAGAAGATTTATGAGGATAATTTCCGGAATGAAAAGGCTTACATACGATGAGTGATTGTCGGCTCTTGGACTGTACTCATTGGAGTACAGAAGAATGAGAGGGGACCTCATAGGAACATTTTGAATGTTGAAAGGACTGGACAGAATAGATGTGGCTAAGTTGTTTCCCTTGGTGGTTGAGTCCAGGACTAGAGTGCACAGTCTTAGAATTAGAGGGTACCCATTTAGAACAGAAATGAGGAGTAATTTCTTTAGCCAGAGGGTCGTGGATTTATGGTATTTGTTGCCACATACAGCTGTGGAGGCCCAATCATTGGGGGTGTTTAAGAAGGAGATTGATAGGTATCTAATTAGTCAAGGTATCAAGGGATGTGGGGAGAAGGCTGGGAATTGGGGCTAGATGGGAATAGTTTAGCTCGTGGTGAGGTAGCAGAGCAGACTCGATGGGCCATATGGCCACCTTCTGCTCCTTTGTCTTTTGTGATCTTGTGACTGGGCCTTCTGTATACAGAAATAAACATTCTCTTAACCACTACCTTTGCCCTTATGGTGGTGAAATCAGTACTGGCTCGAGTAAGATGGGCCAAATAGAGTCAATATTATGTTCAGCTACAAGACATGTATTGCTGGCAAGGCCAGCATTTAATGCCTGTCCCTGGAGAAGATGGTGGTGAGCTTTATGAGGAACCACTGCAGGCCACATGGTGAAGAGCTGTGGGCACAGCCAACTAAGATGATAAATTGAGGCAAATAAATTTAAATCGCAATGGGGAGAATATTCCTTTTTTAACTTTCAAAGCCTTCCATACCCCAGATACATGGCCCAAACCACAGCCCTCTGTTATATCCTCAAAGTCAAGCTACTACATGTCTAGACTTAAGTAACATAACACCCATAAAAAAAGATAAAGAAATAATTTTATATCAGCATTGGCAGATCGAGGATTTACAAGAAGGAATGGTGATATATTTCTGAGTCAGGATTGTGCGACTTGGAGGGGAACCAGGAGGCGTGGTGTCCCCTTGTCTACAAGTTGTTACTTTGCACAAGGTTTGAACACAACTTTTAACACTCTAATCTCTCTGTTTAAAACTGACAAGCAATTAACAAAAGAAATGTTTTATTAAAAAGAGCACAGTACTATGACTCTCTAAAGCATCTCAAGACATTGGCACTGAATATTCCTTAAGTGCAATGATTGCTACAAAGGCAAATGAAACATTTGTACACAGCAAGATCCCACAAACAGCAATGAGATAAATGGCCAGATAATCTTTCTGGAGAACATTGGTTGGGGGCTAACCAATTGTCAGGACATCAAGGGGACATTTTGGCTCTTCTTTGGATGGTTTAGACCCTTCACAATCCCATAAGCCACTGCAGAATTGTGTGTGTGTGTGTGTGTGTCCTGAATAAACCCCCAAAATTTCGGACAGCCAAAAGGCAGTGCCCTGGGGAGAGGCCAGTGAACATTCTGTGCATTGTTCCCCTGACAGTCCAAATTTATGAAAAAAAATTCAGACACACCATTCTCTGAACATCATCGAATTTCAATGCTGCTCACTGTCCCAATCTGACCTCCTGTGGTTGGGCCACTCTGAATCACCCTTGGACAAACAGGATTCAACTTCCACCCATTGCATTGAGTTTCCTCCAGCATCCCAAAGCTGTTCAGGTGGGTTAACTGGCCTCTGGAAGAGTGGGTGGGTGGGAGGAGATTCGGAGGGGGGAGCTGATGCGCATGTATGAGAGAGAATAGGTTATGGCGAAATAAGTGGGGAACGGGACTGGTGAAATGCTCTGATGGCCGGCATAGATTCGAGGGTTGGAATGGCCTTCTTCTATGTCGCATGAGCTATGTTAAAAATGGAAAAAAAAATCCTCCTCATATTGTGGAGACCCCTTCTCCTGAGATCATGGTCCTTAGATCCAGACTCTTCAGCTTGTAGTCCCTTTCAATCTACTTGCTGCTTTCACTTTTCCACAGCCCTCCCTGATAGTCACAATCTTCTAGAACACTTAGTTTCCTAACCACTCCAGGGCAGCGCAACCCTTTTTACTGTCTGGGTGACTGGTTGGTAGAGGGAGGTAGTTATAACCATACAATGCTGCATTGGGTGGAAGAGCACTGCAGTAGATGCAGGGGAGATTTATGAGGCGATTGTATGGGTGGAAAGTTATAGTTACACAGAGGCTGGCACAGTGGTGCAGCTCGTAGAGCTGCTGCCTCACCGCTCCAATGTCCTTGGTTCGATCCTGACCTCCGATGCTGTCTGTCTGCCTGTTTTCCCTCTGACCGCATGGGTTTCCTCCGGGTGCTCCGGTTTCCTCCCATAACTCAAAGATATGTGAGTTGGTAGGTGAGTTGGCCGCTGTAAATTGCTCCTAGTGTTTGGGTGTGTGTAGAATTTGGGAGAAATTGATGGGAATGTGGGGAGAGTAGATTACAGGGAAGATTAGTGGGGGAATGGGATTGTTTTGTGAGCTGTATGGACTTGATGGGCCAAAATGGCTTCCTTCTATGTCATAAGGCGATATAGAGAGAATGAGCGGCCTGAATTTGTTTAGAACAGAGGAGAGGAAAGGGAGATTTATCTGAGGTGTACAAGATTATGAGAGGTTGGGCAGGGAAGATCTACCTTCTCTGATAGAGAGAATGGAAGAGATATGGCAGAGGTGTCAGCTAATAGGCAGAGGATAAGGGGAGACTTTTGGGGGTCAGGAGCTCACTGTACAAGAGGTGGTGGAGGCACCAACCCGAATTACCTGGGAAAGCAACTGGAGAGTTTTAGGGGAGCAGCAGAGTGGAACGGCAGATGGTGTTGCTGGCTCACAGCTCCAGTGACCCGGGTTCGATCCTGACCTCCGGTGCTATATGTATGGAGCTTGCACATTCTCCCTGCGACCACACGAGTGCTCCAGTTTCCTCCCACGTCCCAAAGGCGTGCAGGTCGGTGGGTTAGTTGGCTGCTGTAAAATTGCTCCTAGTGTTTGGGTGTGTGTAGAAGCCGGGGTGGGGAAGGGAGTGAATGGGAATGTGGGGAGAGTGGGTTACAGAGAAAATTAGCAGGAGAATGGGATAGCGTTGTGGGCTGGTATAGACTCAATGGGCCAAAGTGGCTTCTTTCTATGTCATAAGGAGATATGGAGAGATTGGAAGTCTGGATTTCCCCGGCTGCTCCGGTTTCCTCCCACATACCGAAGACGTGCGGGTCAGTAGGTTAATTGGCTGCTGCGATTTGATTCCAGTGTATAGGTGAGTGCAGAATCTGGAGGGAGTTGATGGGAATGTAGGGAGAGTTAAAAATGAGACTAATTGAAGTGGGTGCTTGATGGTTGGCACAGATCTGGTGGGCTGAAGGGCCTGTTTCCACGCTGTGTGAATCTATGACTTGGGGGCGGGGGTTAGAGCAACTGGTAATGCCCATATGGTGCCATTGCCATGACAATTCCGCCTCCCCTACCACCCGCCCCTCGCCATGTCCTCCACACCTGGACCACGCGCCTCCTCACGCACAAATTCAATTCAGCCAAAAAGCCGTTCTTCCTCACCTCGGAATCCACTTCCGTTCCCACTGGAGCAGGCTGGGGAGGGGGACTCTTGGGGTCGGATCACCGGTGCAAATGCGCTCTTTTGTTTCACTGCGGGGAAGACAGAAGATGAGAAGGGAAGTATGGCAGAGGTGCTGCAGGAGAGAGGGACGGCAGAGGCCACAGTCGGGCTGGGAGGCATAACTGCAAGAAAATAAAACAAAAAGGAGGAAGAAAAAAACAGCTCTGTCTTAGACATAAAGTCCCAACGTCTCCTGCAGAAATGGAGTACTGGATATGTGGGGTGAGGTGCATTTATAACTTAAAGGGCACAAAGTTTGTTAGACAATATTTGGTGTTCTTTCCTTTTGAAGATGTACCTAGACGCCATTTCGCTATGACTTTATAATTTAAAGGATTGGTATCTATGGGAATGTTTCATCCATTTGAAAATACACCCAGCCATTGCTTTGTCATGAGTTTATGGGTAGCATGGTGTCGCAGCTAGTAGAGGTGCTGCCTCATTGCTACGGTGACCCAGGTTCGATCCTGACCTCTGGCGGTATCTGTGTGGAGTTTGCACGTTCTTCCTGTGAGCGCGTGGATTTCCCCCGGGTGCTCTGGCTTTCCTCCCACATCCCAAACACGTGCAGGTTGGAGGGTTAATTGGTTACTGCAAAGTGTGTAGGGGAGCAGTAGAATCTTCGGGGAGTTGATGGGAATGTAGGGGAGAATAAAATCCAATTACTGTAAATGGGTGCGGACTCGGTGGGCCAAGGCGCCTGTCTGTGTACTGTTTGATTCTGTGACTCTATAATTTAAAGGATACCACGTTTGCAGATCAGTATTTCACAAATACTTTATCCCATTTATGCCTGTGATGCTGCTGCAAGTAAGATTTTCATTGCACCTGTGCATACATGTACTTGTGCATGTGACAATAAATTCGACTTTGACTTTAGACTTTTACATTTTAACCATCGCTTTGTTATGAGTTTATAATTTAAAGGGGCTCTCCTTAAAGGTTAGTATTGGGTTCCACCCAGTTGAAAATAAATCTACCCACCACATTGCATCACGCCTTGGAAATGCATTTTAAAATGTTAATCCTGCTTCTCGTTCAACAGATGCTGCCTGACCCGAACCATTTCCTGTTTTGACTCCAGATTCCCAACATCCACAGGTTTGTTTTTGTCTTTTCTCTTCCCTTTCCTTCCCTCCTTTCCAGAAGCCGTCAACTCTGAGTTGGGCTGATGTTGCCAGCACCTCAACCAAGTGGGCATTCTTTGTGTGACTATTCAACTACAGAGGAGTCCAAGTCAATTCCCCATCCTGCTCTTGCTTGTTGTCCCAAGGAGAAGCCTTTTAAAGTGATCAGGGTGATAGATTACATGGAACTGACACAATAAGATTTAAGCTACTTTACATCATTTATTATTCAGGGATGTCAGTAGGTTGAAACCTTTGGTTGTTATTTACATTTTTGAGGTGTTAAGGTGAGCAGCAGATTCATACTACGGATTCATCCGTTGATGTGGTCAGAACTTATAGACCTAGTCTGCATTGGTCATTGGGTGGTTGGTTCATTTACCCAGTGAGGTGGAGTGTGCAGATCACAAGGGTCAAAGCAAGTACTAAAGTGTCAGTGGCTTTCAGCTACAAATGGAAGGGCTGTAGGTAACTGTCCAAAAAAAGCCTCAACTTATTCCACAGTTCAGACCTTATGTTGGTTCCTGGTTCCCCTGTTCTTGTGTTCCAAGCCCCTCCTCATCTTTACAATTCCCTATCAGATCCCTGTCCTCTTCTGATCCTGTCCTCTTGCTTATCCCCATCTTCCTTTACCTCACTGAGTTCTGGGAGCCAGAGCTCTAGAACTTCCGTCCCTAAATCTGCCTCTCCTTTGTCAAGGTGCTCCTTTTCGGCTAAGCTTTAGTCACCTTTCCTTTGACTGTGCATCAGCTTCTGTCTGATTACGGGTTGGTTAAAAATAAAGGTTGGGATTTATGGAATATCCTAAAGGAGCCACGCAAATGCACGTCATTGTTGTAAAATCCCTATGACCTTTCTTGCTGGAGACTGAGAGGAAACACCAGGCAGCTGGCTTCTCCCAGCGTGGGAAGCAGTGATTACGGCTCTTTATAAGGCCAAGGGACCATGACAATCTCGCTGCAGAGTGAGCTCATCCTGGTTCCGTAGTTCAAATCCCTTATGGCAGTGGGGCAGGGGATGGGGAGGGCTTAAATTCGAGTCACTAACTAAATCAAGAACAAAAAAAATTGGTGTAGTAGTAACCATGAAAAGATTGGATTGTCACACAAACCCATCTGGTTCACTAATATCCTTCAGAGGTGACTCCAGACCCACTGGAGTGGTTGACTCTTGCCTGCCCTCTGTGATAGCTCAGCAAGCCATTCAGCTCAGGGGCCATTATGGATGGGAACTGAATGTGGGTCTTGCTGGTGATGGCTGCATCCCATAAACATGTAAGTGAAAAAGACATGAAGAATAATGGGACAAAAGAGAAGAAAGCACTTTAATGGTTCAGGAGCATCATCTGTTTCTTGGTAGAGTTTACTACTTTCAGCTTCATCTAAGCATCACCTCAGATATCTTTCAATGACACAGAGGAAGGCCATTCAGCCCATTGAGACCATACCACCATCCCCTAAATCCTATTCCCCCTCTCATTTCCCTGAAACTTGTATTTATTCTGTCTTTTTTGCCGCTAACCTAAGGGGGGTAATTAACAGCAGCCAATTGACCCACCAGTGTGTCTTTGGGATGCAGCACCTCTGAAATTCACTGAAAATCGCACATTATTTAAAAAGCAAGTTTGCCCATTGACCTGTGGCCTACAGGGTTTATACTTCAACAGCAGACACATTGCTTTCAAGGACCAATGAAGTCACAACCTTCAATGTTGCTCACGATCCCCTTTGTTAAGCTTAGAATTCAATCAGCATCACTACTTTAGCTTCTCAATTATGTTTCCCAATCAGGCTGCTGAAAAATCCATTCTCAGCTTAAAGCAGAGCAAGAACATGGTAAAGCAACATGGTTCGCAGGCATAAAACAAATAAATGTCAGAAACACTCAGCAGGTCAGACAGAATCTGTGAAAAGAGGAGCAGTTAGCATTTCAGGTCCAGGAAAGAGAGGAAATCAAATTAGTTTTCAGCAGTAGAGAAGGTGGGGGAGGGATATATAGAATAAAGGCAATATCTCTGATACGGCAAGACCAAGTGGGTTAATGGGAAAGTAGCGGTTACAAGTATATTATGCTGCTTTATCTATATTGCAGAGATGCTGCCTAATCTGCCGAATGTTTCCAGCATTTTCTGCTTTTTTTCTTCAAATTTCTAGCATCTGCGGGATTTTTTGATTTTCATAGTTTGCAGGCAGTCTTAAGAAAATTTTGGTTTGCCTGAGATGGCCCTTTGCACTGTTTCCTGTGAACTGCTGATTTTAAAAAAAGCATTAATGCTAGAGCAGTTAATATTCCCAGCATCAGGAGAATCCCTGTCACTCAACACAGCACAAGAACATAAGAACCAGGAGTAGGAACGGGCTATTCAGCCCCTCGAGCCTGTTCTGCCTTCGACAAGGTCATGGGCGATCATCTACCTCAATGCTTTTTTACCTGTTGGAATATTAATCCTAAACTTCTAAGTTATTGCCGAAAAGCACAATTTGTGTTACTGATACAACAATGTACCTCAGCTCATCTTTTTCTTCCCTTCACCTACCCTCACTCTGTTTTTAAAATTTTGAAGAGTTAAGAAGGCTGTTGTCCTTCATCATATCAGGGCAGGGAATATAAGACCATGGAGGTCATGATACAATTTTGATTCAGCCACAGCTGGAGTACTGTGTGCAGTTCTGGTCACCACACTAGAGCAAGGATGTGACTGCATTGGACAGGGTGCAGAGGAAATTCACCAGCATGTTGCCCTGGGATGGAATGTTTCAGTTATGAGGAGAGATTGGATAGGCTGGGTTTGTTTTCCCTGGGGCAGAGGAAGCTGAGGGGGTACCTGATCGAGGTATTCAAAATTATAAGGGGCATATGGAGACACAAGAGACAGCAAGTGCTGGGACCTGGAGCAAAAAACGAGCTGCTGGAGACACTCAGCGGGTCAGGCAGCATCAGTGGAAGGAAATGGACAGTCAACTTTTCAGGTCAAGACCCTTCATCTGGACTGACGTTAGAATCAAGATGAAGGGTCTCGACCCGAAACGTCAACTATCCATTTCCCTCCACAGATGTTGCCTGACCCACTGAGTTCCTCTGGCAACTCGTTTTTTGCTAGGAAGGGCATATATTGGTTAGATAGTAGGAAAATTCTCCTCATAACCAAGGTGCCCACAACAGAGGCCATAGGTTCATGCAAGGGATAAGAGGTTTAGAGGGAATCTGAGGAATAATTTGAACGATATAAAAATAGGGGGCTATGTGGGAGGGAAGGGTTACATAGATCTTAGAGCTGGATGAAATGTCGATTCAACATTATGGGCTGAAGGGCCTTTGTGCTGTGTTGTAATGTTCTATGTTCTCATTTGTTTCATCCAGTAGGTGGTTGGAATCTGCAATGCACTGCCTGATGGGGTGGTGGAGACAGAGACTCTCAACGTCTAAGAAATATCACAAGATCACAAGACAAACGAGCAGAAGTAGGCCATTCAGCCCATCGAGTCTGCTCCACTACCTCACCATGAGCTAAACTATTCTCCCATCTAGCCCCAATTCCCGGCCTTTTCCCCATATCCCTTGATACCTTGACTAATTAGATACCTATCAATCTCCTCCTTAAACACCCCCAATGATCGGGCCTCCACAGCTGTATGCGGCAACGAATTCCATAAATCCACGACCCTCTGGCTAAAGAAATTTCTCCTCATTTCTGTTCTAAATGGGTACCCTCTAATTCTAAGACTGTGCCCTCTTGTCCTGGACTCACCCACCATGGGAAACAACTTAGCCACATCTACTCTGTCCAGTCCCTTCAACATTCGAAATGTTTCTATGAGGTCCCCTCTCATTCTTCTGTACTCCAGTGAGTACAGTCCAAGAGCCGACAATCGCTCATCGTATGTAAGCCCTTTCATTCCAGGGATCATCCTCGTAATTCTTCTCTGAACCCTCTCCAACATCAGTACATCCTTCCTAAGATAAGGGGCCCAAATGAGCACTTGAATCTCCAAGGCTTAGAAGGCTATGGATCAAGTGCAAGTAAATGGGATTAGTATGGATGGGTACTTGATGGCAGATAACATGGACGTGGTGAGCAGAACGGCCTTTTTCTGTGCTGTATGACGCTACAAAGAATTGTAAATAATTCAAAAAATAACCACACTTATACTTGCTTTAATGTGTCTCACTTGCATAGAGCTTGAAGCTATCGAGCACTTCGCTGACGTATAATCATAAATGTAATCTATTACCACTCTCCCATAGGACAGGTGGAATAGGTTAGAGGACAGAAAAATCATTGAATAATCAGGTATACAGATATAATTCAGCCTGTATTTCGCTCACATACTCCATTCTTTTCATATGACATTTTCATTCTTTCTAATTATCAAGGCCTAATTTGTGGATGGACTTCAAAAAAATTGTGGCCATTGCGGATAAGATGGACAAAGTTCCAAAAAAATAATATTAACTTTTATTATTTCTGGCAATTTGCAAAGGTCGGGAGGCATGTTTGTTTCAAGGGGGAGGAAGCAGATTAAATACTCTTTAAAACATTACATTAACTGAAAAGCCTGGATAGAGTGGAGATGGAGAGGATGTTTCCATCAGTAGAAGAGTCCAGGATCCGAGGGCACAGCCTCAGAATGAAGGGACGGTCCTTTAGAACAGAGATGAGGAGGAATTTCTTCATCCAGAGGGTGTTGAATCTGTGGAATTGGTTGCCACGATGGGCTGTGGAGACCAAGTCATTGGGTGTATTTGAGGCAGAGACTGATAGGTTCTTGATTGGTAAGGGGGTTAAGGGTTGTAGGGAGAAGGCGGGAGAATGGGGTTTATAAAATAATCACCCACGATCGAATGGCAGAGCAGACTCAGTGGGCTGATTGGCCTAATTCAGCTCCTATATCTTATGGTCTTATGGATTTACGCCATTAAATTGTGCTTGTAGCGAGTTTTTTTGTGTAGTTGTCATCATTTATCAATATGCACGCCTTGGTGCACTGCAGCTCATGGTTCCAGTCCAGGGATGTGAATTGGTTGGGATCCCGGAATCTACTGCAGGAACAGGTGAGCCTGGGATCTGGGATTAGTGGGATGGATGGCAGGCACCTGAAATTGCGGATTTCTCTATTTCCGCAACATCATAATTGAGTCAGGGCCTCAGTAATTACACATGATTATAAAGCTACATGATAATTTTGGGATTCATGGTGGTAGGTTCATTTATAATACAGGTCGATTGCTACAATGCCACCACTGAGAGATCATTGTAATTACAGTGTGACATTTACATACGAAATTTCTGTTAGGCATGTAGATGTAGGAATAAAAGCTTGTAGGCGTGCATGTGAAAGTTGTTTTATATGTCATAAATACAGCAACAGTGTATGCAGCAACGCAAAGTGTCTCATAATATAACATGTACACTTGTGTTGTACCCCAGGAACACAGTAGAAATTTATTCTCCGTTGCTTGGTCTGTGTTCATAAATCAGATATGTAGAGGTCAATGGCATGCTACATCGAAAGTGGAGTTGCACAGACAGCAACTACGTTTTCTTTTAGTGTAAGTGATAGAGATGAAATTTATACAGCGTTCTTTGTTATCGGAACTAAATACCCAATTTTATATAATATGCATTATGTACTAAAGACAGGGATACGGCACACAGTTTCACGCAACGTGCTTCTACAACAATATGTTTGGGAGTGTTACACTTCAGTAATGTACAGTATGTCACTATGTGCTATATATTTGAAAAGAGACATTACATTACATTATTTTGTAATCAAACAAATTATACCAGTGCAATAAACTTTAGAAGTGCCACATTCCCTGGAGAATATGGAGCATCAGATTGCAATGTAATCTTCATTAAACTATTAAAAGCACACAGGGAAAACATAGGTTTTGACTAAACTGGAAGCATGATTGGAAGACCATGTTATATTGAGAGCAAGCTGAAAGAGCATCTATATTAAAATGTCATATTTTGATTTAAGAGGGATTATTGAGGACAGCACTGAGATGATGTGATGCCTTTCATACTGAATAGCTTGTCAAGTCTCACATTCTAAGTTTACACGTGAAGGAAAGCCACGTGGGTGAGGGTACTAGAGAGCTTCTTGCTCCTGAGGCATTGTATCCCAGCCTGTGTGTGTTTCAAGGAAGAAAGGGAAGAAAGTTGCGAGGGGGAGAATTCCATGAAGATTACACAGTCTGCAATGATATCACTCCCTCGAGGTTTGAGGAGGACAAGTGTCTGGCAAGGAGTTAATGGTGTGAAGTAGGAGGAGGTGAGAGTGTCCAAACTGAACAAACTGTAACAGCTTATCCAAAAAGCAAAGTCAACCTATGCCCTGCAGTCTCAGTTCTTGAAACAAAAATGCATGCAATTATCTACTACAGCTCATTTGTCCACAGCTGAGGGGGGAGAAAAGCAGTTGTTTCCCAGGTTTTTGGATGTGGTTAAGACTGCACAACACCCTTCCTTCTCCAGTTTTGGCTCTCACTTGTAATGTGATGCCACTGCTTATTTCTTAATGTTTCAACTTCCCTCCCAATACCCCCTACCTGGGCAGTTTGCTTTGCAACAGGCTGCTGGTCCCATAAAGAGCTCATATCTTCATGCCGAGAGATTGCAGAGGCAAAGCTATGTCTGGGCCTGAAGTATCTTTCAGACATGAACACACATCAGATTCTCAATTTTACTTTATCATTAATTGCCTTTTTGGGATGTGAACACTGCTGACGAGACCAGCATTTACTGCCCATCCCTAAGTAACCCTTGAGAAGGTGGTGACGGGCCATTTTCTTCAACTGCTTCTTGTGAAGGTGCTGTTGGGGAAGGGGTTCCAGGACTTAGACCCAGTGACAGTGAAGGACTAATGATATATTTCCACGTGGGGATGATGTGTGACTTGGAGGGGAACCTGCAGGTGGTGTTGTTCCCCTGTACCTGCTTCCCTTGTCCTCCTTGGTGGTAGATGATGTGGTTTTGGGAGGCTAAAAATCGTATTAAAGTTCCAAGCAGAAACCAACCGGGTTGGCACTAGTAACCACATATGTAAGTGATTCTACTGTCAGAATTACGTTGTGGTCAATCGAAAAAAAGGAATCAGGGGTGCTTACAAGATTGCGGACTGACAACAGCCAGTTTCCTGTTTTGCACTACTGCATAAACTCAAGTCCCATGAGGTCCAACAATGACCAGCTCACCACCAGTCGCACATTTAGGAACTTCTAATCCTGGGCGACATCGCACCAGTTTTTAGAATCATTCTGATGGTCCTTCCCTGACATCGCCTCAGACTGGGATCACTGGACAATGATTTGGAAAAGGAACAATTCCCTTGTTGAAGAGCATCCCACAAAAACCTGGGTTTTCCCTTCCCTCCCCCCTCCCCCACCAATTCCCTGAGCCCAGTTTTGAAACCTGACACAAACCATTTGAAGCAACTCATGAGATGCTGGAGGAACTCAGCGGGTCAGGCAGTATCTATGAAGGGAAGTGGACAGTCGATGTTTTGCGTCAAGATGGAGTCCAGATAAAGGATCTTGATCTAAAACGCTGACTGTCCATTTCCCTCTACAGATGCTGCCTGACCCGCTGAGTTCCTCCAGCATCTCGTGAGTTGCTCCAGATTTCAGCAACTGCAGTCTCCTGTGGCTCCACAAACCATTTGGAACCAGGACCAAAACCTTGCTGAAATCTGGATGTAGAACCACACTGCTGACAAAATAATTGACCCCAGCTGCACAAAAACCCCTCCAACACATCAGGTTGTTGCGTGAGAAGCAAGAGAACCGTTGGGAAAATAAGTTAGTGAGACTGCCTCCGTCTTGTAGAGTTACATTGAAGAAAAATGACACTTACTCCCATAGGGTGAACTGGCGGGAGAGCTGTTTAGGAATCCTGGGGAACTGGGCACACCGAGGTTCGACATTGGCACGTTGCTGTAGCCATTGATGTTACCGCCAACTGTGCTATAGTTTGACTGTTGTGGTGAGTGGGTGGGTGCATAGCCCCGGGGAGAGATGCTGCTGCTGTTGTGGATGTAACCTGTCCACAGAAACACAGAAAGACTAGCATCAGTGTACCAAAGCACCAATATAACAGTTCACATATACAGAGTAAGAACAGGGTCAATGCACCAAGGCAGCAATATAACAGTCAACGTATACAGGGTGAAGAACAGGGTCAGTGTACTGAGGGACTGATGAATCCAGTTGGCATATACAGAGGAGGACTGGGGTTCGTGCACCAAGGCACCAATATAACCAGTCTGTATATATAGAGGGAGAATGAGGTTAGTGTACCATGGCCCCAGGGAGAGATGTTGTTGCTGTTGTAGCCCACAAAAACAGAGGAAGACTGAGGATACTGTGCCAAGGCACCAATATAACAGTTGGCGAAGAACAGGGTTAGTACTGTGGCTGTGATGAACCCAGTCTGCTTATACAGAGGGAGACTGGGTTCATCCAGTCTCATCCATCTGCTTACACAGAGGGAGACTGGTGAACCATAGCGCCGAGATAACCAGTCTGTATATACAGAGGAAGAAGTTTGGAGCACCGATATACCAAGTTGCCATACACAGAGGTACTGAGGCACCAATATAACGAGTAACACGCAATCTGCTGAAGGAATTCAGTGGGTTGAGCAGCATCTGTGGGAGGAAAGGAACTGTTGATGTTTCGAGTTGAAACCCTGTGTCAGAATCCGCATCAAAACCCCGCATCGGTCCTGATGCAGGGTTTCGACCCGAAATGTTGATACTTCCTTTCCTCCCACAGATGCTGCTCGACTCGCTGAGTTCCTCCAGCAGATTGTTTGTTGCTCCAGGTTCCAGCCTCTGCAGTGTCTTGTGTCCCCACCAGTATAACCAGTCTGTATATACAGTGGAGGAACAGGTTAGCATAACATGGCATCGAGGAGGGATGCTGCTGCTATTGTGAATGTAACCTGCCCACAAAAAGGGAGGAAGACTTGGCTGTAGAGTACCGAGGCACCAATACAACATAATTCAAAGACAAAATTCACATTTTTTTGCTTGTAAACATTTGCCAATCTTGGGAGTCCAGGCATGCTCTTTCTCCGGACTGAAGCACGTCACCTGTATGTAGCAACAAAACCATGGCCAGTTTTTCTAATGCCTGTTTGCCAAATGATGGTGTTGATGAGGGCCATCCCCTTGGCAACCTAATTGGCTAATGCACCACCTGGCTACGCCAAGCATCCACGAAGGATGCATTGTGTCTGACATTCTCTCTTGGCAGATTGGAGGTACCACACTTGTCTTGTATGTTCCTCGGAGATAGGAGAGGTGTCGATCCTGAAACTATGTGGCAATGGATCACTGGCAACTGAACCCTGCCAGAGTGTCACAGAGTCACACAGCATGGAAACAGGGCCATTTGGCCCACCATGTCCATGCTAACATGGGCACCGATCCATATTAATCCCATCTTCCAGCAGCTGGCCCCTACCCTTCTATGACTAGAGCAACCAGATACACACTGGCAGAATCTTTCACAGAGATACAAGAGACTGCAGATGTTGGAATCTGAAGCAACACACTAAGGTGCTGGAGGAACTCAGTGGGTCAGGCAGCATCTATGGAGGGAAATGGATAGTCCATTTTATCTGGACCAAATTAAGGGTCACAACCTGAAATATCAGCTGTCCATTTCCCTCCAGGGAGGTGGGGCGGGTGGTGAAGAGAGTGAGAGAGAGAGAGAGAGAGAGTGAGAGAGTGTGTGAGAGAGTGAGAGAGAGAGTGAGTGAGAGAGACGGAGAGGGAGAGAGGGAGAGAGGGGGAGGGAGAGGGGGTGGGGGAGGGGGAGGAAGAGGGAGAGGGAGGGACACACACATACACACACACACACACACACACAATAAGGTGGCTTGTGAGGTCAAGAGTCCATCTTACTGTACTAGGTGACGCTCAATAGTCTTATAACAGCGGGACAGAAGCTGTCCTTGAGCCTGGTGGTACATGCTTTCAGGCTTTTGTATCTTCTGCCCAATGGGAGGGGGAGAAGAGAAAAAGTCCGGGGTGGGTGAGGTCTTTGATTACGTTGGCTGCTTTACCAAGGCAGCGAGAAGTGTAGACAGAGTCCATGGAGGGGAGGCTGGTTTTCATGATGTGCTGAGCTGTGTCCACAACTCTCTGCAGTTTCTTGCAGTGTCATTAGCTGAACTGGCCTACACGTGATTCCAAATCCATGTTTAGTTGCCTCTCAGGTCTGGCGTACTTGGGATGGACAATAAATTGCCGGTGACGGTCACATCACAGGAACAACTGATGGAAATTAAAATTGACTGAGTAATGAAAAATGTCTTTATTGCAAAGGAATGCAGCCTCCCTCCTACTTGCAAATCCTGTTGATGGACCCTGACTGTTTGCTGGATTGTACATGTGCCACAGGAGGTCACCGTTGACAGTGACAGGATGGATACAACGAGAGCTCTTCTGCTTCACTCATCTCTCTTCAGCCCTGATCCTATTGTACACAGTGAAAACCTCTAACGCCGTCTTGACCTCAGTCCTGGCAAGGTTTTTATTTTCTTTTTCAGTACTAAATATTGACAGTATCAACAGCCAAGTGTGATCTGCCCCACAGAGAACAACCACAACCTAATGCAGAGTTCTATAACATGGAGACAGGCCCTTCAGCCCAAACATTCCAGGCCAACTATTGAGTACTAATCCTACACTAATCCCATTTTATTCTCCCCACATTCCCATCAGCTCCCCCCAGATTTTACCATTCACCTACACACTGGGCCCAATTTACAGTGGCCAATTAATCTATCAACCTGCACGCCTTTGGGATGTGGGAGTAAACTGGAGAACCCAGGGGAAACCTAGGTGGTCACAGGGAGAACATGCAAACTCCACAAAGGCAGAACCGGAGGTCAGGATTGAACCAAGGATACTGGAGCTGTGAGACAGCAGTTTTACCACTGTGTCACTTTATTATCCAACAGGGGGCACTGGGGGTCTATGATTGATTATTCCAGAAACGCTGGGACTTCACCCTTGTCTATTCTGTTGTTACACAGATTCACCACCATCTATTGCCCATCTTTAATTGCCTCTGAGTAGGTGGTGGTGACAACTGAGTAGCTTGCTAGGCCACTTTTCAGTCAACTATTTGAGGTGGGTCTGGAGTCACATGTAGGTAAGACTGGGTAAGGACAGCAGATTTCCTTCCCTGCAGAACCTTAGTGAACCAGATGAGTTTTCAGAAGAGCTGGTCGTTTTTGTGGTCATTGTTATTAATGACTAGTTATTGGAATTGTTTGAAATTATTAACTGAATTTCAATTCTACAAGTGCCTTGGTGGGATTTGAACTCAGGTCTGTGGATTGTTGGCCCTGGTCTTGGGATCGCTAGTCTGGGAAATTAACCGCTGTGTCACCTCGCTAACCAGGAGGTTCCTGAAAGGAAGGATAATTTTAAACTTGACCCTGCACAAAGCACCCAGGTGAAACACTGAATGAGTAGCAGTAAGATCAGTAGAAGTGGCACTTCACCAAGAGGCACAAAATTGGAGCGACAATCTGCTGGAGGAACTCAGCGGGTCGAGCAGCATCTGTGGGGGGAAAGGAACTGTTGACATTTTGGGTTGAAACCCTGCATCAGGACTGCCTCATCAGGACACCCTGCATCAATGTTCCTCCAGCAGATTGTTTGTGGCACTTCACTAGTTGTACGTGTTACACCGAATCACAAGTTCTTCTATGTGTTCTTTAGGAAAACCATATCCATCCTTCAGAACTTTAGAACATAACTAACAGGAGCAGGAGTGGCCACACAGGACACTGCAGACGCTGGAATCTGGAGCAACGCACAAGATGCTGGACAGATTCAATGCGTCAGACAACATCAATGGAGGGAAATGGCTAATGTTTTGGGGGGCGATCCTTCATGTGGAGCAGGAGTAGGCCACCTTATCCTATCGAACCTGCAGCTCCAATTATCGTGGCTGATCTTCTACCTCAGCTCCATTTTCCTGCACTATCCTGTCATTCCTCTAACGTCCAGGTATCCATCGACTGTACTGATTTAACTCAGTGACTCAGACTCTGCAGCCCTCCAGGGAAAAGAATCCCACAGATTTGCCAATCTCATCATCTCAGTCCTAAACAGTCTACGCCTTATTCTGAAACCGTGTGCCCTGGTCCTTGACATTACAGCCAAGTGAAACATCCTCCCTGAATCCACCTCGTCAAGCTCTTTAAGAACTTTGTAGGTTTTGATGAGATCTGTTCTCATTCTCCTAAACTCTAAAGAATACAGCCCTAGTCCAGCCAATATCCCCTCATACAGCAAATCCACCAACCCTGGAACCAGTCCAGTGAACCATTGCCGCACTCCGTCTATGAAGCACATCCTTTCTTGGATAGGAAGACCAAAACTGTACATAATACTCCAGGTCAATCTCACCAAGGCCCTACGCAATTGCAATATGACTTCCTTACCCCTACACATCCAACAGCATAATATGAGCCAATTGCTGCCGATTTCCAATTCCTTTTGAGTCACAGGCTGACAGCACATCCGATAAACTGCCCAGTGACTCACGAGGATTCCTCGTTAGTTCCTGACCTGCCCACAAACTGAATGGGAGCCGTGCTTTGCTGTGAAATAACAAGCAGACACAAGAAAATAGGAGCAGGAGCGGGTCACCCAGCCTCTCAAGCCCGCTCTGTCATTCATGGCTGATCTGCTCCTGGCCTCAACGTCTTCTCAGTGCCAATTCCACAGAGCCTTCAATTATTAACATTAGGCAGGTACAATTACAAGGTTTAAAAGACATTAAGACAGGTGCATGGACAGAAAAGAGGCATGGGTGCTCCGATTTCCTTCCACATTCCAAAGATGTACAGGTTGGGAAGTTGTGGGCATGCTATGTTGGTGCCGGAAGTGTGGCGACACTTGCGGGCTGCCCCAGAATGCTCTACGCAAAAGGTGCATTTCACTGTGTGTTTTGATGTACATGTGACTAATAAAGATATCTTATATGGGCCAAAATGCGGGGAAATGGGACTAGCTCAAGTAGACGACTTAGTCAGCATGGACGAGTTGGGCTGAAGGATCTGTTTCCGTGCTGTGTAACTCTATCTCCTTCCTCGTCAGATACCTCCAGTGGTCTTGCCTGAACAACCCTCTGGAGTGGAGAATTCAAGAGATTCACCTCCCTCTGTGAGAGGAAAATCACCGACTTCAACGGGATCCGTCAACTCCTGGCGCTCCTCTCCAAAAATGCTGCAGTCTTCCAAATCATGCCCGGTGCAGCTCTCTGGAACTTGGACTCAACGCTGTCCACGGCCTGCCGCTAGATGTTGGGTTACTGACCCGGCTCGGCATTCTCCGCCTTCTCTATTTTTATTCTGATCACAGTTAATGTTTCATGCAGCGTCCCAATTCTACGGCGGCAATGTCAGGCCAAGGAAAGCAAGTCTCAGGAAGTATGACACAGTTCAACACAAACTTGCACATCAAATCTGCAAGATCTTCACTCTAAAATAAACTCCCTTAATGTGCTTGAAATAACACTGAATGATTCATGACGTCGATCGCACTGTGGAGGAGACGGGGGGATTTGACGAGGGCAGGTTTGTGTCCATTCCAGTCACTCCAGGTTAAGATGCTCAGCAACAGCCAGAGAGTTTCTGCTAACATCTGCCTAAAGGGCCTGTCAAACGCAGAATGGAATCAGCACATGTTTCGCTGCAGGCATTTGGCCAATTAACGAGGCAAAATGTGAAGCCATCAGTCCTAGCTCTCTCTCTCTCTCTCTCTCTCTCTCTCTCTCTCTCCTTTTCTCTCTCTCTTCCACCTCTCTCTGATCTGCCTTGGTTTGGTACCAAAACATGCACTGCAACACATTGGGAAACTAATAGATCGAGTGACAGGCTCCGTCGATCTTATTACAGCTTCTCAGTGGGAGTAATAACAACAAAGACTAAACTACAGAGAGGGCCAACATATTCTTCATAAGTGATTTCACAGTTAACAAGCTACTCAAATAGTCTCCTAATCACTGCGTGTGTGTGTGTGTGTTAAACTCATTCCCAGCACAACAAGACCATTGTTGAATGACTTCACGGCACCCTGTGCCCACTCTACACATCTGCACAGTAATAATGACACATGATGGTTTCCTGAGACTATGGGAGGGGAACTTGGACAATGATATCTTCAGCAATGATTCTGCTAATACTTTCATGGTCTTTAAACTTATTCAGAGCACAAAATGACTGTTAAAAGCAAGAAGGCTGCTGATTAAAACAGTAGGAAAGATCTTCTGAGATTTTCGTAATCAAAACTGTGAATTAGAGTAGGGCTTAAAGCTTCTCAAACTTGCAAGGCCATCTGCCCATTACTACGTACCACTGGGGAGGGGGTAAGAGTCACTTTCTTGGACCACTGCAGTCCTTCTGGTGAAGGTGCTCCCACAGAGCTGTTGGGGAGAGAGTTCTCGGACTTAGACCCAGCGCTAATGAAGGAAAGTGATGGTGGTGCAGCTAGCTGAACCGCTGCCTCACCGCTCCACTGATCTTGACCTCTGATGCTGTCTATGTGGAGTCTGCACGCTCTCCCCGTGACTGCGTGAGTTTCCTCTGGGTGCTCCGGTTTCCTCCCACATCACAGAGACGTTCATATTGGTAGGTTAATTGTCCACTGTAAATTTCCCCTCATATGTTGGTAAGCAGTAGAAACTGGGGCATGTCAATGGCCAAGTGGGGAGAATTCAAAGATAAGATTAATGTAGGATTACTGTAAATGGAGTGGGGGGGCGGTGTTGATGGCTAGTACAGAATGGGAGGGCCGAAGGGCTGTCTTCTTCACCAGGGAATCTATTCAGCTAAGAAACAGGTACCAAAAATGAAAAAAGATGCAACTTCATTGGGAAATCAAGGACACCTGAGGGTTACAGTCAAACCTCCAGCCTCAAGCACTACTCAATATGAGTAGCTGAGTGAGCACTGGAACCCCGGCTAATTCAGCCAACACTCAGTCTATGTACCCCGGTGGTAAGGATGGCAGTGAGTAGCCGTACGTGGGCTTACCTTGGCTGTTGCCCTGTGCGGACTCTGAGATGCTGACTCCCAGCTGGCCGCTGTATGAGTTCATCCTCATCATGCTACTGTGGCTGGGAGTGTTAGAGAGGGCGGGAAGCTGGTTGGGCGTACGTGGAACACTGTACAGCGCTTCCGCGATGTCGGCAGCTCTCTTCAGGATCATTTCCTGCAGAAAATACAACATGTTCAAGGAGTAAGAGTCACATGTACATCAAAACACACAGAGAAATACATCTTTTTGCGTAGTGTTCTGGGAGCAGCCCGCAAGTGTCGCCACACTTCCAGTGCCAACATAGCATGCCCACAACTTCCTTACCTGTACATCTTTGGAATGTGGGAGGAAACCGGAGCACCCGGAGGAAATACACGCAGACATGGGGAGAATGTACAAACTCCTTACGTTTGGGCGAATTTGAACCTGGGTCGCTGGCGCTGTAAAGCGTTACGCTAACCACTACACTTCTGACTGCAGTTTGTCCCTTCCTGAAACTCACAGAGTTATAAAGCACAGGAAGAGGCCCTTCAGCCCAACTCAACCATGCCAACCAAGTTGACTACTCGAGCGAGCCCCACGTTTGGCCCATATCCCCTAAAAACATGGAATTTTTTTGCATTCAGTATTCTCTTCCTCCTACAACTGTGGGGCTACTAACACATAAGCTTTGGCTACCGAATGCCCTGCCATTTTGTCTGCGCCTCGCATCCTTTGCTCAGCCATCACTTTATGACACATTACCTGCTGACCACGTCACTTCATGACTTCCCTCACCAGAAATGCTTTTAATTGCCTTTTGTATTCATATTTAACTTCTGGCATCGTACCTCAGTGTTGGCTGTGGTTCACTCTTGCTTTTGAAATGGAAACTTGGTAGCTTTTGAATCCTCTCACCCACAGGTTCAACCCCAAACAGCTGTAATGCACGGATGGCTTTTGGGAGTTCTCTGCTCTTTTCAGGTACTCAGGTCCAGTCACGATGCCTTGAAGAAGAGCAGGGGGAGATCACCACAGCTCCCTGGACAACACCAGTCACTCGAACATCTGGCCCTGCAGCTGGATCACCTGATTCCCACAGCTTTGCTATTAAATTTGACGCACAAATCAATTGCGAAGGAAAATCTGTCAGTTTACTGTGAGCGTGGGACTTATCTTCTGTGTGCTCCCTGAATCTGATGTGCTAAAACATCGTGGAGACACAAGAGACTGCAGATGCTGGAATCTGGAGCAACAAACAAGATGCTGGAGGAACTCAGCAGGTCAGGCAGCATCTGTGGAGGGAAATGGACAGCCAATGTTTCAGATCGAGATACTTCATCGACTGTCCATTTCTCTCCATGGATGCTGCCTGACCTGCTGAGTTCCTCCAGCATATTGTTTGTTGTGCTAAAACACCAGATGGCCTGACTATTGCAGTAGTGTCCTACAACATACAATGGTCACCATTTCCAGGACCATAGACCATAAATGCATGGTTCATGGACAGCACTGTCCAATTCCGATACATTTCTCATATGAGATAGGAGGATACCATTTGGCCCATCTAGTCTACACTAACTCTTAGAGCAATCCCATTTCCCCACATTTCCGTGTGACACTTGGACAGGTATATGGATAGAAAAGCTTTCGAGGGGTATGAGCCAAACTCAGGTATATGGAACTAGCTCAGACAGTCAGCTTGGTTGGCATGGATGAGCTGGGCTGAAAGGCTGTATAACTCTCTATATACTCATTCTCCGGAAATAATCAGAACTCTTATGAGTTTCATCCCTTCTGCAGTCTCTTTTCCTTCTTCATGTCTCAATTTAAATTTCATTCTTTGACTCCAATCAATCTCTGTTTCCTCAGACTTTTCCCATTAAACGACACCAAGGGGTAACTACAGCAGCTAATTAACTGCCCTGCATGTTTTGCCTTGTGGGAGGAATCCTGAGCACTCGGAGGAAACCCAGCCAGGCAGGGAGAATGTGCAACCAGCAGGGAGAATGTGCAAACTTCACATACACAGCACCAAAATCAGGATCAAACTGTTGCCCCTGGAGCTATAAGCCAGAGCAGAGGAGGACAGCAGCTTGCCTTCCTTAAAAAACATCAGTGAATCAAATGGCTTTTTACAGTTGGAATTACCATGCTCACTATTATTGATATTTGCATTGCATTAACAGTTTTATTTAATTAGCTGAGTTTAAATTTTCAAGCAGTCATGGTAGGATTCAAATTACATTTCCAAATCATTGTTCTAGACCTCCAAATACTAGTCCAGTAAACAGCCATTGTCCCCACTAACATAGCTTCACTTGTTGGTCTCAAAGGTCCTCTGGGATATCCTCCAGGCCACAGTTATCAATGAGTTGTCATCAGGGACAAGAGCAGTCCAGAAGAATACAAAAAAAATCCTGTCACCATAAATGCCAAGAGTTGTTACTCATGACAGTATGAATAAACTGGTAGTTTAGCAGCCAGCTCTGCATAAGATGTACCATCCTGGAATCAAGCCTAAAACCACAGGCCCAAAACCATCTGGATCAAAGCCTAAGACTACACTGGTTTAACGCCAATCAGCTCAGCTGAGCTCAAGTGAACAGAGGCACACTAAAGTATGTACCATTAATCACACATTTGTTTGATATCAAATTATAGCTGGTGAGGTTTATCCTTTTTAACACCAAATACATAAGGTTTGCTCTGGTGGTAAAACCCAAGCTGATTGTGGTTCAGAACCATTTAGAGCTGGAAAGTTTTAGTTTGTCTGAGCTAGCATCTTTAGAGTCACGGATTAGTTGCAACACACAAAGCACTGGAGCAACTCAGCGGGTCAGGAAGCGTCTATGGAGGGAAATGGACAGTCAACGTTTCGGGTCAAGACCCTTCATCTGGACTGGAAAAGAAAGAGGGGAGGTAGCCAGTATAAAAAGGTGGAGGGTAGCGGTGTAGTAAGAGCTGGCAGGTGATAGGTGGATCCAGGTGACGGGGGGGGGGGGGGGTGGGAATGATATGCAGATGATTTTCTAATAAGTTGCTTCGATCTGGCCCAAAGTTCGAGCTCTCAGGTTGGACTTTGAGGTACAAGGCAGAGGTGCCATTGAATCAACACTCATCACTACCAAGCTCCCGATCGCTCTCTGGTAACCCCTGCTGGCAAAAGTGTGCAAACACAAGCAGGATTAGGGCAGCGTAGCTGGTAGAACTGCTGCCTCACGGCAACAGAGACCCCAGGTTCAATCCTGAGCCCGGGCGCTGTCTGTGTGGAATTTGCGCGTTCTCCCCATGACCATGTGGGTTTCCTCCGATTGCTCGAGTTTCCTTCCACAATCCAAAGATTAGGATGGTGGGATAACTGGCCACTGTAAATTGCCCTTAATGTTTCGGGGAGTGAGAGAAGGTGGGGAGAATCGATGGAAATGTGGGAAGAATAAATGGGATTGGTGTAAATGGATGGTTGATGGTCAGCATGGGCTTAGTGGGCCAAAGGGCCTGTAGCCATGCCCTTTGACTGATACAACCTCTTGGCTGAGCACTCACTGCCTTGGCCACTGCTAGACAGAACGAGCTGTGAATGGCCAAGGTCCCCAGTGAAGGAAGAAGAGAAGCATGTTCTGAGCTTTCAGTGCAGGGCATCTTCCTCTGGTTCCTCTGCTGCTGATTTTACAACCTCCACCTAATCCTCCGTCAGAGCAGTGTTTCCATTGGTGGGGGAATCTAGGATCCGAGGGCACAGCCTCAGGATAAAGGGAAGTCCCTTTGGAACTGAGACGAGGAGGAATTTCTTCAGCCAGAGGGTGGTGAATCTGTGGAACCCGTTGCCACGGAAGACTGTGGAGGCCAAGTCATTGGGTGTATTGAAGGCAGAGATTGAGCGGGTTCTTGATTGGAAAGGGGGTTAAGGGAAGAATGGGGTTGAGAAAAAAAAGTCAGCCATGATTGAATGGTGGAGCAGACTCAATGGGCCGAGTGGCCTGACTCTGCTCCTATATCTTTGGCCATTAAGGTCCCAGAATCAAGGAGGCTGGAGATATCTGCTTTGGAGTGTAGAAACGATCAGCTTTCGTCAGCGAGCATCCCTCAGATAATCAGGAATCACTCAGAAGAAGTTCGACTGGTGAATCAGCAGAGGAGCAAAGTCGTGCACACAAGGTGAATGCATCAGGTGGTGTTTACCCATTTATTACTTGGCTCTTAACACCTCTCAGCCAGTTTAGAAGACAATAAACTTTTATGACCTGTGGTTTGACAAGAACAGGCAAACCCGAGTCATTTCTGTTCCCTCAGCAAAGCACTGTTACCAGCTGCTGTTCTGGGTCCAGTTTTCAAAATGGCTGCTGCAACAACTTCACAAAGATGGGGCCAACGAAACTGATTTATCAACAGAAACACAGAGTCAGAAATTGGAGTTCAACCTCCAATGGGCTGTGTTAAACTTGTTGGATTGCAATTCTTTCTCCCAAAAAGCTGCGCAAAATTCATTGGTATTTGGCTCACCAATTCATGCAGTAAAACAGGAACCATACTATTCCTGTCAGGACCTATAATGTCCAGGTGAAGGGTCTTGACCCCAAACGCTGACTGTCCATTTCCCTCCATAGCTGCTGCTTGATCTGCTGAGTTCATCCAGCGTTGTGTGTTGCCCCATACAGAACTCACTCCTGCCCTTTCTGTTGGCGGACATGGTGCTGGGGAGGGGTTGATCAGACTTCGACCTGGTCCTCTCCCAAAGAGCCCCATGTGAGCTGCAGGTTGATAATGGCTGCACACAACTCAGAAGGAATTTAAAGTATTAAACCCCCTTCAAAACAAAAATCAGGATTTTGTATGAATACATTTTCATAGAAAGTGAACCCACGTGCACACACTTTTTTTACGTTTTCTGCATAAATGTTGTTTTGCACAGGCAAGGTTGCACTTGCAGTCATTTCTGGGCAGCCCCAAGAAGTTACAGACAACACTGGGAGTTTCTGGGCAGCCCTGGGAGTTTCTGGGCCGCTCTGGGAGTTTCTGGGCTCATTCACCTTAGGATCAGTGAAAGGAGTTCCAGCTGGTCATTGAAAAGTAAAGCTGAGTAATGCTGCGTGCAGAACATCGATGTAGGACCCTTTAATGGACCTCCTCTCTCCCCAATCTCCCTGATATGTTCTTGATTTTGTTGTGAAGGAACAGGGAAGATCAGAGGGTCACCGCAGAAGTTCCGATTGTGTGATCCGTGGTGATTAGCTGTGCGACTGACCCCAGGCAAATATCAGTCAGGCTCAGGTGAACCAGCCCAGAAGTTCCCAGGTCAAATTCCCCAAGGATGCCCAGAAATGACTGTGTGCCTGATCTGACATGAGCTAAACTGTACTTGTGCACAAGGCACAAAAGTGTGTACCAGTGTGTCCAATTTCTAAGAAATTCAGACAAAATCCTAAATTGAGGAGGTTTTAAATACAAATCCTTTGCCTCAATTACACTATGAAATATCCCAGAAAAATATTGTACTGTTTTGTCAGGTACGATATCAGAGAGTCAAAGAACAAGGAAACAGACCCTTCAGCCCACCAAGTCTGCACCATTAAGCATCCATTTTTACACTAATCCTACACTAACCCATTTAGAGGTCACGGTAGTATAGTAGTTAGCATAACGCTTTACAACGTCAGTGAACTGGGTTCAAATCCGGCCACTGTCTGTAAGGAGTTTTTACGTTCTCCCCGTGTCTGTGTGGGTTTCCTCTGGGTGCTCCGGTTTCCTCCCACATTCCAAAGACGTACGGGTTAGGAAGTTGTGGGCATGCTATGTTGGTGCTGGAAGCTTGGCGACACTTGCAGGCTGCCCCCAGAACACTCTACGCAAAAAGATGTATTTCACTGTGTGTTTTGACGTACATGTGACTAATAAAGATAGCTTATTTTATCTTTATTCTCCTTACTTTCTCATCCACATCCCCCAGGTTCTACCACTCAGCTACACACTAGGGGCAAATTGCAGCAGCCAATTAACCTACCAGCCTGCACATCTCTGGGATGTGGGAGGAAACACCCGGGGTAAACCCACGCGGTCACGGGGGGAATGTGCCACACAGACAGTGCCGAAGATTGGGATTGAACTCGGGTCGCTGGAGCTGAGAGGTAGCACTGTGCAGGCCCATCCTATCCTGCATCATAATTGTAACTCGAAGGCCTGGCTCTCTTTGATTGATTTCTATTTAGCCCAGTCAGTGACAATATGGCAAACATTCTGCAGTACCTGGTTATTTGGAGGTCCTCCATATAAGGCCTCTACAAGATCTGCTGCTCTCTTCAATAACATTTCCTGTGGGATAAAGCAGTCAATTAATCTCTGATGTAAAGTCATCAAAGGATCACAGGACTTAACTCAACCATCTTAGCCTATTAATTATAGGCTTGTCAGACTGTGTCAATATTTCTCTGGGTTGCCCAATAGAGTGCTTGACCTTCACACCAGCCTCCGCTGTGTCTCTCTCTGTTAATCTTGTCTTGCAGTTAGCACAGGGAGAGAGGAAGATTTTTAATGTTAATGCAGGTCCTGGATCAAAAAGGTGGCTCAATGATGGACCTTCCCCTTGCCAAATATATTGCAGGGAAGAACACAAACCACTGGTTGCACAAGCATCTCATCTTTGGAAGGTCAGGAAACGGTACACAGTGAATTATGGCCAACTCTCCTGGCAGTGTGGAAATGGGACACCAGAATCATGTCTGTTGGCGGAAGATGCCCAAAATTTATCATTAATACAGAGCTTGTTGGATGCCAGAATATTGGCTGCCAGATTTATTCACTGCCAAACACAGAGTCCTGTATAGATCCAACCGTGCAGTGTAACTAGAGAACAATATTCACATGCTATTTTAACTCGAGTGACCAAAAGTGAATAATGTCAGAGTGGTTGAATCTGTCGTACAAAATTCTGATCCCCCTTCCTGTGGTGCTCTATAGCTACCACCCACAGTCCCCCCCCACCCCCAATTCCTACCCTTCATTTGCGGATCCCATGCTCTAAGTGGAATCTCTCCAAGAGAGTGATTGACTTTGCTCATTTGTTTGGAATTTAGTCAGTGCCTCCATCACCGCTGGCCTGTCATGAAGGGCTAACAAAGTTCGACCTGCATTCTTTGGAGTTCAGAGGAGTGATCTTAATGAAACTTATAAAATCTACTAAATGTTATACAGGGTAGATGTTGAGATTTTCATTTGTGAAAGGGACTTGAAGATGGGGGAGATAGTTACATAATAAGTGTGTAGTAATATAAAAGTGTGTGTAGGAATGTCACAAAGGGTGGGAATCTCTGGGATTCTCCACCCTGGATGGCTGTGGAGGCTGGATCACTGGGGGGATTTAAAGAAGAGGCAGATACATTTTTGAAAGCTCAAGGAATTGAGGGCTATGGGGAACTGGCACAGAAGAGGGGTTGAGGGCCGGCGTAGATTAGCCATGATCATATTGAACGGTGGGCCAGGCTTGAGGGGCCGAGTGGCCTACTCCTGCTCTTATTTTCTTGTGCTCTTGCTTCCTAAGCGTGGATAAGCCAGAGAGTTTGTTCATGGGCCCACCACTGGGAACTCAGTAACAGCCAATGCCCAGAGGTTCAGGGATTATGAAGGCCGTGCCTTAATGTGTTTTGTCATTTGCTAAAGAAATCAGGGAAGTCTGCAGCCTAGGGGGTGGGGACTCTGGTGTCAAAGGTGGAGGAGGCCCGGAGTGGGGAGGGGTGTCGGGAGAGTGGAATTGGTAGCCAGAGTTAGACTTGGCTTTGTAGTCAGGAGTGTGGGCAGTGTGGGTTGGTGGGAAGATCAGATAGGAGCTGAGAATCAGCTGTTGGGGGAATCAGCATCGGGGCAGGGTCAGTGGTAGAGGGGAGGCTTGGCAGTCAGTACGGTTACACTTGGTACTTGGGCGGTACCATCGACAGTGGTGTTAATGGTTGGGGGGCACGGTATTGGGTAAGGTGAAGGAAGGGAGTGGTGCTCAGTCCAAAGAGGAGACTGGGCACAAGGGAGATCTGGGACTGAATCTGCCTTAAATGGGACCTATAAGTGCTGGCCTAGGACCCCCCTCAGGCCACTCAGCCCATCAGGTCCGCACTGGTGCTTTATCTGCCTGACCCTCCTCTACATCTAACCCATCACACTGTCCTCCTAACTGCCCAGAACATAATGGGCAGACTGAGGGCAATGGCTTACGAAAGGCAGCCGCGCAATAACCATTCAGCCTGCAGTTGTTAACTCTCCTTACTCACAGGTACCTAAACCAACATTGCTCACTGGCCAAAGTCAGGGTCACTCCTGCTTCCTGCATCTCCTCTGGGTGGTAACAAGGACCAAAGCCACAAGCATCCCTCTGGTCAGCAGCCAGCGATGCACATTCATGGGGCATGATAGTGTGGTGGTTAATTTAGTGGACCAGCTGCCACAGATCTGGAGCATTGATCCAGAGACACGAGTTCAAGTCCTGCCATGGCAGCTGAGGAAATTAAACTCACATAATTCAATAAGACTGGAATTTAACCAAAAGTGCTGGTCTTAGTTACAGTGACATACTGGATTGTTGTAAAAACCCATTTGCTTCAATAAAATCCAGGGAAGGAAATCTGACCTATAGGTGACTCCAGATCCATCACTGTCACTCTCAACTGCCTCCTCAGTTCAGGGGCAACTGTCCTTCATATTACTGGTGTTGTCCCTGCTTCCCTCCCATTGTTCCAACACCCATTGCAAACTTCCAGTGATTTTTTTCTGAGGTGGATCAAAGAGTTTACTTCAGCCAGCTGTTCCTTTATCAGTGAAGTGTCAGACTTCGAGTGATAAATCCCACACCGCAGAATGCTTGTGCTTTGGTTTTAGATGTTCTGGTAAGCTTGGCTTGCCAACTTTACCCACAGACTTTTCTCACTTACTGCACCAGTGTTAAAGGTTCACTGGAAAGCTGTGCTACCCACACCCAGCTTTGCAATGATGTAACCTGTGAACTGTGCCACACAGCACTGTATTAAGTGATGGAGGAATCTGACACTTTTCAGGCTGAGTGGAAGCTAACCGCACAACATTACTGATGTGCTGGCAATGACTTGCGGGCCAGAACTGTCCGCAGTGCTGAAACACGCAGGTGCAGGTTCTCAAGGCTTCCTAATTAGGTTCTATGATTGAAACAAGCCTCTTCTCTGCCGGCAAACATTTTAAAGGGAGTAGTTTCCTTAATGACAAAGGGAAATAAAATGCACATCTCCCTGCCCGGGTGCTCTGCATTGTAGCTCGACTTGTCCAGGATCTTTCATTTAATGCTTGCTCTCCCAGCTGGTGTGAAACTGATACTGAGGTGTGGGTTCTGCCTCACTGCCAATGCCACTATTTTATGAAGGGAAAAATAGAAGATAAAGGAGAGAGTACAACTGGAAGCTGGCTGAAATCAGCAGCAGAGGTAGCCAGCAAAAAAGGAATTTGGACATTCTGTTCAGGCTGGGAAATGCCACTTGCTCTCAGCAACCAGTCCAGGGCTACTTCCACTGGGAATCTGATGAAGCAGACAGTCTACTTTCCAGAGCAGTACCCCATGTTGAAGCTCCATTGTTCCGGTGTGACAACCTCTTATGGTTGGCTTATCACTGGTGCTGCCCAGTGGGAGCACCACCCTTCCAGCAGGGTCATAATACAGCAGCTGGAGGAAGGTGATACCGTATGGCTTCCTACAGTGAAACTCTCCCCCTACCGAACATAATTACTAACCAATGCCTCAGGACCTGTGTTACCAGTAGTTTGCTCCCCGTGTGAACTTCTGGCAGTATATGAACAGCCTATGTATAGGTCCCAAGGAACTGGCAGTAGCTTGGTCTGGGATTCACCCAGACCAAACTACTTACTCTTTAGTGTTGCCGGGTAGCTTAGCTGCTAATGGACTGAGTATTGTGATGATGCATCATCCTGGTGAGGAGCCATAAATTCCACTGTTAGCATGCAGCCAATTTGCTAAATGTGACCACTGGATTGTTATATTTGGTCTCAACATCCTTGGGCAAGGAAGGAGGAGGATTTCTAATTACTGTTAGACGTGTTTGTGTGTGTGTGTGTGTGTGTGTGTGTGTGTGTGTGTGTGTGTGTGTGTGTGTGTGTGTGTGTGTGTGTGTGTGTGTGTGTGTTTACATCTTGCACAGAGCTGCATTTGGGATGCCTTTCATGATCAAATACTGAATGGCTTCCAGTGTGAAGAATGACCCATTGCCCTTTGTCAGAGATTCCAGGAGAGCAGAGTAGCAAAACTGTGGGGGGAAAATGTAATTGCCTGTCAGAAACCTCACATATGCAGCTCCTCGGGTGTCTGCCGTGTTAAGATCAGGGCTCCACGCATTGAATGCATGCACTAATTTTACTTGGTGTTGTTCCACTGACCTTTGCTAGTCTTTCTGGGTCACCAGGGTGCCTCGGGATGACCTTCTGCAGCCTCTGGAATCCATAGTCTATTGTGGGCTCATTCAGGGCTGTAGGACCAAGTGAGAAATTGATCACATTAGCTCAGGCAAGATTGAATGTCGTTATACCTTCTCAGTTCCTGGGTAGCCAAAACTGCAAGATCTCACCGTAAAAAGAAGATGGTCAAGAAATAATTCTTGTCCTGCTTGGTGAAGGACTTAATTTCATTGAGAGAGAAATTGGGGAGAAAACTGGCAACATTTCAACAAGGGCAGGTTGAAACAAATGTGCTGTGAATCAAGATGTGCAAGCATCTTGAACAACGCAGAGACTTTACAGTGCATTACGCTGGAACAAGGCCCAGTCTCCTCCCCATTTCCAAAGTATGGCATGCTCCATTTGATGGACAGCAAATCTTTACATAAGAATCTGAATGTTAGATTGTGTTAAGACCAAATAAGAAGGAGGGGGAATGAATGTTAGGCAGGGGGTGGTGGCATAGACGTTGGAGTTTGTGGTTAATAGGTTGGGGGTGGTAGTGCAGGGCTTGGGGTGCATGAATGTGGGTTTACAAGACCTTGTCAGAGTGACTGACACATTCACAGACCATAATGCAAAGGGATTAATAACAAGAACCCTTGCCTCGCTCAGAACCCTGAACTGTAGACCATTTAGGTGCATGGAATCTACACATTGTGGAGCAGTGGTAAGTAGTACCAGACTTCTGGCCTGGTATCACCAAAAGATCTGATTGTTTTGACACTTATAAGTTGTGCTGGTCAGATTTGTGATGAAATTCTGTGCTCAACAAATTGAAAGGTGTTAGTCTCCAGGATACTTCTGTGTCAGCTGCCTATTTTGTCCAGGTTTGGGAGGCTGAAAATAGTATGGAAGTTCTGCTAGTGGGGATCACTTTATGGCCTCTTAGTCAGAAGGAACTGAGTTCAAGTCCCACCCCAGAGGCTTGAGGTCAATATTCTGGGCTGATTCTCCAATGCAGTACCAAGGGAGGGCTCCACTGTCAATGAAACTGTTCTTTTGGTTGAGGTGGGTCTAAAAGAAATCTTGTGGCAATGTAGTTGAAGAGCAGAGAATTAAGCCCTGGTGTCCTGGTTAATATTTAATCCATGATTTAACATCATAAAAGAAACAGATTAGAAGTCTATAATCACATTGCTGTTTGTGGGAGGACATTAGGGCGCTAAAAGTGGCTTTATGACAAGCTGGTATTTTCATGGTTACCATTCCAAATACTGCAAGGCCAAGGCCAGTATCAGTAACGGTAACCATGAAAATACTGGGTTATCGTAAAGCCATTTCTAGCACCCTAATGAGCCCAAAATTCCATGGCTGCCACAGGCACGGTAGTGTAGCGGTTAGCATAACGCTTTATAGCGCCAGCGACTCGGGTTCAATTCCGGCCGCTGTCTGTAAGGAGTTTGTACGTTCTCCCCATGTGTCTGCGTGGGTTTCTTCTGGGTGCTCTGGTTTCCTCCCACATTCCAAAGACGTACGGGTTAGGAAGTTGTGGGCATGCTATGTTGGCACCGGAAGAGTGGCGACATTTGCCGCTGCCCCCAGAACACTCTATGCAGAAAGATGTATTTCACTGTATGTCTCGATGTACATGTGACTAATAAAGAAATCTTATCTTATCTTAACTTAGTTCTGGTTTCTAATTTCCTCCTCCAGCAACACAGGTACATAGAACAGCACAGCACAGGAACAGGCCCTTTGGCCCAAGATGTTGTGCTGAACTAATTAAATTAGTAATTAAATGCCAAATAAACTAATCCCTTCTGCCTACACAAGGTCCATATCCCTCCATTCTCTGCATATTCACGTGCCTGTCTTTAGCCTCTTAGATGTCTCTATCATATTTACCTCCACCACCACCCCTGGCAGCGCACTCCAGGCACCCACCGCTCTCTGTGTAAAAAACTTGCCCCGCACATCTCCTTTGAATTTTCCTCCTCTCACCTTAAATGCATGCCCTCTACTATTAGACATTTCAACCCTGGGAAAAAGATATTGGCTGCCTACTCAATCTATGCCCCGCATAATTTTAGAAACTTCCATCAGGTCTCCCCTCAGCCTTCACCACTCCAGAGAAAACAACCCAAGTTTGTCCAACCTCTCCTTATAGCACGTGCCCTCTAATCCAGGTAGCATCCTGGTAAACTTCTTTTTCACCCTCCCCAAAGCCTCCAAGTAGTATGCAGGCAGCACACGAGCACAGCTGGGAGAGCTGCTGCCTTACAGCTCCAGTAATTCAGGTTCGATCCTGACCTCCAGTGATGTCTGTGTGGAGTTTGCATGTTCTTCCTGTGACTGTGTGAGTTTCTTCCAGGTGCTCCGGTTTCCTCCCACATCCCAAAGATGTGCAGGTTGGTAGGTTAATTGGCTGCTGTAAATTGCCTCTAATGTGTAGGTGAATGGTAGAATCTGGGGGGAGTTGAGGGGAATGTGGGAGGTTAAAATGGGATTAGTATAAAATGGATGCTTAATGGTTGGCATGGACTCAATGGGCTGAAGGGCCTGTTTCTGCACTGTGTGACTCCATGCTAACACATCCTTCATATTCAAGTGGCATGGTCCGCTGTTAGGGTTACAACTTCCTACTCTGGGGTCCTATGAATGCTTTATTTTTGAATACGTTGAGACTGATGGATTTTAAGGTAGTAAGTGGATCAAAGGCAAGTTGATTGAACCTGAGGATCAAGCCACGATCTTATTGAAAGATGGTGCTCAAGGGGCTGAATAACCTTTTGTTGCTCATGGTCTTATCTCTGCCCCACGAGAGGATGAATCATCCGCCTTTACTTTGCCCACCAGAGGCCCTGTTCAACCGCATCCTGTGGATATGGCCAACCCTTAATCCACTGCTACACTGATGGATTACTCAGGTTGTAAAGATCCAGCTATAAATTTCCAAGTACCTTTAACCTGCCCGCAGAAACGGCAGCCAGGAATTTACAGCAGAAAAGAGACCTACATACTTAGCTTCATTACTTCATCAGCACCAAATAACATAAACAACTGAACCAAAAGCAGAAGATGCCCGAAGCACCCACCAAGCAGGCAGCACCATAGGAACATGAGTTGGACAGCAGAGAAACTGTGTCCATGGCGACCATCGAGTACCGATCTGTACCGATCCCATCTTCCAGCAGTTGGTCTGTAGCTTTCTACGCCTTGGTGAGTCAAGTGCTTGCCTAGGTACTTCCTAAATGTTGTGAGTGCATCTGTCTCCACCAGACAGTGTTCCAGAGTCCAACCACTCTCTGGGTGATAAAGTTCTTCCTCAGATCCCCTCTAACCCCTCACCCTCAATCTATGCCCTCTAGTTTGGGGAAAAGTTTCCTACTCTCTACCCTATCTATGTCTCTCATAATTTTATATATCTCTAACAGGCCACTCCTCAGCTTCCTCCACTATAAGGAAAATAAACCCAGCCTATCCAGTCTCTCCTCGTAACTGAAACACTCCATTCTCTGCTCCCTCTCCAGCACTCCCTTTCATGTGAAGACCAGAACTGTACACAGTATCCAGGTGTGGCCTAACCAATGTTTCATAAAGTTGTACAACAACCTCCCTGATCTTATATCCTGTGTCCTGGATAAGGAAAGAAAGTACCTCATATACCTTCTTCACAGCCATAATGACCTGTTCTGCCACCTTCAGGGATCCTTGGACGTGTGCCAAGGTCCCCCTGTTCTTCAATAGTCCCTACGATTCATTGTGTATATCCTACCCTTATTAGTGCTCCCAAAGTGCATCACCTCCCATCTCCCTCGATGGAGAGAGAAACAGAGGCGACATTTCAGGTCAATGATCCTTCATCAGTTGTATCAATCAGTCACAAGTCCCTGTGTTAATCTTCCATCTTACAGAGACACAGTATGGAAACAGTCCCTTTGTCCCACTGAGTCCATGCCAACCTTTGGGCAGTCATTATACATTAATCCTACCCTAACCCATTTTATTCTCCACACGTTCCCATTAACTCCCCCCAGATTCTACCACTCACCACAGACTATAGGCAACTTACAGAGGCCAATTAACCTGCACATCTTTGGGATCTGGGGAGAAAGAAGAGCACCCAGGGGAAATCCATGCAGTCACGGAGAGAACATGCAAACTCCACACAGACTGTGCCCGAGGTCAGGATTTAACCTGGGTCACTGGGACTGTGAGACAGCAGCTCTACAAACTGTGCCACTGTGATACCCTTATCACTAGCTATGCTGATCAATTGATAAAAGGAAGAACCTTTTGAAACTTACCTGAAGCCCTGCTGCCTTGTGTCTGAACTTGGCTCAAGCTTGCAAACCAAAATTCTGTTTCATCTACCAAACATGAGTTGGAGCTGTCCAGGTATCAATGGGGGAATGATTCTCTTTGCCTTGCCTTCACTTCTTTTAACTTGGACTGTTATTGATACACAGGGACTGATTGACTACTGCTATGAGTTCCACAATCTCTGATTTGAAGCAGGATTATTTTTAAAGATGCTGTACAAAACCAAGTTGCTCTTTCTATCTTTCTCCAGATTCCTCTACAATTCCCTGAAGATATTGACACCAGCATAAGGAAGACTTGCATTTCTACAGTGTCCCTAATGTTTCCTTCAGGACCTCCCAATGGACTTTACAAATGACGAAGGACTTCTGCAGTGTAGTTGCAGTTGTAATGCAGGAAAAACAGCTATTGATTTGCAAGAAACAAGAGCCCATGGAAAGCAACATAGAGTCATATAGCATGGAAACAGGCCCTTCAGCCTAACTGCCAAACAACATGCCTATATAAGCTAGTCCTGTTTGGCCCATATCCCTCTAAACCTTACCTATACATATACCGCTCCAAATGACTTATAAATGTTTTTATTGTACTTGCCTCAACCACTTACTCTGACAGCTCATTCCATATACGGACCACCCTTTGGGTGAAAAAGTTGGCCCTCAGGTTCCTATTAAATCTCTCCCCTCTCACCTTAAACTTGTGCCCTCTGGTTCTTGATTCCCCAACCCTGGGAAAAAGACTGCGTGCATTCACCCTATCATGATTTTATACACCTCTATAAGGTCACCCCTCAGTCTCTCAGGAATAAAGTCCTAACCTATTCAACCTCTCCCTATAACATGGGCCCTCGAGCCCTGGCAACATTCTCGTTAATCTTGTCTGCACTCTTTCCAGCTTAATGACGTCTTTCCTATAACAGGGTAACCAAAACCGTACACAATACTCCAGGTGCGGCCTCACCAACGTCTTGTACAACTGTAAAATAATGTCCCAGCTCCTATACTCAATGTCCCGACTGATGAAGGCCAGCGTGCCAAATGCCTTCTTCACCATCCTGTCTACCTGTGATGCCATTTTCAGGGAAACATGATCCTGAGCAGATCATCTGATGTTTAGTATTGTTACATGAGGGGTTAATATTGACCAGGACACGAATGGACATTCCCTTGCTCTTCAAATAGTGACATGGGATTGTTCAGATGCAGCATATAGCAGACTTGATCTTTGCTTAAAGTCTGATCTGAAAGGTGGCATGTCTGACAGTGCATCACCATATTGTCACTGCAGCCTGTACTTCACCCAACTCAAAATGAATGATTACAACCAACTGAACAATAGTCAGCCTCTAAGCAAGGACTGTTGCATAACTAAGCCCATTTCTGGGTATAGGACATTGTTGCATGAAGATTCATCAGAAAGGAACTAATTCTTAGAACATACAACAGAAATGCACAGCAACAGGCCCTTCAGCCCATAATATTGTGCCGAACTAATTAACCTAGCAATTAAATGCCTAACTAAACTAATCCCTTCTGCCTACACAATGTCCCTATCCCTCCAATCTCTGCAGGTTCATATGTCTATTAAACGCCTCTGGGATAATTCCCCTTTCTCAGTCCAGGTGAAGCCACTATAATGAACTATCTGGATCAACCGAGTCAGCATAAGTTTGGAGTCTGCACAGAAGGAAGTGAGGAGCTCAGCCCTGGGGTCTCTCCTAGTTTTAAAACAACCCTGGCTTTTCAGTGCACCACCAGCCCAAAACCTCTTCCCATTTTCTTATCTGCTGCAGGAATCTGAGGCTTCCTGTGGAAAAGGCAAATTCCTGAAGCGTTAAGCCATTTTGCACGCGGCGGAAAAGTTGCCCCAACTTCGGAAAGAAGATGAACGAAAAGCCAAGTAAGGGAAGACTCTATTCATTAAGAACTTGCTAACAATTTCCAACAATTCTCTAGGTGGTGATTTTAATGTTACTGAGAAATATATCCTTGCAAGTAATTTAATAATTCACCAGCGAGAGGAAATGCCAGTGGCAATTACATCATCAGAGAATGTTCATCATCCTGCTTGAGATGCTTGCAGGAGAGCTTGTGGTGATAAAGGGCTCCCCAGAGCACAAGCATGTGGCGCTTGAGGTGAGGGGAGGAGGGAGGGGGGAGGGTTTAGTGCTGTTCTGCTCCTTGGGTCCATTGTCCTAATAAATTACTGCCTCGGAAACATAGAGCTTGCAGATGGAGCTCTGCAACACAATTGTTGCTGCACTCCAGTGGGAAATTAGAGAGCTGGTGTGGGTAACCACATTTAACCCCTTCTGAGACTCAGGGAAGGTCCATGGCTGGCTGAGGAATGTGTGGAGAGTGGGAGATACGTCTCTCTCTGCTCTGCCCTGCCCCCCCCCCCCCCCCCCCCCCAACCCCTGGAAAGAAAAGATCAGGAAACTGTTTCCAGGCAACCTGATAGGATTGATTGATTGTGGAGCTTAAGCATTTCAGGTTTTACAATGCTCAAAGTAGCTTTTGTGTCTTCTTATTCTCGCAACTTTCTTGCCTGCTTTTCTGGCCTCCCTTTCAGTAGCACCTCACTCGGGCTGGGGTGCAGTTTCTCAGTCTGTGCCTTGATGCCATGTGGCCATTCCCTGGGAGGTAGTGAATGTCACCAGGCAGAGCATCATAGCGGACCCCAATGTTATCTGAAACTTCACGGACTAACGGTCAGAATCCTGAACAATTGACCCAATCAACAGAGTTCAAATGAAAATCCAATAAAAAAAACCTGCAGATGGTGAAAATCTGACAAAAACGACAAAAGAAATGCTGGAAACACTCAGCAGATCAACCAGCATCTGTAGAGAGAGAAACAGAGTTAACATTAACTGTTTCTCTTTCAATAGATGCAGCCTGACCTGCTGAGTGTTCCCAGCAATATTCTGTTTTTCGAGCTGAGTTCAAATCCCTCCTTGGCAACTGCAGAACTTAAAGTCAAGCTATGAGGTATATCTGAAACCAAAAGTTTGTATCAGAGGTACCGACAGACTAGGGTAAAAATCCATCTGATTCATTCCAGGGAAGGAAATGTGCCTGGTCCATCCTAAATCTAACTCTAGACTGACCAAAGAAATTGTCCCTTAACTCCTGGGGCAAGTAGTCACAATAAATGCTGGCCTTGTCAGAACATCCCCCAAGTGATTAAATGAAAATAAAAACTGGCTGGGCTACCAGGAGCAGGATCCTGAGCTTGTTCTCTCTTCCATAAGTCAGGCCTCTCTGCCAAAGCCCATTCAATCCACCCCCAAAACCAGTGAACAAACCCATGATCATCCTGATACTAACAAAGTTGCCACCACCCCCACCACTCTGTAATCAGCTACTTGCATCTAACTCAGCAGATCGTTAGTGAGAAATACATCCTTGCAAGAAGTTTAATAACTTCACAGTGAGTGGCAGTGCCAGTGCCTTGAGTGAGATAGAGGCCATCCTGTTGCAAGAGGTAGGAGCTCAGAGAGTGATTTTCAGAGAAAGTTGACCAGGATACGCATTATGGAGTTAAAATATGTCGCTTTGACTCATTATATTTCTTTAACCATTGCTCAGACGGATTGAGAAAATAGTTAATGCTTTCTTTTACATTTGCTCAAGTAGATTAAAAATAATTTAAGTATATTCATATTAACAATAATTAGTTGCAGCAAAGACAACTGAAGCAGCCTCTACATAATTAGAAGTCTCCTCCCTTGTTCTGGTCTCTTTTGTTCTCTGCCACTAGACGCTTATTATCAGCACAGTGACCATGCCAGTAAAGCTGCCGCTTCACAGCTTCAGTGAGGCAGGTTCGATCCTGATCTCTGGCGCTGTCTGTGTGGAGTTTGTATGATTTCCCTGTGACTGTGAGTGGGTTTTCCTCCAATGCTCCTGTTTTCCTCCCACTTCCCAAAGACTCAAGGGACGGTAGGTTAATTGGCCACTGTAAGTTGCCCCTCCTGTGTAGGTGAGGGGTAGAATCTGGGTGGAGTTGATGGGAATGTGGGAAGAATAAAATGGGATTAGTGTAAATCGGTGCTTGAAAGCTGGCATGGATTCATGGGCTAAAGGGCTTGTTTCCTTGCTCTATGACTGTAAGTAGTAATCTATAACCTTCCATACCTTTATCCCTGGTTTTCTATATGTGAATCCTTAAAAGATTTCGTGTCAAGTCCAACCTCAAAAAAAATTGTGCCTCAGTTTATTTTTTAAGCCTTTCAGAACAAAACCCCAAACTATCATTATGCTCGAGCTTTTGCTTCCCAACACTTCAAATTATACTGCACAAATTGCCTGCAATAATACAGTCCATCCTCTGGAGTTTAAAAGAATGAGTGGTGATCTCATTGAAGTCTATAAAATTCTTCCCGGTTTGACAGGACAGATGCTGAGAGATGGTTTCTCTTGGGTGGAGTGTCTAGAAGTGAGGGTCATGGTCTCAGGATTAGGGCTCGATACTTTAGGACTGAGACATTCAGGGAGTTGTGAATCCTTGGGATTCCCTCACCCAGACGCTCATCCATGTAGCACATTCGAGATTGAGACTGATGTGTTTTTCAGCACAAAGGAAATTGAGAGATATTTGGTGGGGTGTGATCAAGTCAGAAAAGGAGGCTGACAACAAGATGTAATAATGAATGGAGGAGCAGCTTTGAGGAGTCATATGACCTCTTCCTGTTTTCTAAAAACCAAGGTTATGTTAGTTTAATGAATAAGAACTGATTCCACATGTTTTGCATGCACTGGAAAATGAGTGTACACATTTTCTTTACACAGAAAATACTCCTGTTTTTTTAATGTTATGAAACGCATTGTAGTGTGAGGCTTGGTAGGAAACCTGAAATGGCTGGAGAGAGGGTTTTTGAAAAACAATTCTCCAGATGAGGAGCCATTTGGGACTGAGAACGAGAAGAATTTTGTTTCCAGTGGCTGGTGAATCTTCGGAATTCTCTACCCAAGCGGTGTGTGGAGGCTCAGTTGAATATATTCATGGCAGTGATCTATAGATTTTTAGATATTAAAGGAATCAAGGAGTATAGGGTTAATGCAAGGAAATGTTGGTGAGGTAATAGATCAGCGGTAATTTTATTGAATGGGAGAACATGCAAGAGAGGCTGAATGGCCTACTTAAATTCTATCTCTTATGTTATTATGTTTTAACAAACGATTCAATTCTTTCTTCTTGGTGACTGCCTATTTTTAACCAGAAATTATTGATCATAGAGTCAAATCCAACACGGTAGTGTAGCGGTTAGCTTAACACCTTTACAGCACCAGCGACCCGGGTTTGATTCCAGCCGCTGTCTGTAAGGACTTCATACATTCTCCCTGTGACTGCGTGGGTTTCCTCCGGGTGCTCCGGTTTCCTCCCACATTCCAAAGATGTAAGGGTTAGGAAGTTGTGGGCATGGCATGTTGGCACCGGAAGCATGGCGACACTTGCGGCCTGCCCCAGAACACTACACAAAAAGATGTATTTCACTGTGTGTTTCGATGTACATGTGACTAGTAAAGATAATCATAAAATCTTATCTAATCCCACCCTATTCTCCCCATTTTCCCACCAACCATCCCCGACGTTCTACCACCATCCTACACACTAGGAGCGATTTACGGTGGCCAATTAAGTTTGCTGAAGTCACTAGCTGCCAGTTTATTTTTGATTTGTTGTGCAGTTATCAACAATTTTTCATGTAGAGTTAAGAACATAGACCAGTACAGCACAGGAACAGGCCCTTCGGCCCCCAATGTTGTGCCGAACTAATTGAGATAATGACACCTAATTAAACTAATCCCTTCTGCCTACACATTGCCCATATCCCTCCATTCTCTGTAATATTCATGAGCCTATCTAAGAGACTCTTAAACACCAAAGTTACGTTTTCTTTAACTTCAATTAAGCGTGGCGGAAAATTTCCATCTGGGAAAACCTCTCTCCAAAATGTGACCAGCTGACAGGAAATGCACAATCTTAATAAGATTAGTTTACAAAGATTGGTGTGAGAGGAAAGGAAAGTTGTTTACATTTAAAAAACCCTGTTGATCCCAATATAGACAAATGAATCATTCAAGTAATGAAGGTCTAATGAAAGTCAACAATATTCAATGAATCACAATGCAAGATATTTTCCTTCAATTTAACTCATTTGATGGACTTAGTGCTGTTATAGACTTCCCTTGTATCCCCTCTTGAATCCCAGAGCTTCATTCGACAGAAAATATAAATTCTTGATCTCCCAACCTACCTCGTCGTGACCCTTGCATTTCATTTGTCTACCTGCACTGCACTTTCTCTGTAACTGTAACACTTTATTCTGAATCCTGTTTTCCTATTTACTACCATGGTGTACTTATGCATGGAATGATCTGTCTGGACGGCACATAAAAGCTTTTCACTGTATTTCGGTACACATGACAATAATAAACCAAGACCAATACGAGCATTGTGAAAGGCAGCGTCATGAGTTAACAGACAAAAGCAGGAAGAAAGAACCAGCCAACCTTTGCTCTCTCAAGGTGCTTCAAACACAGCAAAAACAACCTTCATTTATATAGCACCTTTGACATTGTGAAACATCAAAGGAATGACAATGAATTTTGACACCAAATTCCACGAGGAGATACTAAGACACATGATCAATGGCTTGGTTGACGAGGTCTGTTTTAGTGGAGGCACATGAGGAAGAGAGGTGGAGAGGTTTTGGGAAGGCATTCCAGAACTTAGGGCCCAGACAGCTGAAGGCAAGCCACCAATGGTGGAGGGTCAGCAAGCACATGGGTAGTCGATGAATGAATACAGAACATGGAACAGTACAGCACAGGAACAGGCCCTTCAGCCCATGATGTTGTGCCAACCAAATTAAGCCAATGACACTTAAATTCCTTCTGCCTGCACGTGGTCCATATCCCTCCATTCTCTGCATATTCATGTGCCTATCTAAGAGCCACTTAAATGCAAATGGAACGTGTGAGTTAGGACATGGCATGTAAGTAGCTGAATCATCATGATGGGGTGGAAAAGTGTTCGTAGGGCATCTCCAGTCTAATGTGACACAAGGTTTGCCAAGGATCTGGTTCACCTTAATGCCTCATAAAAATGAAACAGTGTTAGAGTGGATCAGTTGCGATAGGGAAAATCTGCTAAGCAGGAATGATCCTCTCACCTTTCAATTAAGGCACACTGCCAGTCAGAGAATGCCCAACTTTAACTGCTCTGGACTTGTTCACGTACTTGAAGGATCAGGGTAGATCTACATCTAACCTGTGCTGGACCTAACCTGCAAGCATTTTAGAGGTGGAGAGAGAACCTTACCATGCTACTTACTAATTATGCTGGGCTTAACTGGCAGTGTTTGGTAGAGCAATCTGCTTGCACATTTACTCCCTGTCTAAACTATACTGGCAGTGACTTTATTCTGAGATTTGAGATCTATTCCAGATTTGGAAATAGTTGACTGTATTTATATATGTTGATGGAATGAGTCCAATTGAATGGTTAATGTGATTCTGTCTAGGTTTAATTGACTGTCGGTTACCATAGTTGGCAGAATTGTAGAGTCAAACAGCACAGAAGTAGGCCTTTCTATCCAACATGTCCATGCTGACCATTACTTATGTATCCATATTAATTCTAATTACCAGCACTTAGTCCAAAGCCTTCTATGCCTTGGCAAGAAACTGCAGAGAGTTGTGGACACAGCCCAGCGCATCATGGAAACCAGCCTCCCCTCCTTGGACTCTGTCTTTACCTCTCGCTACCTTGGCAAAGCAGCCAGCATAATCAAAGACCCCACCCACCCAGGTCATTCTCTCTTCTCTCCTCTTCCATCAGGCAGAAGATACAGAAGCCTGAGGGCACATACCACCAGGCCCAAGGACAGCTTCTAACCCACTGTGTAAGACGATTGAACGGTTCCCTTATACGATGAGATGGACTCTGACCTCATGATCTACCTTGTGACTTTGCACCTTATTGCACTGCACTTTCTCTGTAGCTGTGACACTTTACTCTGTAATGTTATTGTTTTTACCTGTACTACCTCAATGAACTCTGTACTAACTCAATGTAACTGCACTGTGTAATGAATTGACCTGTACAATCAGTAATCAAGACAGGTTTTTCACTGTACCTCGGTACAAGTGACAATAATAAACCAATACCAATACCAATTCAAGTGCTTATTTGGATACTTCTTAAATGTTGTAGGAGTACCTGCCTCCAGGCAGTGCATTCCAGATTTCAGCCGCTCTCTGGGTGTAAAAATTCCCCCTCAGATTCCCGTTAAACCTATCATGTGTTGCCCCAAAATCTATGCACTCTAATTTTTGACACCCCTGCTATTGAGAAAAGTTTTCTACTATTTATCTGATCCTTATGATTTTGCATCGTACTTTCTATTTTCTTTGAGTTGGGTTTCCTGGAAAGCTTAATTAAGAGAGGAAGGTGAAAAGAAATGGCCTTAGCATATACAGAGCTGAACTAATCCTGGGCGGCAAGAGGTGAACTGTGCATGTCTTGTCCTTTGATTGGCCTTTGGGAATAGTTCAGGGTAAACAGCTCTGGGATAAAGCCCCTTGCATACTGTTGAATGATTTCTGCTCCTAGGCATCTTGCTGGAGGAACGCAAAATAAGTGCCTTTAATAGATGTGACCACATGCATAGTGGTCACGAGTGCGATTCTCTCATCAGGATATCGCGTTCCTCCCCTCTTTAATGAAAATGTATAAGGCCCTGAGGAAATGTTTGTTTGTTTCCTCTCTCCCCACTGACAATTCACACTGTTATCCCATTGTGATTAATGGTGAAAATGGCTCTGCTCTCCCGTGTAATGCAGGCAAGGCCAATGATGTAGGTTTACTGTTTTAAAATGCACCATCTAATGGGGCTGGGGCAAGTGCTCCCACCCATCTCACAGCCTCATCCGGGAGCAAACTGAATGCCTTTACGTAGCTGTGGGGCCATTACGTGGCTCATCCTCTGCTGGCTGGTCTTCACCACCAGAGGTTGATCAATCAGTCATGATATTCTGGGATTACTTTTCCCAAGTCACTTTTTCCTTTGACCTGCCTCCAAATGCTCTTAAATACATCTCCCTGTTTCTTTGATCCCTTTCACCGCTCGAGCATCACAACCAATAAGTCCCTGCACTTGTCTCTCTGCTTTGTAAAGTCTTCTGACATTTTCTTTTCACATGGGAAGTATTATATGAATGAATAAAACTCAGACTGGGTGACTGCTTTGTAGAATGTCTCTGTTTAGTTCACTAGGGTCACTCTTGAGTTCCAGTCTTGTGTCACTTTCATTCTCTATCCCTCTCTGACCTCTTTATACTTAGTCTCTTACACTGTGTCAATAAAGCTGAATAAAACAAGGATGAGAAACAGCATCTTAGCTTCTGACTTGATGCTTTACAGCTTTCAGGTCTCAACATTGAATTCGACAATTTCAGATAGAGATATATAAAATAATGAGGGGGGTGTAGAGAAACAAATCTTTCTCCCATGGTGGGAGTGTATAAAACAGGAGGGCAAGAGGTAAGAGCTTAGAGGGGATCTGAGGGGGAATTTTCTCACACAAGAGGGTGGTTGGAGTCTGGAATGAGTTTCCTGAAGAGGTGGTGGAGGCAGATATTCTCACAACGTTTAGGAAGCATCTGGACAAGTCCTTGAACTGCCATGGCATAGAAGGCTACAGACCTAATGCGGGTAAAGGGGATTAATGGGGGTTATGTACAATGGGCAGTATGGATGTAATGGACTGAAGGGCCTATTTCTGTGCTGTATAGCTCCATGACTCTACAACAGCCATTTCCAGCACAAATTTTCCTCCTTTTTTTTCCCAGTAATTTCAGATTTCATTCCTCTGCAGTTTAACACCTCCTCTGAACATTCCCTCCCCACCCACTTTCAGCTGACACTTGCGTCAGACTCTCCTCATCTCTGCCTGATCGCAGATCTTCTTTTCCACTCCCTCTCTGCAAATTACGTTTCATTTCTAACTGCCCCCAGTTCAGAGAAAGGACATCCAACTACAATGTTAATTCTGTTTTCTCTCTATAGATGCTTCCTTACCTGCTGAATATTTTCAGCATCACCTGTTTTCATTTATAAGATAAGATTTCTTTATTAGTCATATGTACATCAAAACGCACAGTGAATTGCATCTTTTGCGTAGAGTGTGCTGGGGGCAGCCTGCAATTGTCGCCACGCTTCCAGCGCCTACATAGCATGCCCACAACTTCCTAACCCGTACGTCTTTGGAATGTGGGAGAAAACTGGAGCACCTGGAGGAAACCCACGCAGACACAGGGAGAACGTACAAACTCCTTACAGACAGCGGCCGGAATTGAACCCAGTCTGTAAAAGCATTACACTAACCGCTACACGACCGTGCCTGCCGACATACATGATGTCTTGCTATTTATACAAATGAAAGCAGCTTTCTAATTTTCCTGATGATTATGTCAAGTCAATCACCAATAACTAGAGCCAATAATGCATGTTATGGTCCAAAATTGACTCCCAAGCAATGAATGGCAGGTTACCAATACTTTAAGGCACAGAGAGATACAGCACAGATAAAGGCCCTTCGGTCCACTGAGTCCATACTGACCATCAACCACTCATTAACACTAATCCTGTCTCATCCTCCCCATATTCCCAGCAACTCTTCCCGGATTCTACCACTCACCCACACACAAGAGGCAATTTACAGCGGCTGTTTAACCTACCGTCCCACACCCCTTTGGGACGTGGGAGGAAACCAGAGCACCCGGAGGAAACCCATGCAGTCACAGGGAGAACGTGCAAACTCCGCACAGACAGCACCGGAGGTCAGGATTGAACCCGGGTCGCTGGAGCTGCGAGACAGCAGCTCTACCAGCTGTGCCACTGTGCCGCTCGTGTGAAAGCTGTTTTGACAATTAAGATCCTCAGTCTCCAAAACGCTAACAAGAATGCTGATCAGACTTTTTGTTGCTAAGTTTCAGACATGCTGCGATTTCATTTTTACTTTAAGTACCGTTAAATGACCAGATGGTTTGCACTGATCACATGAAGCACCTGAATGTTTTTTTGCAGAGCTTTTATTGTTCAGCTTCTTGAGCTGAAGGAAGGGTACAATGAGGTGAGCAAACTTGTCAGAAGAAAAACGCCCATGGATGTTTAAACTCCCATGGAACATCAAAGGTTAAAGTATAAAAAAATCAATGGCTTCCACACCTTTCATTTTGACATTCCCCTCATCAAATTAAATGGAAAGTGTATCTGAATTCCTTGTCATATTTATATTACATTTTATTTAATAACTACAGGATGGCATGAAGTTAAATATTTGACAAGCTGATGTGTTCATTGGGGAATTGGACTGAGAGCAGCTCTGTGAATATAGTCAATACTATACTTAGCATCGCTTAATCCTCCATGGGGAGTGTTAAGGTTTGCTTTAGGACTTTAATAATGCAAATTTCAACTGGAAGAAAGTCAACTAATCTATACACGATTGAGCCTGTGAAAGCCTCAGCATTATCCTGAGAATTGGACATTCCCACAACAATCCAGCATTGTTTCCATCACTATGTATTTCTTCAATCACTTGTTATATATTAAATTGCACATAATATATCAATAAAATATATAACGATTCATTCCTCCACTGATTCTCTTTTATGGCTACCTTGTAAGTCTTGTTCTTTACCATGGAGACTTTTCTTTTAATTTCCTTATTTCCATCCTCTCTCTTGTACTCATTCCATTAATGCTTTATTCTCTGTGCTTATCTCTCCCAATGCATTTCCCTCAATGGCCAAAGTAATGGCAACGCTGCTTTGACAGCTCCTCAGAATGGTACAGTATCTAACTACGTTGTAGACTTGGTTATTTCGATGCTTCTCTGACTGCACTTCCGCCCTGTGCCAATGTTCTGTTGGCTGCATCCTAATTTGCTCAATATCCCTTCACCTAACACCCTTGTCATAGAGTTATACAGCAAGGAAACAGGCCCTTCAGCCCAACTTGTCCATGTCGACCAAGGCGCCTTCCTGAGCTAGCCCCATTTGCCTGCATTTGGCCCATATTCCTCTAAACCTTTCCTATCCATGTACCTGTCAAAATATCATTTAAACATTCTAATTGTACCACCATCTACCACTTCTTCTGGCAGCTTGTTCCATATAGCCCCCACCCTCTGTGTGAAAAATTGCCCCTCAGGTCCTTTATAAATCTTTCCCCTCTCACTTTAAATCTATGCCCTCTAGTTTTGGACACCCCTACCCTGGAAAAAAGGATGTGACTGTCCACCTTATCGACACCCCTCATGGTTTTATATCCTTCTGTGTGAAATGTTGTTGAGCAAGGTGTTGATCTTAAAATTCCCTGCCTTCTCTCCTTCCCACCCCCCATCTCCAGCCCAGCACCCAACCACTCAACCCCAGTCTTAGTCACATGTATTCTTGATTTCCATTTCTGTGACTTTGGTGCCTTTAGCTGCCAGTGTCATGAGGTCTGGACCTAACTTCTCAACGCTATCCATGTAGTTTAGCGGTTAGCATAACGCTTTACAGCTCCAGTGACCCGGGTTCAATTCTGGCCATTGTCTGCAAGGAGTTTGTACGTTCTCCCCATGTTTGCGTGGGTTTCCTCCAGGTGCTCCGGTTTCCTCCCACATCCCAAAGACGTACGGGTTAGGAAGTTGTGGGCATGCTATGTTGGCGCCGGAAGCGTGGCGACACTTCCAGGCTGCCCCCAGAACACTCTACTCAAAAAGATGCATTTCACTGTGTGTTTCGATGTACATGTGACTAATAAAGATATCTCATTGTTGGGATGCCTTTGCTGAATTACTTGAACAGGCCCTCCTCATGCTCAGAATAAAGAACTGGGAGAAAATGCAGCTGCAAACTCTCCAAAGGATAATTTGCAATGTTAAAGGTGCTATATAAATACAGAGTGTTGTTGTATACTTAACCAGGGAAATGGTAAGACCATCTCAGTGAAGAAAAGCAAAACGAGCCCCGACTCAATCCCTGTGCCTCCTCACTGTTATTTCCAACAGAGATATCACCCTTGCACATTTTCCTTCTCTCTTTCCAGTCACTTGATGTTGGGATATACTGTAATTATAGCAGTACATTCCTCGGCTAGTCTCTGTTGTGGGTACCTTTTATTCTTTACCACTGAGACACCGCTCTTTCCATTTCTCTGCAAAGGAAAGTGATTTATTATGAGAGAGGCAGATTCTGTCACCAGTCAATCCTATAAGATTCAGCTGAGGTGTCTGCCAGCTTTTCGGAGATGGGGGTGGGAATCGGAGAGGGGGGGGTGGGGGATTGTTGCAGTGATTTTTACATCTGTAGGAGTTATGCCGTGATTAACCCATCCTCGTGCAGCTTTGTACATAGGTCAGTGTTGCGAACCACGTACAGGTCCTCCCCAGGTTGCGTTGGGGGTTCCATTCCTGAGCACCATTCGTAACCCGAACAGTCCGTAAGTCAGAAATGCGGCCGCTTGGTAATATATTTGAATAAAAACATCGGCTAACTGGGGCAATATGTTGTTAAAGATAAGATATCTTTATTAGTCACATGTACATCGAAACACACAGTGAAATACACCTTTTACGTAGAGTGTTCTGGGGGGCAGCCCACAAGTGTCGCCACACTTCTGGCGCCAACATAGCATGCCCACAACTTCCTAACCCACACATCTTTGGAATGTGGGAGGAAACCGGAGCACCCGGAGGAAACCCACGCAGTCATGGGGAGAACGTACAAACTCCTTACAGGCAGCGGCGGGAATTGAACCCGGGTCGCTGGCACTGTAATAGTGTTACGCTAACTGCTACACTATCATGCCTGCTTAACTCAACCATTCAGATTTCTCTGCAAGCTGCAATAATGTCACCGTGAACCGAGTTCCCACCCGGCAGAAGATGTCTGCAGCCCTGCAGCAGCCAGAAAATCCACCCCGCCGGTCTCCCAAACTCTTGTTTGTATGTACGGGCTGCACATAAGTTGGGTGTTCATCACCTGTAATCAAGATGGATACACAGCTGCAGCCACATGTATGGTGGTGGAGTTATTCCTACTGGAGTGTTGGATCAGCATTCGCGCATCCCTTGGTTGGCAGCTACAGGGCAATGGGAAATATTTTGTTCAGGTCAGTCTCTGACCAGGGGAGCCCAGGTCAGTTTCTTAATAGGTCAGTCATGAGCAGTTGTGGCCTAATCGAACTCAGTTGGAGTAAATGCTGTGGTACTTGAGCAACACATTGCTATCTAACATATCTTTTTCCCAGGGAACGGGAACCAAAAACTAGAGGGCATGGGTTTAAGGTGAGAAGGTCCCTTTTAGGACCTGAGGTGCAACTTCTTCATGCAGAGGTTGGTTGGAATAGGTAACAAGTTGCCAGAGAAAGTAGTTGAGGTGGGTACAATAAGAATATTTAAAAGACATTTGGATAAGTATATGGATAGGAAAGGTTTAGAGGCATTCAGGCCAAACGTGGGCAAATGGGACTAGCTTAGGTGGGCACCTTGGTCGGCATGGATGAGTTGGGCCAAAGGGTATGACTCTAAAGGGACACATGAATCCTGGAGTGTGTCACTGGATGAAATGAGACAGGATCTTCCCCAGGTTCACAACTTGCCATGGACTCCCAGTCAGACAACCAACTTGGCCCACCAAATCTTCCACCAACCGTCAAGTACCTTCTTACACCAGCCCTGCACTAACCCCATTTTATTCTCCCTATATTCCCATCAACTCCCCCCAGATTTTACCACTAACTGGCACACTAGAGGCAACTTACAGTGGCCAGTCTATAATTTTTTTCATATTTTCTTACAACAGAAAATGAAGCCATTCAGCCCATCAAGTCTATTCTGACTCTCGTGCATTCATACCAGTCCATTTGCCCACTTACTTCACAAGATCACAAGACAAAGGAGCAGAAGTAGGCCATTTGGTCCATCGAGTCTGCTCTGCCACTTCACCGTGAGCTAAACTATTCCCATCTAGCCCCAATTCCCAGCCTTTTCCCCATATCCCTTGATACCTTGACTAATTAGTACCTATCAATCTCCTCCTTAAACACCCCCAATGATCGGGCCTCCACAGCAGTATGTGGCAACGAATTCCATAAATCCACGACCCTCTGGCTAAAGAAATTTCTCTCATTTCTCTTCTAAATGGGTACCCACTAATTCTAAGACTGTGCCCTCTAGTCCTGGACTCACCCACCAAGGGAAACAACTTAGCCACATCTACTCTGTCCAGTCCTTTCAACATTTGAAATGTTTCTATGAGGTCTCCTCTCGTTCTTCTGTACTCCAGTGAGTACAGTCCAAGAGCTGACAAATGCTCATCATATGTAAGCCCTTTCATTCCAGGAATCATCCTCGTAAATCTTCTCTGAACCCTCTCCATCATCAGTACATCCTTCCTAAGATAAGAGGCCCAAAACTGCACACAATATTCCAAATGAGGTCTCACCAGTGCCCAATAGAGCCTCATCAACACTTTCTTACTTTTATATGTTATACCTCTCGAAATAAATGCCAACATAGCATTCGCTTTTCTTACTGCCTATCCAACCTGGTGGTTAACCTTTAGGGTGTTCTGTACAAGGACCCCCAAGTCCCTTTGCACTTCTGTACTATGAATTTTCTCCCCATCTAAATAATAATTACCCTGTAACCTATTCTCTCTCCCATGACCATTAATTCTCCTGCTATGCACCTGTGCACCAAGGTCATTTTATAGCAGGCAATTAACCTACCAACCTGCATGTCTTTGGGATGTAGGAGTAAACTGGAGCACTCGGAGGAAACTCATGCAGCCACAGGGAGAACATGCAAACTCCACACAGACAGCATTGGAGGTCAGGATCGAGTCCTAGTCTCTGGAGCGGTGAGGCAGAGGCTCTACTGGCTGCATGAGGGAGCCTGAATGGTCAGTTCACACCTACCAAGTTTCCCACTCAATGTTCCCCTCCTTGGAGCCTTTCTTAGATGTGGAATACTATTGGTGTCCAGCTCCTCCAACTCCTGATGGAGAGGAGTAGCCAGCACCTGGGTTGGGGCTAGCAACCGTGGTAGACATGAAAGATTTGGTCAGAAGTGGTGTTAAAATGGCCTGACCCACTGTATTTAAGGAGTACATTAGCACATGTTCCTGAGGTGCACAGTGGTCAGAAACACTTTCAAGCTCACACCACGTCGGAGAGAGGCCTGGTGAAGCATTTTGCAAAAAGAAAACATCCGGACCGAAAATTCCTTCAGGGTGTCAGACACCCGATATTAGCATCAAGGGCTCCAGAGTGCGATACAACCCTCCGCTTGTCTGGATGAGTACAGCTCCAACAACAACTCCAACACCATCTAGGACATATCAGACCACCTGACTGACACCCCATCTCCCACCCTGGAGCTCATTGCCTGAAAGTGTGGTAGAGGCATTGGATGTGGTCTGCAGGGCTCTGTACCTGTTACTGGGAGGTGTGATTAGGGGCTTTGCAGTTCTTTTTCAACTTCATGGACATGACAGAGAAACAAAGGACCCCAGATGCTGGAATCTAGATGAGAAACACTATGACGCTGGAGGAACTCAGCAGGCCAGGCAGCATCCGTGGAGAAAAGTAGGCTGTCAACGTTTCTGGCCAGGGCCCTTCTTCAGGACTGAAGACAGGAAAAGGGGAAGCCCAATATACAGGAGGGAATATGTGACCTTCCTCGCTCTGTGACCATGCCTCTTTTTTACTTCCCTTTCCTAGCGTCTCTCTCTTTTTTCTACCCTCTTTTCTCCTCCTTACCTTTGACCCATCCCCCGGCGGATCTGCTCTCCCCTCCTCCCTCACACCTGCCTATCACTATTTCTTACCTGCATCTACCTATCACCACCTTGTGCCCATCCCACCTCCCCTCTTTTGTCCACCTATCACTGCTCTGCTTTTCCCTCCTATATATCGGGCTTCCCTTTTTCCTATCTTCAGTCCTGAAGAAGGGTCCTGACCCGAAACGTTGACCGCCTGCTTTTCTCCACGTTTGCTGCCTGGCCTGCTGAGTTCCTTCAGTGTCAGAGTATTTTTCATCATGGACATGATATGTTGAACGGCCTTCTTCTGTGTCATTAACTTCCTATTATTTTGCAAACATTCACTCCCTCAACCACCGGCATACCATGACTGTGGTGCCCACATGATGCAATGAAGAAGCATGTCAAGTTGTTTTGACAGCGTTCTCGTCAAACTTGTGACCCCTCCTACCCTCAAAAAGGGCAATGGCAGCAGATGCATGGGAAAACTACCCCCTGCAGACTGCACACCAATTTGACTTGGAAACATAGCATCATTCTTTCACCGTTGCTGGGTCTAAATCAGGAAACTCCACCTAATATCGTCACCAGAAGGACTGCAACGGTTCAAGAAGGTCATCACCTTCTCAAGGGATTTAGGGATGGGCAATAAATGTTGACCTACAAATAGTGCTCCCTCTACTGCCATCTTTATCCTTTTACTTAAAGTCAACAGCAATCTCCAAGTTCAATTTCCAGCACTGTCCAGTTGATGTACAATAGTAGGAAGTGAAGTGCAGTTTCAGAAGAGACGGACAAACGTCAATGCTTGTTGGCCTGCCATGGCAAATTCCAGTCCCATGGGCATTCATATCAAGCCCCCGCCCAATTCCCTGAACCCTTTCAACGTCACACAACGTCTACCCACCTGTGTAGATGAATCTTCCTGGAGCACCCTTGCAGAACTGTTTGGACTTGTAGGACAGTGTGACTTCCACCACTCCGGGGATGTGTCGAGGGGGGGTCTGCACTCGGATGGCGTGGGGAGTAATCAGCTGAAAGGCATGAGAGAGGCAGAAGGTTTAGGTTTGACCGTGGCTCAACAGATTTGACCAAATCCTCCCAATCCCATCTTATTGGTGTGTGATGCTTGTGTTTATTGTTAGAGTAGGAGAAACATTTACAGTGATGGAGGTGAAATATGCTTTGTTTAGTAACACCCCATCCCATCCCTCCCTGATCTCCCTGTGTCTCCAGCTTTTCCTTCCATAACTATGAGTGTCCTAATGATTCCATTAGTCCAATTCAACTGCGTACATTGCTAAGCCAAGCTAGTGTTTTTCTTCCTCTTTTCACTTCAGTGTAGCAAACCTAATAATTCCATTGCCTTATCAAACCATTGTCTCTTCCTTTGTGGAGTCTCATACCTTGGCCAATGAGTTGATTTTTCTTCTAAAGCCCAGGGGGTGCAGAGGTGGCTACTCAACACTGAGATACATCAGGTTTGGTGGATTCTTTCTACGTCCGCACTCATTTTCCTGCTCATCCGTCAGGAAGGGGATCTCTGAATAATTTCCTTCTCTGACTCGCTAATTAAGTATAACTTGCTGTTCTCTTTGTGCTAACTGAACTGATTTTGGCTCACTCTGCATGGTGCTGGGTTTGAGCTCGGCTCACTTGCTCACCTGCCTCAGTTCCACATCAGGCAGACGGACCAGTTATTAACAACCAGTCTCTGAAAGTCCTGGTGTAAGTTGGCACATTGCACCATTATTAAGACTGTTGGCTCAGAACAGAACTGCAGCACTTCACACAAACTATTTGTGGTAAATTTTCCATCCTTTATCTATCTGTCCTGATTTCCCTTGGCATTGGTTCTATCAAGCTCAGCCTAAATTTATTACCCTGTTTCCACGATTCCATCATCTTAGACCCTGACCCACTGTCACCCAGCTTTACCCTATTGCTCCCTTGGTAACCTACCTCACTCCAAACCAGCATTGTACCAAAAAGAACTTGCAATCCGTCGAAAAAGTTGTCCCCGATAATGATAACCATGGCACCTCCAGTGGTCCATCCTTCACTGGGACTGATTGCTTTGATGCATGGTGTAGCTAAGCAGAAAGAAATGAGATTACTTGTACTTCATGACTCATTTATCATTAATACTGTCACAGTCATTGCTGCGGTGCTTCCTCCTGAGATCCATGTAAGCATTTTTCTCTGGATGAGAAGCAGGAAAATTACATATTCCTTTTTTAATTGAATCATTGATGGGATATGGCTGGCATTTATTGCCAAATCTTATCTGTCCTCAAGAAGATGGTTTTCAGCTTGATTTGCACCCCATCAAACACCCTACACATTTACTCCTTCGATTACCAACGCACACTGACTCCACACGTATCATCCACAAAATGAACTGCGGTTACTCGCCCAGGCGACTCCAAGAAGACCTCTCAAACCTGCCACATCTACCATCAAGAAGGGCAAGGGTACCATGGTTAGCACAATGCTTTACAGCACCAGCGACCCAGGTTCAAATCCGGCCACTGTCTGTAAGGAGTTTGTACGTTCTCCCCGTGTCTGTGTGGGTTTCCTCCGGGTGCTCCGGTTTCCTCCCACATCCCAAAGACGTACAGGTTAGGAAGTTGTGGGCATGCTATGTTGGCGCCGGAAGCGTGGCGACACTTGCGGGCTGCCCCCTGAACACTGCGCAAAAGATGCATTTCACTGTGTGTTTCGATGTACATGTGACTAATAAAGGTATCTTATCTTATCTATTTATCACTGATGCAGTGTAATGAAGGTAATGCTACAATGCGGTGTGGTTGAATGTTCCAGGATTTAAACCAAGCAATGATGAAGAAGCTGCGATATATATTTCTAAGGCAAATACTTAGAGGTAGTGGTATCCCTATGTGCCTGATAACCTTCTCACTCTAGTTGGTGGAGGTCACAGTGTTTGGGAGCTGCTGTCAACAGTAGCCTGGCTGGGTGGATTTTGTAGATGTGACACACTGCAGCCACTATGCACCGGTTGGGGATGGATGCTGTGCAGGTGACACTTGTACTACAGGGAGGGAGCGGCGTACCTAGAAAACTGTCCATATTGCGATTTTCTGTAATGTGAAACTCCATCACCTGCGCATATGTCAAGAAATATGGGTTGAAGAAAGTTTTTTTTTTACGTAAATATCCTGAGAGCAAATTTTATTCCGAGTCTCAGAATTTAGTGAATTCTGTAAGGGCAGAATTTCTGTTACCCAAATGACCATAACGAGGGTGTCACCAGTATGTTTCCAGAGTGCCTTTTTGGAACTGCACTCATTCAGACAAGTGGAGAGCAGTCCACCCCACTCCTAACTTGTACCTTGCAGAGACAGGAGATGATTTACAGAGCTACTGCACAATTTTCCTACTTACCCTGTCCTGGCACTTGAAGCCTATGACTCAAAACCCTCCCTTCCTCCCAAAATGACGATGGTTTTTAGTGCCATTCATTCTGTTTAAACCTGAGGCTGTAACATGGACCAAGGCCCCTCAGGTACACTTCCAAAGAGAAAACCAAGTGAATATGATGTACTAGGTACTTTTAAACAGAAGGTAAGCATTTCAGTTAGATTTCTAAAATGCAGCACTTGTTGTTAAAAGAAGCCTACAGCAACCAAAAAGCTTTTGAGTAATGAAGGATGTCAACACCAAAGTCACAATATGACACGGTTCTTGATTTACGATGTATTTCATGAACCCGGTGAGTTGAAATAAGTGTCCTACTTAATTCTCCAAAACAATGCTGAGCAGGAGAAATTTGAAGAAGAGGTTTGTAGCATGTTCTACACTGTGTACAGTTGGGAGAGTTGTAGGAAGCAGTCAGTTCTCTCAAGTATGCAAATTAGCTATTTGAAGCATGGCCATTTTAAAAAAATTGATTCACAGGATGTGGCCATCATTGACATGGCCTGTTTGTATTGCCTACACTAAATGCCCCATAAACTGAGTCCTTGCAGAAGACAATTAACAGCCAGTCACACTTTTGCGGAATCTGGAGTCACATATAGACTAGACCAGGTGACCTTTTCTTAAGGATATTAGCGAGTCTGGTGAGTTCTTAACAACAATTCAGTAGTTTTGTAACCACTAGTGCTGTGGCGGGATTCAATCTTGTATCTCAGGATCAGAAGTCCAGACCTTTGGACTCCAGGCTCAGTAGCTCAACCACTATTGTACCCTTCCCAATTTCTCAGGAGTTGCCATCAGGAACGTCATGGCATTAATAAAACAGAGACCACGGAGTAAATGTCACTTTGACCAGCTGCTGCCTTTAACTTTCCTGACCCATCTCATATAATCATGTAATTCTTCATTACAAGGGCTACAGAGATAATGAAGTTGAACCTGGAGAAGATTTCCAATAATAACCGGGGTTTAGAATCACCAGTCACACGTGCTTAACCGCTGTTTACTCTGATTTGTTCCTCCATTAACTCACTGGTTTGGCATTTTGTCCTGCCAGTGGTTTGATCTCTGGTCTATGGCCTGCAAATATAGATGACTCTTAATTAAATGAAAATCGCTATGGATGCAGCAAAGTTCTTACAAACAACACAACAGAATGTTGGGCTGCACAGCCCAAGGGTTAGACTGAAAACACAGCTGGAAATGCAGCTGGAAGAAGCCATGAATGAGGCAGCGCAGTTTGGAATTAAAGAGAGTGAGCCAGTGGTACAATATCTGGACCATATACGAGCTGCACACTTAGTGTTAAACATAGAACATTACAGCACAATACAGGCCCTTCGGCCCACAATGTTGTGCCGACATTTTATCCTGCTCTAAGATCTATCTAACCCTTCCCTCCCACATAGCCCCCTATTTTTCTATCATTCATGTGTCTATCTAAGAGTCTCTTAAATGTCCCTAATGTATCTGCCCCCACAACCTCTGCATGCAGTGCATTCCACGCACCCACCACTCTCTGTGTAAAAAACTTACCCCTGACGTCCCCCTTATACCTTCCTCCAATCACCTTAAAATTACGTCCCCTCGTGTTAGCCATTGTCACACGGGGAAAAAGTCTCTGACTGTCCACTCAATCTATGCCTCTTATCATCTTGTACACCTCTATCAAGTCACCTCTCATCCTCCTTCTCTCCAAAAAGAAAAGCCCTAGCTCGCTCAACCTATCCTCATAAGACATACTGTCCAATCCAGGCAACATCCTAGTAAATCTCCTCTGCACCCTCTCTAACACTTCCACATACTTTCTATAATGAGGTGACCAGAACTGAACACAATACTTCAAGTGTGGTCTGACCAGAATTCTATAGAGCTGCAACGTCACCTCGCAGCTCTTGAACCCCGACTATTACCCCAACTAATGAAGGCCAACACACCATACGCATTCTTAACAACCCTATCGACTTGCGTGGCAACTTTGAGGGATCTATGGACGTGGACCCCAAGATCCCTCTGTCACTTGAGATGCAAGCGACATGGGATGATTGGCGCAAAGTGGGCAAGTTCCCTTGACATTTGGCATCTAATTTTGTACAGAGTCATAGAGTGGTACAGCAGAGACCCCTCAGCCCACCATATTCATGCCAACCTTTTTGCCCATCTCCACTAATCCTATTTGCCCGCATTAGGACCATGAGTTAAAGGGTCCAAAAGGGACCATATTCTACTATGTCCTTACTCTAAAGTGTTCCCAATAAGAAGGGCAAAAGACATTAGCGGGAATGTCCTTGCCAAACTGGTCTCATTGTAATTGATGGAGACCTGGAAGAAGTCACTTGCTTGGCCTCCAGGCTGAATTCCACAGAGACCACGGTAATGGAGGAATAAATAACCTGATAAAAGAAAGGTTTGTACATTTTCATAAACTTCCCTCAAGGCTTAGTTATTAACTGCATTGGCGGGGTCTGTGCTGTCATACAACACAGAGCAATCAGAACTAGCAGCCATGGCTGACTAGTATAACAATGAGAGGTTCAAAACAGGCTGAGTATTGGTCTGTTTGCCTGGAAGCGCGGTGGGACATGGGGAACCAAGCACTCCTTTTTCAGTTGCCTGTGGAAAGGACTGAGTATGATGGGGTAGAGGATTAGCAAACGGAGAGAGCCGGAGGCGGGAGATTGATTTTCTCCAGGACATTCTGAATTTTTGACACTTCCAGGGCGTTAAACCTCACGTGGGTACAAGGAGGAGAAAGGAAAATCCGGAAAGGGAGGATTCTGCACCCCTCGCAGAACTGCCTGGCTTTGCTCTCCACGCATTTCAGTGCAAGGAAATTCAGGTCGGTTTTGTTTCTGCCACACAGTCTTCACTCCTGGATGGTCCTTAAGCAGTGGTGCCCACAACTGATTTAAATGCATGAAACCATTTATACATCTAGTGTGGCTTGTTGGAAGCTACTCTAACTTCAGGCAAGAAAGTTAATTTAGTTTGGAATGAGTTGTTATTTTAAAAATATGGAAGCAATTGCAATTGTAGTGCAACTTACAGGATCCAGTCAGTTTAGTAGGAACCTAATCCCAATTTAAACTTTGAAAGATTTTGTAACATACACCCAGATGCGCACACACGCACACATGCACACATACACACACACACACACACACACACACACACACACACACTCTTGCACATGTACAAGTGGAGAACTCACTCCCCACCCCACCCCCACACACACACAAACTCCCACATACACAAACCTCCCACACACACAAACATACATACACATGCGTGCACACCAACATACACACACACACACACACACACACACCCATCAGAGTCAATTGGGCAAGGTTCTGGTATTTTAGTGTAAACTGTGTAAGGATTTATTCCTGGGATCAGATACATCAGTGTGTTATTCTGTAAAACCATTCAATTGAACTGTTTAACCCTGTGATGCTGACAATATTTAAAAGTCTGACCATATAATAATCAAAACCTTTATATTTCTCCTTAGTGATTACATGTCAGTACAGAAGACACAATATAAGCATCAAACTAATGCACTGAATATCCCTGTTTTATTCAATATTCTCATTCCCATTTCTTTCTCATTCACAGAATCAAAGAATTGTTAGAGGACAGAAGTGGCCAACTGGCCCATCAAACCCCTACTATCTCTTTATAGTGCTATCTCATACCCTTGTGCTCTCCCTGTAAGCCTATAGGGTGTGTTCTGTCAACTGCCTTTCCAGTTCACCCCTAAAGACACTGATTGAGCACAGTCTAAAGGCAGTGAGTTCCATTTCATCTCCACCTTCGGGGTAAAAAATGTTTACCTTATGCCTACCCATGTACCTTTTGCCCTTTAAATCATCCCTGCACCAATCCCTCCCCCCCCCCCCCACCCCACCCCAAAGCCAACTCTGGGCAACCACAGAACAAGATTCCAAGAAGTGGGATAGCCTACCTTTGATTCAGGCATCCCCTCAGTGTGATTTTAAATCATAAGATGTGACCCCTCAGACTTTTCTAATGCACATTATAGACATCATAAATAATGCTGGTAATGAGGCTTTAGCTAGCAAGGGGAAAGTGTACAGTCGCACAGCTTTGGCTAAATTACTTTGTCCAAACACTCTCAACCTGTGAATCATTGTGAATATTCACTCACAGGTGATTATGCCGTCTTTAAGCATTTCGGCTGTGCTTTGTTGTTCACCTGAAGGATAGTGCATGTGTTGTCTGCTACTGCTGAAGCTTCTAAGCAACTGTGGTATTAGAATCACGAGGAACTCAGATCCAAGCAGTGGGGCTGCACATCAGAGATGTTCAAGGAGTCGTGGTCAATGTGGTAAAGAAAGACAGAGACACAAGAGGCCACAGATGCTGGAGTCTGGAGCAACAAACGATCTGTTGGAGAAACTCAGCAGGCCGAGCAGCATCTGTGGTGGGGGAAGGGACTGTCGACGTTTCAGGTTGAGACCCTGCAAGATGTTCCCTGTGCCGTTCACAACCTCAGTCCAACCCAAATCACTTTACACCAAATGAAGTACCTTTTATGATGTACCCACTATGTGTGTAAGACTCCACAGACATAGATGTAATAATACACAGTGGTGCAGCTTGTCGAGCTGCCGCCTCACAACTCCAGCGACCTAGACTCAATCCTGACCTGTGTGGAGTTGGCACGTTCTCCCTGTGACTACATGGGTTTCTCCCAGGTACTCCAGTTTCCTCCCATGTCCCAAGGATATGCACGTTGGTAAGTTAATTGGCTGCTGTAAATTGTCCCTAGTACCTGGGTGAGTGGTAGAATCTGGGAGGGTGATGATGAGAATGTGGGAAGTATAAGAAGTGTGAGACTCATGTAGGATTAATGCAAATGGATGGTTGATGGTCGGCATGGGCTCGGTGGGCCGAAGGGCCTGTTTCTGTGCTTCGTCTCTCTATCACTCTATCCATCACTCCTTTGGGATAGATTAGAGAAGCCATGATGGGTGATAGAGGAAGACAAAAACGGGAGTTCGGGACCAGGGCAAGAGAATGCTTTGGTAGGTAAGAAGCATTCAACCTGATGATCACAATCTTAGTACCATAGAAGCCCATGAGCTCCTGTTGAAAGTGAGGGTGAAGGGTGCAAGGGAAAGGGGTTCAATTAGACAGTGTGCAGTAAAGAAAGACATGGAGGGGTTATTTGTGTGGGCAGGGGTGGATAGGAGACAGTGCTATTTACATTCTAGGATAATGTAGTTCTGCTCACCCGTCACTCTTGCTGAGCTACATTGGTCCCAGATTAAGAATCATCTCATATTTAAAATTGTCCTTTTTGTTTTTGGATCCCTCCATGGCCTTGTCTCTCTCTCTCTCCTCCAGCCTTCAGATCTCTGCACTACTCCAACTCCAATCTCCTGCTCAACCCTGATCACAATTGTTCTCCCAGCACTGATGTGTCTTCAGCTGCTTCAGCCCCCAGTTCTGCAGTTTCCTCCAAGAGCATCTCCACTTCTCCGCCCCTCTCTCTCCTCCTTTAAGATATTCCTACCAACGACTTTTGGTTATCTGCCTCTTAATTTCCTTTCTTATTCAATTTTTTCAAATCTGGCCATTGCTGGCAAGGCCAGCATTTATTGCCCATCGCTCACTGCCCTTGAGAAAGTGGTGGTGAGTCTCTTTGTTGAAGCGCTGTAGTCTGTGTGGTCCCATGGTACTGTTGGTGAGGGACTTTCAGGATTTAGACCCAGCAACGATGAAGGAATGGTGATAGATCTGCGTGTGAGGACAGTGTGTGACTTGGAGGAGAACCTGCAGGAGGAGGTGTTCCCCTGCTCCTGCTATTCTCGTCCTTTCCGGTGGTTGAGATCGCAGGTTAGTGGACTGCTGTCGGAGTAGCCCAGGCAAGAACATAAAACATAGAACGGTACAGCACAACACAGGCCCTTCGGCCCACAATGTTGTGCCGACCTTTAAACCTTGCCTAAGACTATCTCACCCCTTCCTCCCACATATCCCTGAATTTTAAATTCCTCCATATGCTTATCTAGTAATCTCTTGAATTTGACCAATGTAGCTGCCTCCACCACCACCCCAGGCAGTGCATTCCATGCCCCAACCACTCTCTGGGTAAAAACAAAACCTTCCTCTGATATTGCCCTTGAACTTCCCAGCCATTACTTTAAAGCCATGCCCTCTCGTACTGTGCATTGGTGCCCTGGGAAAGAGGTGCTGGCTGTCCACTCTATCTATTCCTCTCAATATCTTGTACACCTCTATCATTTGCAAGTAACTACACTGCAAGGTTTCTGTAAATTATTTTCAAACCTTTTACCAGTGGAACACCAATGGAACTTTCTATACTTTTGAACTAACAAGCTGACAATAGAAGCAAGATCAGAGTTTGTGGCAGTGCTAGATTATGGTTCTGAGACTTGGATGTGGAATACAGGAGTTGAATCATCATCTAAACCCCAAGTGATCTCTTGAACCCTCCATACCAAAGTCTGCACAGACACAGCTGTTCACTGTGAGCCCTTTGTGTTGAGCAAAGAGTTGGGAATACCTCAGTATATTCCTCATTAAACCGGAAAGGCATTCTCCAGAAGGAGAGGATTCAATCCTCTAAACTGGAGAGGACACATCTGAGGGACATGGATTTAAATTAAGTGGCAGGAGGATTAGAGGGGAGTTCGGGAAAAGCATTTCACCCAGAGACTGGTGGAGGTAGGGGTTGCCCTGGAACGCCCTACCTGCAAGTGTGGCGTTGGAAGGACATTTAAAAAGTACCTGGGAGTGGCACTTGATGAGATCGATGCTAGGGGGATTCAAGGGATTAATGCAGGAAAGTGGAACTGAGGTAAAAGATTAGCCATGATTTTACTCAAGTATGGGCCAGGCATGAAGAGGCTGAATGGCCCATCCTTGCTTCTGTTTCTTATAACTCTAGGACCCAGACCTCGGAGATGGATTTGGTTAAATGGAGACACAAGAGACTGCAGATGCTGGAATCTGGAGCAACAAACAATCTGCTGGAGGAACTCAACGGGTTGTGGTGGGGGGGGGGGGGGTGGTGGGAGAGAGGAATTGTCAATGTTTTGGGTCCTGTCCCTCCACAGATGCTGCTCGACCGACTGAGTTCCTCCAGGAGATTGTTTGCTGGTGGAGGGTTTCGATGGTTGGACATTGGGGAGCCAAGTGGCCAGATGAATGCAGTAAAGTTCTGTGACTGTGAGTTACCAACTAATGAGGAACAGATGAAAACTTGGAAGCACACAGCATGGCCTTCACCCCATTCAGTGACTACCCACTGGCTGTACAGCAATGCAGGGCAGCTCACCCTTTCTTGAGAACAGGAAGTCATTCAGACAGGCAGAAGGCCCTTACCCACACCATCCAGAGACTGCAGGGGAGGACAGACCCCATTGTAAATTCTGCCACCAAACGCCCATTTCACTGGGTGTTATAAATGTGCTCCCAGCCTCCTCTGACACAGCCTTTTCTCCCAATGTCATTTCAGTCACTCCGGGTGAATTACTGCCATTGGCTGGTGGAAGGTCAGGACTAACGTTTGAAGGACATCAATCCTTTCAGAATGGTTATTGTGATTGACTGAGGCTTTTGAGCAACTACCATGGGCAGAAAGGTCTCGAGAACTAGAAAACCGAGCAGGTAAACTGGCCCAGAATTGAGGCATACAATCCATTCAATAAGTAGAACAGCAGATCCCTGTCCCATGGACCGTCCATGCAGGTGACGCTGGACAATGCTAGGGAGCATTTGCTGGGATTTACTCCATCGTCTTAACTCAGGAGCATGGAGGCCAGTTCTAGGCCATTGTCAGTCAACACAGCTGATACAGTCAACATGGTACAGTATGGCAATACTATGACCATTTTGACTTCTTTGCACTACAATGGACTTTTTTTTGTTCTAATTGTATAATTTATGTTTAATCTATGTTTTTCTTGCAAACGTTGTCTCTCTGATGCCATGTGCCTGTGGTGTTGCTGCAAGTAAGTTTTTCATTGCATCTGTGTAAACATGTGCATAAACTTGACTTTGACCACATTGGGTTAATCCTATGCAACACTCAAGTTAACTTTATTTAATTCCTGGTCCCCTAAGTGGTCACTGTACACGAATGACCCTTGCATGTTTATTCAACCATGAGGGGGAATCACAGACAAGATCAATTCTGTCTTCACCTGCCGAGATAATTTCTCCATTTGGGAAGCACTATCATTAAAAACGTTAATAGCAGAGATTTTCTATTTGTGGATAAGTCACAAACCAAGTTGATTACAACTTAACCACTCATGGTGCTGGTTGCTAATCCTTTCCTTCCCTCACCAGCTCTGGATCAGCAATGCCACACCCTGTTGACACGACTGAACTGCAAAGATGAAAAACTGACCTCGGCTATTACCTGAGAGCGAGAAGCAATCCTCACACAACGAGTGCTGGCTCCCCATATCCCTAGTTTATTTTCATTCATTCAGCGGATACAGGCATCACTTATCGCCCGTGCTATTTCCCTTGCCATTTTAGAGGGCAGTTAGAAGTCAACTACAGTACCATGAGTCTGGAGTCACATATAGGCCAGAGCAAGTAGGGACGGTAGATTTCCTTCCACTAAGTGAACCAACTGCACATTTATGACAACTTGACAATTTTGTGGTCACCTTTACCAAGGTTGGCTTCTTATTCAATTGAATTTAAATACTCCATAGACTTGAACAGGTCGCTAGTTCCAGGTATTGGGATTACTATTATACTAACATAATAAACTATGCTACTGTAACCACCAAAAAGGCAACTGCGTCTATATTAGCCTCTATGTTATTAATGGTATGGGGTGAAATGTGTCTGTTCACATGGCCAATAGATTAATGACCAAGGGACCCAGCAGCAGCAGGTAATCTCCATTCATTCACCATCCCAGCCACCCCCAGACTAACACTTCCTGAAGTTCAGCTGTACCCACTTAACACGACATCACAGGGAAGGTTGGGTGCATGCTTCCACTCGTTGTTGAGCGGAACAGGCAGGGCAGAACCACAGTCTGTCTTCAACCTCACGATTTCTCACCCTGTCACAAGCTATATGGTTTCAAGGCCGCATCCAGGCTCAATCCATCACCTCCAACTTAGTGCTGACAGGGTCAGAGGAGAGAGTGAAGAGATCTGGCAGCAGGCCAAACACTCGAGCCGTGTCTGAGCTGCTAGTCAATCACTTTCAATCAGTCTTGGAAGAGAAAAAAAAGGCATGTTTTCTTGCTCTGATTCCTGGGACTTTATTCACTACAGAGGTCCAGGGGCAGGAAATTAACACCACTGCAAATTCTTCACTGACTTAATCATATTTCATGGCCAAATGTTGATGTTCCAACTTTTTAACCCATTAAGTCTTGTTAACTCCATGCAGTCTTCGAGAGCGTAACTTCGGACAATGCTATTTTTCCAACAAACAATGTCCCTCCAATTGCCCCATGCAAATGGCATTGGAGATTGTGCTAAGATTTCCAAAGTACAGTGAAACCTTTGGTTCTCGACTTTTGATAAACGGTCGACATTCCTGCTGTTTCTAATGGGCTGGGGAACCTAAGAAATCTTCTGAAACCTTGCTGTGGGCATTATAGAACCCATGGGGAAATGGGACCATCCAGATGCTTCACGAAGAGTTCCAATGATGCTGTAGGACCAATTGGTTTGGGGCAGCATAGTGATACAATTACAGAGCCGCTGTCTCACAGCTGCAGTGACCCAGGTTCAGTCCTGACCTCTGGTGCTGTCTGTGTGGAGTTTGCAATTCTCTCTCTAACTGCCTTTGTCTCCTCTCACGTACAAGTTGATGGGTTAAATTGGCAACTGTGAATTACCCCTAGCACGTGGGTGAGTGATGGAATCTGGGAGGGACATGAAAGGAATGTGGGAAGAATAAAAATGGGATTAGTGCAGGATTAGTGCTGAAGTTTGACACTCACCCAAACTGGCCAGGGGTGAATTCTTTCCCCCGCCCCCACCAGTGAGAGGTTAAACCAAGACCCACATCACCTGCTCAGGTTTACTGGTGCCAACGTTTATTATGAAGCCAGTGCCATTTTCTGGCTACTTATCTCCATGCCTGTGCGGCTTAATTGAGTACAAATTGGATGCTGTGTTTGGCTACTCTACAGCTCTGCAAAAGTAATTAATTTCACTGTGAATGCTGAGACAAGAGCCACACGCATGCAAGAACTTTCTTTCCTTACAATCTGCTGGCTGTTCCATTATCTCTCTGCTCTTTTTAATGTCAAATTCATGATCGACCCGGGTTTTGCTGCATTAAACCCCCTCACTCAAGTCGTTTGCTCTGCAAAGCCTCAATCTATTGGCCATTTTCCTTCAGTCAAGGTTTGGGGTCAACAGGAACACTCCTCCAAAAATACATTGCAAATCTACTTTTAACATTTTCCCTTTAAACCAATAGATTTAACTTAATTTAATATCCATTGCAGTCTAATTGACTAAGTGCTAAAACTAACAGCCCACCCATGCACAGCACCATGGAAGTGGCCTCATGCCATTGACAATCCACTTATATCCAAGTTCCAATCCTACAACATCTGCTAAAAATATGAAATTCATACATTTCCCCAGAGGAGATAAGACACCTATTGAATAATGATACTTGTGTGGAGATAGCACGCCCATAAGGAAGAGAACTGGTAACTCTACCTTTATCTCTTCTTGAATGGGAAGATCTGCAGCCCTAACTCCAATTAATGTTCTGTTGATTGAGATTTGAGGTAAACTGGTTGCACTATGGTTAATCCATGGTTAATTTACTGGATTAGTAATCTAGAGTGATTACTAATCAAGTGATCGGAGTTCCAACACTTTGATGGCAGCAATGGAACAAATCTTGCTAATGACATAGTATTTAAAGTTAATCATTAGTAATGATCACCACAAAATTAATGTAAGATGGATAGGAAAGGTTTAGAGGGATATGGGCCAAATGCAGGGAAATGGCATTGGCTTAGATGGGCATATTGGTTGGCATGGACAAGTTGGGCCAATGGGTCTGTTTCTGTGCTGTGTGACTTTTTGGTCACTAATATCTTTAAGGGGAGGAAATCCATCATGCTTACCTAGTCCGTCCTATATGTAACTCCAGATCTACCAATGCAGTTGACTCTTAAATGGAAAGCCACTCAATTCAAGAGTAACATGGAGTGGGCAACATATGCTGGCCTAGCCAATGACACTTAGACACTGCCAAATGAATATACTAGACCCACACAATGGATAGAACAGCACTCAGAGTGGACAGTTGTTACTCTACACCATAAATAAAACATCCACATTGACCATACACTGGATAAAGAAGGAATATACCTTCTGTGGGATCCAGGCGCCGGGCTCTGCGTCCGTGTTTCGAGTTGTTGTGCACAAACATGTTATCCGAGACAGCCAGCACATGCCCATCAACGTTGAGTGTTGTAGATAACACAACCTGTGAGGTAAGAAGCAGGGAAATGTGATTTGCTGTGAGCGTTGTCTTTCAAGGCGGTCTTAGCAACCAAGGGCTCCAAATCTCTGCTTCCGGGGAAGCAACTAATAACCTGGGTGGAAGATCCAAATGGGACCCAGGAAGTAGCTCCTGGGCTGGTTTGTTTAATTACCCTGGAACTAAGGGTATCAGAGGAAGAATTTTTTTTTCCCCTCAGAAGGTGGTCGGAATCTGGAACGCATTGCCTGGTGGAGGCAGGCATTTTCACAACATTTAAGTATCTAGACGAGCACTTGAATCACGAAGGTCATAGAAGGCTACAGACCAAGTGCTGGTGAATGGTATAAATGCAGATGGTAATTTATGGTTGGCATGGACATGGTGGGCCAAAGGGCCTGTGCTCTATGACTCTGTGCACCATGTAGACCAGGAAAGGACCAAGGTTCATTCATTGTCTACGAGAAGCTGACCAGTCTTGGTCAGGACATTTGCTGTGCTCCATTTGGCCTCCTGCCTTAAATAGGAGGGGAAATATGAAGCACTCTTCCTGGTCCTAACTACACTTCAAGGAAGCCCATTGAACTGGGCACAACAAGTGGGTTTAAGAGCTAATCAACACAGTTCCAGAAGATATATTAAAAAAATACGATGCAACGTTGGGTTGGCTTTGATTTCTGCAAGCAGACCATTTTGCTGGAGTCAGAAACTTCACGTAAATGTTGTGAGTGTTCCTGCTTTCACCATCCACTCTGGCAGCACGTTCCTGATTCCAACCACCCTTTGGGGGAGAAGAATTCTTCCTCAGATCCCTTTAGCTCCATGACAAACAAACCAGGCCAGGAGCTGCTTCCTGGGCAAACCGGTGTCCTGGTGCTTCTGTAAAGGAACACCGTGTAATCTGAGGTATAACCCTTGCAGTGAGACATTGGGTTGACGGATGTTTAAGATCCCCCAGTACTATACTGAGCTCTCCCATGTCCTGTTCAACATTCCTCACTTATACCAGACTGCAGAGATTCCTCTCTTTCATTTTGCTTTAGTTTATGGGATCTTTTTGTATGAAAATAGTTACCATATTTACCCATAGAGAGTCCTATGTAGGAAGCTTCTGGGAAAAATTGCTGAAAAATATGATGATGAACATTTTGTTGCAACTCCTTTGAACTTCCATCACCAAAAAAAAATCATGGTTTCACAGATGCAGGATTGCGTAGTTTTCTGTACAAACACAGAGATATCAACTTCTAGAAACAACCGCAGTCTCAAATTTGTTAACAATTGTCAAAGGTTTTGATACAAAGCTGGTTATTGAACATGGTAACATATAGAACAAATGGGTAGAATTGATTAGTAGTTGGTTACATCCTTTAATGTCCAATCAGATACTGAATTCAGGGAGAATATCTTGTGCTACCCCATACTGTTTGTAGCACTGTTAATGCCTTATGAGGTATTTCAAGTTAACTTCCTTAAAGAATCAAAAAGCTTTGTCTTGGAGTGAGGAGTGTTGGAAAGGGTCAAGAGAGGAAGGCCATGGATGAGACTCCATGGGAAGCCATGGATGGGTTAGATGAGATGCTGAGACCAATACCCAAGTCTGCAAATTATCATGCAGTACTCCACAGCTCACATTTCAGTCGCTTTCCTAAGCAAACATCCATCCCCCTCTCTGTTGAATATACCATTCTTATCCCACTGGAGCCTGTCCCCACACATTCATTGTCTCTTGCTAAAGTAGTTTGATCTAAACTGCGGATTCATCTGCCCGCTGATAAACCAAGTCTGTGCCCTATGTTAATAGATTCATATAGTAATACAGCACGGAAACAGTCCCTTCAGCTCAACTCATTCATGTTGACCAAGTCGCCTACCTGAGGTAATCACATTTGCTTGCACTTGGCCCATGTCCCTCTATTCATGTACTTGTCTAAATGTCTTTTAAACACTGTAATTGTACCCGCTTTGGCAGCTCGTTCCATTTATCCACCACCCTCTGGTGAAAAAGTTGCCTCTCAGGTCCCCTTTAAATCGTTCCCCTTTCACCTCAAACCTGTGCTCTCTAGTTTTAGACTCCCCTACCCCGGGGAAAAGACTGTGACCATTCACTTTATCTTTGCTGCTCTTGATCTCATCTATCTCTATAAGGTCACCTCTCAGCCTCAGACAGTCCAGGGAAAAAGCCCCAGCCTATCCAGTCTCTCCTTTTAACTCAAGACCTCCAGTCCTGGTAATGTCCTCGTGAGTTGAGCTGAGGCTGTGTATTTTTTAAAAGGTCGACAGCTGAGTGAGACAGGGTGATGGGAGGAAGCAGAAATTTGACAATGACTGTTAATGCTTAACAGATGTTCCCCTTTGTACTCCTGCCTCTGTTCAGTGACCAAAGTCTACTTTCCACCTCCAAGATAAGACTGAATATTTTTTCCTACAACAGAAACATACTACTCTTCAGTCCTTTATATTTCTGGAAATCTAGCTCTCAAATAGTGTCAGATACTGAGTGCTTGCTTTGAATAAGCCACTGAGCCAAAAACTCTGAAAGGAGTGGTCATCAGAAGCATGAGTTGTTAAGGTTAGCTATGGCCAAGAGACCGCACCAACGCATCTACTTCCTCAGGAGGCTAAAGAAATTTGGCATGTCCCTGTTGACCCTCACAAATTTTTATCGGTGCACCATAGAAAGTATCCTATGCAGGTGCATCACAGCACATCATGGAAACCAGCCTCCCCTCCGTGGACTCTGTCTACACTTCTCGCTGCCTTGGTAAAGCAGTCAGCATAATCAAAGACCCCACCCACTCTGGACATTCTTTCTTCTCCCCCCTCCCATCGGGCAGAAGATACAAAAGGCTGAAAGCACGTACCACCAGGCTCAAGGACAGCTTCTATCCCACTGTTATAAGACAATTGAATGGTCCCCTAGTACGATAAGATGGACTCTTGACCTCACAATCTACCTCGTTATGGCCTTGCACCTTATTGTCTACCTGCACTGCACTTTGTCTGTAACTGCAACACTTTATTCTGTTATTCTTTTCCCTTGTCCTACCTCAATGCACTGTTGTAATGAAATGATCTGTATGGATGGCATGCAAAACAAAGCTTTTCACTGTACCTTGGTACATGTGACAGTAATAAACTAACTTACTCCAAACTTCACAGGTTCTACTATTCAAGCATTGAGCTTGAAAATTCTAATAAATCTCATATCTAATACACACTAGGCATAGTACAAATCTAAGGTGGTTCATAAAGCTCACATTTATGACTTTGTAATACCAACTGCATAGGGAAAAGCTTCCACTGAGTGGGAAGAACTCTGCTGAGGAGATGAATCTACAGCAGAGCATAAACTGCACTAGAAGAGGAGAATGAAGATTAATGCAGGGGGATGGAAGGAGCTGTTTGAATGATTGATACCCTACTAATGTATCATTGAGCAAGTGGTAATCGGAATCCGGGCTTATCAGAGCTGTTTATGTAATACATGGCGTGTGTTAGGACTCAACACAGTTGATGAATTCAATTATTTTTTAACAGTCACCTGAGACTTTACCAAGTAATGACCTCCTGATATTGCGTGTGTGGGCGAAGGCACACAGGAAATGGAAATACACAGGTGAGACAGCTTGGTTGCTTGCAGGCAGCTCAACAGTTGTGATGGGAAGAGTGCAGGGTAAAGGCTGCATCCCTCTTGGCATTCTGTGCCAGCTGAGTGGAGTTGCCAAAATGGGGTATCATCAAAGAGTACAAGTGACGAATATCAAAGTGGAAGAAGTTATGGGGCAGGTCAGTGAATTTCCCTTTCATACATTGGCATTGGGGCTATAGTGCTTGTCTTGTAACACACTGGCTGGTAGACACAATAGAACATAGAACAAAGAACAGAGCACAAAGAACCTTTTTCCCAGGGTAGAAACATCAAATACTAGAGGACATGCATTTAAGGTGAGAGGGGGGAAGTTTGAAGGAGATGTGCGGGGCAGGTTTTTTTTTACGCAGAGAGTGGTGGGTGCCTGGAACGGGGTGGTGGTGGAAACAGATCCGACAGTGGCTTTAAAAGGCCCTTAGATAGACACGTGAATGTGCAGGGAATGGGGGGATACGGATCGTGTACAGGCAGAAGAGATTTAGTTTAAGTCAGCATCATGTTCAGCGCAGACATTATGGGCTGTCCTATGTTCTATGTTTATGTAAAGAACAACACAGCACAGGAACAGGCCCTTTGGCCCACAATGTCTGTACCAACCATGATGCCAAATTAAACTAATCACTTCTACCTGCATGTGAACCATATCCCTCCATTCCCTGCATGTTCATGTGCCCGTCTAAATGCCTCTTCAACATAATTATCGTATCTAGTTCTATAACCCCACTTCAGCAGCGTGTTTCTTGCACCTACCACTCTCACAATGTGGACCTGTGCTGTATGAGGTGATCTAGTAACCATGGTATCGTAGAATAATGCAGCACAGATAAAGGGGATCAAACCCATGGAATCTCTTTGAGGGAGTGCTCTAATTCACTGAGCCATCCAGCACAGAGACAAACCCTTTGGCCCATTAAATCCATGCTGACCATCAAGAACCCATTCAAGCATCTCACACCAAGGTCATTTTATTCCCATCAACTCTTCTCAGACTCTACCTCTCCCCTATACACTAGAGGGCAATTTGCAGTGGTCAATTAAGCTACCAACCTGCACGTCTTTGGTATGGGGCGGGGGGTGGAGGGTGGGGAATAGAGCACGCGGAGGAAACCCACACAGTTACAGAGAGTGCGTGCAAACACCACGCAGACAGAACCGGAGGTCAGGATTGAACCCGGGTCTCTGGGAGCTGTGCTCACCTGCACTTTTCCCAGTGTTTGTATCTTTTTTCTTGCTTTCCAAATATTTATCCAGTTGCCTCTTGAAGGGGAGGTCAGAACATCAGAGAAAGGGGCAGGACTCAGCTAACCAGCCCTTCAAGCCTACTCTACCGTTCAATAAGATTGGCCTGATCATGGCCTCAGTCTCCTGCCAATCCCCATTACCCTTTACTCCCCTTAAGTCCAAAACTCCATCCCTCTCACTCTTGAATCTATTCAGTGTCTCTGCCGCCACAGCTGAGAGAATCCCAAAGATCTACAATCCCGAGATGAGAAGTAGTGTCTCATCTCCATTTTAAATAGACAACATTTTATCCTATGCCCCCCAGAAGGGCAGACATTCTCTTGCATCTACCCTATCAATCCGCGTCAATGTTTCTCAACAAAATTCTTTCTTATTCCTAGAATCAAAAAGAATCACAGAATCAGAGAGAGATAGAGCACAGAAACAGGGCCATCGGCCCGCTGAGTCCAGTTACACGAATCTTACATTAATTCCATTTCTTTTATTCTCCCCGCATTCACATAAACTCCCCTCTCCATCAGGCAGAAGATACAAAAGCACCAACAGACTCAAGGACAGCTTCTATCCCGCTGTTATCAGACTCTTGAATGGACACCTTATACGCTAAAAGGTGACCTCGTGATCTCCCGATCTACCTCATCGTGGCCCTTGCACTTTATTTGTCTGCCTGCACTGCACTTTCTCTGTAACTGTAACACTACACTCTGCATTCTGTTTTTCTTTTTACTACCTCGATGTACTTGTGTATGGAATGACCTGTCTGGATGGCATGCAAACAAAAGCTTGTTTTTCACTGCACCTTGGTACATGTGACAATAATAAACCAATACCATATTCTACCACTGACCTATGCACTAGGAGCAACTTTACAGTGTATGACCTAATGTGTATGAGAACATCCTGGACAATGAGTACTGCTTCTATTGCTCTTTCAGGCAGTGCCACTTCTGATCACCGAAACCCGATGTGTGGAAGAAACATTTCTTCACATTGCCTCTGGGTCTTCTGAAATTGTGTGTCCTCTCACTATCAACCCTTGTGCTTTTGGGAACTGTTACTTCTGATGCTGGAAGATGCCTCAGCTGCCTGCAGCAAGCAGAGAGCAGAAAACCAGCGGTGGCTTGTACCTTGATTGTGTGAACACTGGCTAAGAACAGGCTGAGCTTTGATATTCTGCACATTCAGAATTAATTGCCTCACACACTCAGAGGAATTGCTGTTTGGGTGAGATTACAGAGGGCAGCTAGATTTTGCAAAGAAAAAAAACATCCCAGTCTTCAAGAGAGGCAGGGAGGGATTAGCAAAATTAATTTCTTGCATCTGGCAAACATAAAGGCATTTGTGCAAGGTCCATGTTTGGGATGTAACATAATCTGTAAAATGAGCAAATCATTCTCCTTAATCATTTAAACGAGGTTGCCGTAATGTGTTGCAGTGGGGAGGGCTGAGATCTTTGGTCAGTGCCAGCATTTGTCCCCCTTGTCAGTGTCCTGGGTCACTGACGTTGACCCGACCCATCTGGAGCCCATCAGTCATCCCCCGACAACTTCCTGAAACACCTCCCTCCATTTCCTGCTGCCTTTTCCACTGCGCTCCTTGGCTTTCAGAACCACGATTCACCGGGGCTGAGTCCAGGGGGTCGGACACAATCCCACCCCAATCCCCAAAACACTGGCCATAAATCCTGGCAACTTCAAAACTTCTTGAATCTCGGAAAAGCAGTCAGGATTGGATTTGAGGATGTTTTGCTTTTCCCATGATCTATATCCTATGCTTATGGGGCAATCTATTTTCTGCCAGAGAAGTATACATGAACATAATGGTTTAAATGTAAATCCATGCAATGATCTCACAATCTGTGTGGTTCCACTCACTTTCCAGTTTTATTTGATGTTGCTGAGCTGAACAATTATAGTAAATCCTTTACAAGTTTGCATCGTCAGATAAAGTACAAAAAAAAGGCAGAATAAACATTCCTTGCACCCACCCATCAAATACTCCTAGGTAAATAACAGGATGTTTTAGAGAGAAAGCAAAGCTCCTTCTATCTTGCCCTTACGAACATGCCAAGTTTAGATATAGCGTGGGCTGGCTTTCCTTAGACTCTCCTATCAGACTTTACAAGGTCAAAATTCAACACAACAAATGTATATTCCCTCAGGGAATTAAAATAAAAACATGCACAAGAAAAGAACTCCTACCAGCGCCAAAGGGAGAGGTTAAAGATAGAAAGAAAAGAGGCTTGCAATGTTATCAAAAAGTCTGAGGAACAGGAAGATTTAGAAATTGATAAAGATGACCAAGAGAGGGGAAAATGGAGTGAGATGTGACCATCAGGAGACAGGATTATTTATATAAAGGCACAGCTCAGAGAAAGTAAATGTGGGTCCCTTACAGGCAGAGACAGGAGAAATGATAATGGGGAATAAGGAAATAGCAAGGATGTTGAACAAATACTTTGCACCTCTTTTCAAGGTAGAAGACACAGAAAGAAACTTCTTGAAAATAGTGAGAAATGAAAGATCGAATAAAAATGAGAAACTTAAAGAAATTAATCTGGGTACAAAATAAACCAGAGAATGGGACTAAAATCCAATAAATGTCCTTGTCTACGTTGTAGGATTTCAAGACGAGTGGCTGCAGAGAGCAAGGATGCACTGATTTTTATCTTCTGGAATTCTAGGGTCTTGGGAATAGTCTCAATAGTTTGGAAGACAGTGAATATAATCCTGCTGTTCAACAGGGAAGGGGGAAGAGCTGCAGTGTCACTATACCGACACTGGCAGAAGGAAAAGTGCTCAAATTTATTTTGAGGCACATGGCAACAGGATGCTTCGTCAATCATTTGACTGAGTAGACCCTTCACGGTTCAGACTACATTGGGGGATTGGCACTGGACAGAGTCAACAGCTTTAAATTCCTGGGCTTTTACACCTCAGATGACCTGTCTTGGGCCCAGCACATAGATGCAATCACAAGGAAGGTGAGCCAGCGTCTTTACTTTCCTAGGAGGTTAAGGAGGTTCGGCTTGTCACCGAAAACTCTGACAAACTTCTACAGATGTACTGTTGAAAGTATCTTGACTGGTTGCATCATGGTCTGGTAAGGCAATCCGAATGTTCAGGAACATATGAAGCTTCAGAGAGAAGTGGACTCAGCCCAAAACATCATGGGCACTTCCCTCCCCACCACTGGTAGTATCTACAGGAGGCGCTGCCTCAAGGAGGCAACATCCATCATCAAAGATCCCCACCATTGAGGTCATGCCATCTTCTTGCAGCTACCATTGGGCAGGAGGTACAGAAGCCTGAAGTCCCACACCACCGGGTTCAAGAACAGCTACTTCCTTCAATCGTTCGTTTCTTGAACCAACCTGCACAACTCCAATCACTACAGTTTAGCAACACTGACTACTTTGATCACTTTACATTAAAATGGACTTTTTTTTAATTACGTTCTTCTAATTGTTCTTTTCCTTGTAAAAATTGTGTATAATGTATGCTTTTGTTGTGAATGCTGTTTATCTGATGCTATTTGCCTGTGATGCTGCTGCAAGTAAGTTTTTCATTGCACCTTTGCACACATGTACTTGTGCAGATGACAATAAACACGATTTTGACTCTTAGATGCTGGTAAAAGAGAAACCAGACACACAATGTGTTAGAATTTTAGAAAGCTTCCAAGATACTGCACAAGAGGTTGTAACACTGAAGTAGGACCTGTGAGATTCAGCCTAATGAATTGAGCGTTGGCCAACGGATCAAGAAAAAAAAATCTGGTAAGACAACACCAAGATCATTGCTTGGAACTCGGCTATTTACAATCTATATCAATAGCTTAGCTGAGAAGCGTGAGAGAAGTGCATCCAGGTTGGCGAAGGATACAGAGCTAGGTCAGAAAGCAATCTGTGAGAAAGTTGCAGGAAGATTACAAAGAGATACAGCAGTTTAATGAGTGGGTTTGGATGCGACAGATGAAATGCAATGTGTGGAGGTTATCCACCGGTAGGAAATGTAGAAAGGCAGAGTGTTGTTTAACTGTTGGAGAACTGACAAATGAAGTATTCAGAAGGGCCAAGGTGCCCTTGTGAATGTGAAGGAATGGCAAGCACTCCACAGAGAAAATGCACCACAACAGTTTTTGTCAGCACCGTACCACTGAAAACCATTGCCAGAGTAAAACACGTTAACAACCATTTCTAGCCCAATTCACATCACTCCAAAAATTTGACCACCTACTTCCTGATCAGAATTACCTTACAACCTGATTCTATATCCTGGTCAGGAACTCATGGGATCTCCTTTCAAAATACTGTAGAACACAGGCAATGTTATCCTGAGAGAGACCATCACTGGGTATGCCCAGAACATCACAACATTGGATTGGAACCCCATTAAGGTGAGTCATTGGCTTCTCTTTCATCCTTGCTGCTTCTGCCTCGCTGCACCGACTCCCTCCTCCAGCTCCAACCAAGGCTCATCCAACCACCTAATCTCCCACGAATCCTTAAATGCTGAAGGCCCCTTAGTGAAGGTTGACGGAAAAAGGAATCAAGGGGGAGTTCAGAAGCATTTTCAAAGAGCGATTAAGTTGCAGGGGTAAAGGAAAGTAAATGGAGGGGGAGTGGCACTGCTGGGATTGCTCCCCCGCTAGTCAGCATGGATCTCATGGGCTGACTGGCCTCCTCCTGTGTCCTTGCACGATAAGAGCTGAGTGGACCATTTAAGACTGAGTTGAGGTGACATATCTTCAGTGAAAGGGTTGCAAGATTGAAATTCTCTACTCAGGGTCTCTGGTTCTCGATCGGGGGCTATACTTAAAATTGGGAATGGTTGATTTTCAGGGTAGGGGAGGAAGGGGAAGTTGAGATATTAAATGCCGCGCTGTATTACTCTATGACTTGGAGACTAACTGCTACAGACTGAACCACAGTTGACTGAATTGCCTTTGGGTGTGGCCCCACCCTTTGAGGTTGAGTTAGCGGACACCATCCAAGAATGTGGCAGAAGGGGGAGTTGAGGTATTAAATGTCAGGGTAGGATGAGTGATCCTACTCCTGCTCCCATTTCTTGCATTAACTATGACATGGGTGAGATGTGGAATAAGTTTCCAAACTGCTCCAAAATGTATCCTGAGTTTAGGTACAACACTGACAAATTCTACGTTGGTACTGTGCCTTTCATTTCTGTTTTAGGGCATCCCCAAGTATTTTACTGCCAATTAATTAACTTCCAAACCACTGCCACAAGTGGAGCAAATACAGCAGTCGATTTGTACACAGGAAGATCCCACAAACCTTCACATTGTAGTGAGCAAATAATCTGGTTTTTTTCAGTAACGTTGACTAAGGCACAAAGACTGGCCAGGACACCTGCTTCTCCTCCAAGCAGTTCCACGGGATCCAATTGAGAGAGCAGACAGGGTCTTATTTTAGCGTCTCACGCAGAGCAGAGTGTTTCCAATAGTATTAGTTGTCCCTTGGTGTTGCCCTGCAAGGTCATCCAAATTTTTCATTTTCTTGTTTCAGGAGAGGGACTTGAACCCAGAACCTTCTGACTATTATTGAGGTGTATAAAGTCATGAGGGACATAGATCTGGTGAATGCACACAGTCTTTTTCCCAGGGAAAGGGAATCAAAAACTAGAGGGCGTAGGTTTAAGATGAGAGGGGAGAGATTTAAAAAGGACTTGAGGGGCAACTTCTTCACGCAGAGGGTGGTGTGTATATGAAATGAGCTGCCAGGGGAAGTGGTTGAAGCAGATACAATAACCACATTTAAAAGACATTGGGACAGGTAAATGGAGAGGAAAGGTTTAGAGGGATATGGGACTAGCTTAGATGGGCATCTTGGTCGGCATGGACGTGTTGGGCCGAAGGGCCTGTTTCCATGCTGTATGACTCTATGACTTGGAGACTAAGTGCTATAGACTGAGCCACAGTTGACTCAAGTGCCTTTGGGTGTGGTGGCACGTTCTATCGTTGGTATTGCCTGGCTTGTGAGCTGAAAAGTTGCCCGTGGTTTCTACCTGAGGTAAAGTTGCTTGTGGAGGGACTACACTGTAGCACCTCGGATCTGCATCACCGATCATTTTCTGCCCATGAGTTTTACATGACCCCCCACCAGGATGGGTGACCTCATTCTGTGATACAGAGCAAGTGCGAATGTAACACCGTACCTGGAATCGGCGCATATCCCGAGGGTTCCCCGCTGTTTTCAAACAGTTCTGATTACACTTGAGGAAGAACTTTAAGAAGAATCTGAAAACAAAACAAACATACTTTGTCATTAATATGCCCTTGTAAGAAGCAAAAACAGTGCAATAAAATCCACATTCCCACAACTATGGGAATTCTTTGCTGTGGGAATGTACGAATTAGGAGCAGGAGCCGGTCACTCAGCCACTCAAGCTTTCCCACCATTTAAGAAGATCGTGGCTAATCTGATTGTAACCTGAAGTCCACCTTCCTGTCTGCCCACAGAACCTTTCGCCCCCTTGCTTATCAAGAATCTAATAACCTCAGCCTTAAAAATACTTAGAGACTCTGCTTCCACCGTCCTTTGAGGAAGAGAGTTCTAAAGACTCACGACCTACTGAGAGAAAAAAGTTGGCCTCATCTCTGTTATGTCCTCATTTATTTCATATCACATCATTGCCCTCACTAAAGGTCCTCCCTTCCTGTGTTTCAACACTGACCCCCGGTTCTAGGTCCTCCCACAAGAGGAAATGTCCTCTCCATATCCACCCTGTCGAGACCCCTCAGGATCTTACATGTTTCAATCAAGACCCTTCTCACTCATTCTAAACTCCAGTGGATATCAGCCGATCCCATCCAACCTTTCCTCTGAAAGTAATACTTCACTCTATGTATGCCCCTGTGCAGTTTGTTAGCAATAACTGATAGTTCACGGCAAAGGATTGGAGAGGAAGGTGAGGTAGAGAGAAGAGGGACAGAGAGGAAGAGAGTGACCTGTTGCACAAAAAGTGCCAAGAGATGGGACAAGAACCTGTTGGTAGTAAAGTGGGAGTGGGGGAGAAGGAGGCAAGAAACAGGCAGAGGGAGGGGCAGGTAGGTGGAGAAAAGGAGAATGAAGGGAATGTTAAGGAAGAGGGAGGGGAGGTGAATGGATAGAACTGGAGTTAATTACACACATAGGTGAGAACGTTCAAAGAAAACACACTGGAAGTACTCTTGGTCTCAGGAAAAACCTGTCCAGTCTCTGTGAAGCTTGTGGCAGAATACGTCATGGAGTTAGAGACATGCATGGCCCAGGGGAAGTCACACGGCCCATCATTCTATGTCAGGTATCTCCCTCCTCCTGTCTTGGTTCATAGTCTTGCAGATTGTGGAGCATCATGTGCCAACCCAGGTCCTTTCTAGATCCCGTGGGGGTTTCTACCTCCATCATCTTTTCGAGCAGACCTCACCAACTTCTGGGTGAAAGAACTTTTCCTCAGCTTCCATCTAATTTCTCTTCCATGTATTTACAGCTGGCAGTGCTGTCATTTACTTTTCACCTGAACTTAGGAGGTTAGAAGTCAACTCAGATTGGTGGGTCTGGAGTCACATACAGTGCATACCTGCCTAGGACGGCAGATTTCCTTTCCCAAATGACATCAGTCAACCAGACAATCCTATAGTTTTATAGTTAGTATTACAGAGAGCTGTTTTTTTAAAAGAAATTCCAGATTTGTGTTTAAATTCCCCAGTTGCTGTGGTGGGATTTGAACTCATGTTTCCAGATCAATGGTCTGGCTGCTAGCCCGGTAACTTAATCACCGCACTACCTTACCCCATTTATTTTAAAATCTATCAGCCCTGGTTACTGACCTCTCCATCAGTGGAAACAGGTCTTTCCTCTCCACCCTGAATCCAGATTCCTTTAGACTGACTCTTGCAAGGTGCTTCAGGAAGTTGTTGAACTTGCTACTCTCTTGCTGGTGTTTTTTCCACCCAGAGGAGATACTCTGACCAACCAGTGCAGGAAGCAACCTTGGCCCGGTGTTAATTAGCTGCTAAAGCATCTGCTTCAGTGCAAGGAAGAGGAAACCCAAGGCTCCCACTGTCCATGCCTGTGTTGACACGTATGAACCACGGTCACCTGGACAGAACAACAGAGCTGCCCTGACTCATTGGACATGCCAACATTTTGAGATACCATTGCCCTCCCCTTGCCCTTGTACCTCTGCTGTTAAAACCCAACCAGGCCTTTATTACGTCCAGACCTGGTTACTCCAATCCACTCTCTCTGCCTGCTCTTCATAACTTCAGTCACCCAAATCTCTGTTGCTCTAATTCCTACCCACTCACCCAGTGTCCCTGTGCTCATTGGCCTAGTTACGAACTGCCTCAATATTGAAACACTAACCCTTATTTTCAAATTCCTGTCTTATATCCTGACCACCACAAGCACCACCCTTCTACCTGCATCCTCCAGCTCTGAAACCCTCTGGGATCTCTGTTCTCCAATCCTGCCCTCCTACTCACCCCTGAATGTGATTACACTATGCATAGCCACGCCTCCATCTGCTTAGAATTCGCTCCCTAAACCTTTCTCCTCCTTCAAGGCACTCTTTCACGGAGGTGGAAAACAAAATAAAAACCGCAGATGCTGAAAATCTGACATAAAAACAGAAAATGCGAGCAACACTCAGCAGGTCAGGCAGCATCTGTGGAGAGAGAAACAGAGTTAATGTTTCAGGTCAAAGATCCTTCAGCAGAAAGGTTCCAACAAAGGGTCTTCAGCCTTAAACATTAACTCTGTTTCTCTCTCCACAGATGCTGCCTGACCTTGAGTGTATCCAGCATTTTGTGTTTTGCTTTTGACAGGTTCTTGACTGCTTGGCTGTATTCACCCCAATGAAGTTCAATATCAACTTTTATCTTGATAAATTTTGTGCTGCTTGAAGTACCATGGGACATACACCATTAAAGATGATATACAAATGCATTCTGTCCACTACTTTAATGGCAAAAAATTGATACTGTATGTCGGCATCTCTCACTAAATGAAAGTAAAATACACCTCAATGTTTCAGATCACAATAACTATTTTACTGAGAACTGAATTCACGGATTACTAAATGTATCCTGAATACAAAATGCCCTGTTAAGTTTCTCATCTGCTTCCATGAATTGAGAACGAGTTGATAATGAGTGGGCTGGCAAAAACACTGAGGTTAAGTACCCCAGTGCTTGGGTCTGCACTCAGCTGTATCCGATCATTAACACACAGCTCTATTACTGTGATTTACTTTCACACAACACGGTGACAAAGCCACTTCCACATCAGGTCTTCCACAAGTCTATGTATCAGGAGCTGCATCTTGTTCTCATTTGTAAAGCAAGTCCATCATTAAAATATTAGCCACACTTGCGTCAGCCTTTTTATTTTTGACCCATAATATTTCTTTTTCAAATTTGATGCATGTTGTCAGCGATTTTCCAATTTTTATCTGCTCCCTCCACCAACCTCAAAGCACTTCCCTCTTCATCTGTAGATGCTAACTCAGGCAGAGGCAGTTTCTACCCTTGTCTGTTACCTCAGTCAAGAACCCTTTCCAGTTCAAAAACTACCCACTCGCCACCCACCCTGCCCATCTGTGGACATGTTTGAGGTTCCAACATTGGCCTCAGCAGAACGCACAAAACTGGAGTGGAACAGAGCCATCCTTGATCTCGAGGGACTGATCTCAGGTGGAAGCCTGGACAGTTGGTGGTGGAGACACAAGAGACAGGATGCTGGAAGCTGCAGCAACGAACAATCTGCTGGAGGAACTCAGCAGGTCGAGCAGCATCTGTGGGGGGGAGAAGGAATTGTCGGTGTTCCGGGTCGAAACCCTGCATCGGGACTGAGAGCAGAGAGGGGAGGTGGCTGGTATGAGGAGGAGAGGGGGAGTGGTGGGACAGGGGCCAGTAGGTGATTGGGGGACTGGGGAGAGGTGAAGGATGACGGGCAGATCCAGCCACATTTAAGGAAGGGGAGGGTTGGAGTGGGGAGATAGAGGCAGGTGGATGATAAGATGGAGGCAGACAAAATAGGCAGATGGAGCCAGGTGGGGAGGGGAGGATGAAGGTGGAGACAACTAGGAGCATGATGAGCAGGAATAAAAGGCTACCAGTGCTTGAATGTACTGAGAAAGGACATGGTAGATGGAAGGATATCTGGGTGTGGGTGGGAAGTGGGGTGTTGCTGAGGGAAGAGGAGAAATTCCCGCTATCATTCAATGTCCTTGCACACTTTGCAACAGCTTTGGCTGGCTTGTGGACAGCTTCCAGTGGACAGCTCTAACAAACGAGCTGACCCAGACATGAAGGGCCCAATGGCCTCAATCAATGGTGCCTCATTCCATGATTTGCAACTAGTTGCAGGGAGGCCAATTGTTGCAAACTTAACATAGACTGGGGAGCAAATCAGGACCTCTGTGGAGGTGTGAGACTCGGTGATGTGGAGAGGAGATAGAGATTCATGTTTAAACATGAGCCACTAAACTGATCATTGAACTCATAGTCGTAGTTATACAGAATGGAAACAGCCCCCTTGGCCCAACTTGTCCATGCCAACTCGGCATGCAATCTTGACACTTTTTGATCCACAAGCCCAAATTATGAAGAGGCCATCATTCCGCAGTCTATATGCCTGAAGATTATTATTTATTGGGTTCCCTTCAAAGCATGGTGGTACCCAACTTGTAATCTTAAAGTGAATTAAGAATAGAAGGGAAGGTAAGGAAAGGAGCAGGGGTAGGCTATCCAGCCCTTCAAGCTTGCTCTGCTATTCAATAAGATCCTGGCTGATCATCTAACTCTGCGCCACTTTTCTGTACTATCCTCATATCCCTTGATATTCCCTTAATATCCATCGCTGGTTGGAATGAATACAATGACTCAGCCTCCACAATCATCCAGGGCAGAGAGTTCCGAAGTGTCACCACACTCTGAGTGAAACAATTTCTCCTCATCTTACGCCTAAGCGGTCTACCCCTTATTTTGACATCTGACCCCTGTTCCGAGTCTCCTCAGCCAGGAGGATCATCCTCCCTGCATCCATCCTGTAAAGCCCAATAAAAATTTTGATGTGATCCCCTATCTTCAGAGAATGCAGCCCAGCCTTCTCGATCTCTCCTCATAAAGCAGACCAGTCTGAGGAATCCTCACTGCACTCATAGGCAAATGAATATGTAGAGAATGGAGGGATATGGGCCATGTGAAGTCAGAAGGGATTAGGTGTCATTAGCTTAATGAGTTCGGCACAACATCGTGGGCTGAAGGGCCTGTTCCTGTGCTGTACTGTTCTATGTTCTAATAGGAAAGGTTTAGAGGGATATGGCCCAAATACAGGCAAATGGGACTAGCTTAGATGGGCATCTTGGTCGGCATGAACGAGTTGATCTACAGGGCCTGTTTCCATGCTGTATTACTCTACGGCACTCCCTCCATCGTAAGCACATCCTTCCTTAGGTAAGGAGAACGAAACTGTCTGCAATTTCCAGATGCATCTTACCAAAGCCCTACACAAATGCAATAAGTTTTCTCTGCTCTTGTATACCATTTGGCTTCTTAATCACTTGCCACACCTGCATGTTGTTGTTCAGCGTCTTGCGTACAAGCACACCCAGGTACCTCTGGACATCAACATGACTTAATCTCTCACCACTTAACAATTACTCTATTTTCTGTCATGTGCACCAAAGTGGATGACCTCACATTTTTCCACATTATATTCCATCTGCCAAGTTCTCACCCACACATTCAGCTTGTCCGTATCCCCCTGAAGCCCCTTTACATCCTCCTCTATGCACACAATCCCACCTGGTTTAGTATTGCCAGCGGACTTAGAGATGTAACATTGGCCCCTCAGCCAAACCGTTGATATAGACTGTGGAAAAACTGGAAGAGGTCACTATCAAGCTTCTTTGGAAGGTTTAAATGAGCCCATAGCCTACATGCTTTAACTTCTCTGAGCACAGCTCGATTTAGTGTCTTTTGGAAGAAGGCAACATTTAATCAATAACCAGTCCAAGCATCTCTCGATCCATATCCAGTAGACAGGCTCAAATTATAACCTTAAATTGATCTTACAAGAAAAACATACTCTGCTTCCATGTCACTGTTGCAGTCACTTTCTGATGCGATTGTCGGTTGTACACGTTGCTGTTTTACTTTTTTCCTGTTAATATTTGTAACAGGACACTTTGCAGTTCAGGATCAGTCTCACCACCAAACACTCTCAGAGCAGGGGCAACACAGATTGATAGAAAGTAAAGGTCCCTCTACACTGTCCCAGCAAAGATTCCAGGAGCAAACGCCACACAGTTTAGATACAGAGTAAAGCTCTCTCTACACAGTCCCAGGCAGATCTGACACGGTTCAGATGTGAAGCTTCCTCTACACTGCCCCAGCAAACACTCCCAAGGCAGGGACAGTAAGGGTTAGGTACAGGGTAAAGCTCCCTTTGTTCTGATGGAAGGTCATTGACCGAAATGTTAACCCTGTTTCTCTCTCCACAGAAGCTGCCTGACCTGCTGAGTATTTCCAGGATTTCCTGCTTTTATTTCAGATTTCTAGCATCTGGCATTTTTTGCCGTTCTAAAACTTCCTGTACACTGCTTCACTTAACAATGCCAAGGCAGGTACGTCACAGGTTCACATCAGTTACGACTTTCTCTGCAACAATACCTTCATTTCAGAAGTATTTCAACAGCTGTAAAGTGCAGTTCAACCCTGAAAGATTTCCCTGGACACTCCCGTTTCCTCCCACATCCCAAGGATGTGTGGGTTGGTACATTAATTGGCCACTGTAAATTGCCCCAGTGTGTAAATGAGTGGTAAAACCTGGGGGGAGTTGGGGTGAGAACAGGAGACAGGTTAAACTAGTGGAAAATGGGATGTTCTGAGAGTCAGCCATGACTCTATGGACCAAAATTGCCTCCTTCTATGCCATAAGGAAATATGCTGTACAGTCCAACACTTCTGGGCTAGAGTTGGGGAAATCAAACTGTCCCATCCAGCAAACTCAGGTCAGACTCAACAATAAACACAGGAGATGCAGGAGGAATCTCCTAAAGTCACATCTTTCCATTTACACAGCAGTTAACAGTCCCCAACAGGAGATTCCTGTAGGTTGCATCTGAGCATCACCACTTGCAAACAATTTTATAACAAGTTCAAATGAAAGTTGGTTGGAGTACTGGGCATTCCAGGATCAACAAGAAAGAAAAGATGGTTTGTGTTTACTTTGCGTTGCTCCTGACCCACGATGTCCCAGCAGCCAGTGAAGGAGATGGAAGTACAGTCACTATTGTAATGTCAGAAACACAGCAAATGATTTACACTCAGCGAACTCTCACGGACAGCAACGAGATAATGACAAGACAAGAGTCCAGAAATTCAGTGGTTCTTTTTCCACTATTCTACTATTGAAGATTGATTCTTATCTGGAGTGGAAACATGATAACAACCATTTAGCATCCTCTTGTATCACTTTGGGCATTTGACCAGGCAGTGCGATAGAGTGATAGAGAGACACAGCACAGAAACAGGCCCTTCAGCCCACAGAGTCCGTGCTGACCATCAAACTCCCACTTACACCAATCCCATCTTTCTTTTATTTTCCCCTCATTCTTGTCAACTCCCTCCATTCTCCCACTGACCTACACACCAAGAGAAATTTAGAACGGCCAACTAACCTACCAATCTGCACATCTTGTGGGAGGAAACCGGAGCACCCAGAGGAAACCCACGCAGTCACGGAGGGAACGCACAGATTGCACACAGACGACACTGGAGGTCAGGCTCGAAGGCCCAGGTGTGATCCACCCCTTCACCACTGGTGTTATTCCATGATTGAGGTGCAAATGATGGGGTCCTTCGCTGTGCAACACTCCTTTTGGAGCACATGGGGGAACTTGGCTGAGTTATCGTGGGAGCATCTGCTGGTGGGTACTCAGGATAGCCAAGTCTGCCTGACACCATGCTGGATTGGGTCAGGTAAGTCCCACAGTTTCACCCCTGGGTTCCCATCACCACCTTCTTGTTATTGCTTCCCGCTCCCTGACCTAAAGCACAGACGCCAATCCTCCTAACCGAGGCCCTTATGTACCACCCTCTCTATCTCCCAGCTTCTCCACCCTCCGCTCTCTCATTCCCCATCTTCCCATACCCAATCCTTTTATCCCCAACATCATCATCTGCCCTCCCCCCTCCACCCCATCTCTCACCCTCTCCATCACCCACCCTCTCATTCTAACCTCCAGGCTCTTCCACTTGATCACTTGGCCCCCAATCTGTCGATGTCCCAGATGGAGGTGCTGTTATCCAACCCCAAACCTCACCTAGGTCTTCCTGATCACTTTCCCCTCTGCTGCCTCAGTCCATGGTTTCTGTCCATCATCTTTGGCCAATCACTGGCCTGATGCCTCTTCTTCTTCCCCGAATCCCAGGCACATGCTCCTAATACGCTACTAACCCAAGGCCCAGACTCGAATCATCCTCTGCAACCCCTTGATCACCCACCACCCCAAACCCAAGACCCTGGCTCTGATCCTCCTTTACACACCCAAACCAAGCCCCAAGCCCTGATCCAGACACTCATTCATTTGCACGTCTTCAGCATATTGAGAGCTTGCAATGGGGGACCCACAGACAAAATAACTGTTGGCCAATCACACTCCCCACCCAATTTTGCAACTCAAGCCCAGCATAGCCTTTGCAGTGGGGGTGGAACAGGAGGGTGGAGACAATTGCCTCTGAAGTGTTGGCCTGGGGTAAATGGAGAACAGAGGGAGCTCCTGCTTCTGACCACTGAACTAGCAACCTCCTCCAATGGAAGGACAGCTCCCTGTGGGTGACGATCATTGTTCATTCCTGGGTATGATGCCCTGTCTTGGTTGGTTGCCTACCCTGCCTTGCCTTGGTTGAATGCCCACCCTGCCTTGCCTTGGTTGGTTGCCCCACTAATACCTACCCTGTGACGGCAGCATGGGCGTTCAGCTGAGGTACTCCAGGCCCGTTGACGAAGCAAGAGCTAGGAGAGATGGAGGGGCTGGGCAGTCTATCGGGGAGTGGGGGGGTACGGGGCAGATGAAGGTTACAATCACTAGAAAGGGTTAAGGTAGATTCCAGAAGCCTAGCTCTTAAAATAGCAGATGTGTAGCTGTTGGTCCCAGGTGAACTCCAAGTGGTTTCATTTTTTTTCCTGGTCACCATGGCAACCACATTTTGTAGAGCAGTCCCACAACCCCCTCAAGACAACCTCAGACACGAACACGGCTCTGCAATCTTCCTGCTCTCCAGCTGACAGACAGTGGCTTGGATTCCCCAAGTATCATGAACAGAAAAGGTTTATTGGGGAGGCTAAACACAAAAAAAAATATCTTGGAGCATTTTACAAACTTGTGACAAATGCATCTAAAAATCTAGAGTGCTTCAGTTCTAATTTGGCAGAAAGTCGGGAGTTGGAGTCTGTTCCCTGATGAAGACATTATAAAGAGGCGGCCTTTCTTTCTATCTGTGTATTAAAATCACTTTTCTGTGGCCTGGCCTGGTGTACAGTTCTGTTGCCACCTCTATTCTGGCCAACGATTTGACTTTTGTTCAGATCCTTCCTGTGATCCAAGGAGGCAGGTTGTCCTCCAGTAACTTACCTGAGAGGCCTCGTCGCTAAGGCAGACAGTTGGTTCTGTGGGGTCCGCCCAGTAATGGAGCCTAAAACAACCAGGCCGTTCCTCTTACCACACAAAGTAGATGTCAGGAGAAGGAACGTTGGCTGATTTTTCCTTAAAAAAAATCTTTGGGACTGGCAGCAACACACAAAACATTGGAGGAACTCAGCGGGTCAGGCAGCAGCTATGGAGGGAAATGGACAGTCGATGTTTCAGGCCAAGACCCTATGGGGCAGGCACGGTAGTGTAGTGGTTAGTGTAACACTATTACAATGCCAGAGACCCGGGTTCAATTTCGGCCACTGTCTGTAAGGAGTTTGTATGTCCTCCCCGTGTCTGCGTGGGTTTCCTCCGGGTGCTCCGGTTTCCTCCCACATTCCAAAGATGTACAGGTTAGGAAGTTGTGGGCATGCTATGTTGGCGCTGGAAGAGTAGCGACACTTGCGGGCTACCCCAGAACATTCAACACAAAAGATGCATTTCACTGCGTGTTTCAATGTACGTGTGACTAATAAAGATATCTTATCTTTTCCTGACCGGCTGAGTTCCTCCATCTCTTTGTGTGTTGCTCCAGATTCCAGCATCTGCAGTCTCTTGTGTCTCCGTTTGGGACTGGCAGGATGGGTGGAGGGAGAATGGGTTTCAGGAGTAGGATTGGTTTTCAAGAGCATTAAAAAGGAGGATTAATGTAGGTTCAGTGTACATGCATGTTTGGTAGTCAACACAGACTTGGTGGGCCGAAGGGCCTGTTTCCGCACTGTTTGTCTCTATGATACTATGAGTTTGAGAGCTGTAAGAACAAGGGGAGGTAGTGGCTCAGTGTTGAGTTCTTCAATTCAATGTCTTCTGAGTCTGAATTTTTTTTTGGTCGAAGAGTACTCTATTGACGCCTAGGTGTTGACTGAATCCCATTTAAACGCTCCCTGCCACAGTGTGGTGCCCATGCTCTGAGCCTCCCGCCACTCAGCAAAGTTTTGATCTGCAAACATCTGCTTCCCATAATTCGCAAAGCCCACCTCATCCCTTCTCTCCATCTTTCAGCGCACAAGAAAGTGTTCTGTTGTGAAGAACGCGTTTGCTGTCTGCAGCTCCACGATTCCCGATGGCCCTAGATCATGTATTGATGTTATGCTGCTGATCTCAGTTGGGGCTATAAGTGGGGAGTGTGCAGGGGCTAACAGAAGCTGCAATTTTGGTAGACAGAGACACCCTGGCATAACAAAAACCAAGGGTAAATGGCTATTGGTTGGCAAAAACACCACAGAACAAGGGACATTCCTGAATTTCTTAGTCCCTTCCATTCTTTTGCAATTATCATAATCCAAAGGAGGTGGAATTGCTTATCACAGTATTTGAAGGTTAGTTTGGTTTTCCAACGATTCTGGGAAGCTGCTTGGGGATATATTAAGTGTGAATCCCAGGGAACCAGAGAGCCAGTCCCCTCACTGGAGCATGTTAATATTATCATCAGCCCTCGCTCTCTCCCTCGCTTACATTCTGTTTCCTATCATTTCTGCCTGCGCTCTTTTATATAAGCACAGGCCTGTGTTGGCCCCAATACACAAGGGACTACCGTTGACTGAACCCAGATGGGGGTAGGTAGGGGGGAGGTTTTGTACCAAGAACAGGAACCTACAAGGGTAAAGGGATTAATTTTCAGAGGTGAACAGACTCCCTCGACACATTTAAGAATTCTACCTTTGCAGTGAGATCGCAATTTTAAAGCATTATGTTATGCCATTCTCCATCTTTCCAGACAGTTTCAAGGGCAATCAATCTCTCACCTCCAACCCTTAACCTCTTCTTACCTCCTCTCTCTGTGCATTGCAACCTTTTATATTTTATTGGTGGTGTTTTGGCCCCCGCTCCCTGGATTTGACTTTCTTTTTCCTCTAGCTTTCCAAAGAGCCAGCTATACCCACTCTCCCTCCCTGCATTATTAACAAGACTCGTTGCAAAGTCCAGCTATTCGTCCTGGGATCTCAACACCATGGAACACCTCACTTTCTTTTAGTGGTCCTCCTACAACCTACCTATTTTTATTTAAGTCCTGCTCTCTCTTTAACAACCTCAAGAGCCCAGGTAGGACCACACTGATATATTCCAGTCTTTGGGACATACAGCACTAAAGCAGGCCCTTCAGCCCATCATGTCCACAGCGACCATCGAGTTTCCATCTGCATTAGTCCCATTTATTAACTCTTGCCCTGTAGCCTTCTATACCTTGGTCAACAGTTCAACTTGGTCAGCATGGATGAGTTGGGCCGAAGGGCCTGTTTCCTGTTGTATAAAGCTATGACTCTAGTTCAAGTGCATGCCTGACTACTTCTTAAAAGTGGTGAAACCACCTGCCTCCACCACCCCCTCAGACAATACTGTTGGATTCAACTGTTTTAAGTAGTATTTTTTAACGTGTATAGTGTTGAATACACCTCAAGTGGCTGTACAAGGTATAACCACTTTTTAGCTTATTGGTTCGTCCATCAGGTGAATACGTGTTTTCTCATTGGTTGGTTTTGCCACAGGTATCTAAGTTTTCTGATTGGACTATTGTTAGCTGAGGAGTACCTCTTATCTCAGGTATAAAAGGTGTTGTTTTTTATTAATCTCTCTTGCTCTCTTCCCTCTCCCACCAGCTCATTTTTAGTTCCTTTGTCTCGGCTCATCTCCTGGTAATAAAGCTAGTGCCATGTGCTCTGTGACTGTTTCTTTGTTTTAAACTTTTCCAATAAAACGTTATGAAGCACCAAGTTGTTTTCAGCTCATCCTCGGCCTGCTGAAAGAACCTGTAAATTCGAAAGTAACTGGATCTGACAATACCAACCACTCATTGAATGAAAAATTCCCTCCTCAGATCCCCTCTAAACCCAAATCTATGTCCTCTATTTTGAGACAGAAAATCATATATTCATCTGGTCTCCCTGACTGAAGGATGTACTTGTGACAGAGGGAGAGCATCAAAGATTCTCCCAAGTCCTGGGATGGGGGACAGTCTGTCTCCCATCATGAGGAGATATTGAGCTTGCATTGTCTGAAGTTTAGAAGAACAAGAGGCGTTGACACATATAAAGTTCTGACAGGGCTTGACAGGAGAGTCGCAGAGATGACATTTCCTCTGGCTTGAGTAACAAGAGCCAGAGGTCACGGTCTCAAAACTAGAATTGGTCCTGAGGGCAGATAGATCTTCAGCCAGACCAGCGTGAATCTTTGGAATTCTCTACCCTAGAGGGCTGTGGTGGCTCAGTCAGTGAGAGGGGTTGATAGATTTTGGATATTAAAGGAATCAATAAGTCTGGGTGTAGGGCAGGAAGTTGGCACTGAGCTAGGAGACCAGTCAGGACCTTACTGAATGGCAGAGCAGGCGCGAGAGGCCAATGGAGTTCCTTCGTCTAATTTTTTTTGTTCCTATGTCAACATGATCCATCGTCCTCAATACACAGCAAATGATTCTCAGGATCATTCTGAGAAGGAAGGTGATTCAAAAGCAGCAAGATTGCTTTTGCTTTACACACTGTTACCCATTCACAAATGAGGACAATTGGCCAATTTCCTTGAGAACGGAATCCATAGAAAAACGAATAAAGTAAATAATCGAAACTGCTCATTGGAACTGAAGGGGTTAAATATCCAGCACTAATAATCCAAGCTGTAACGATGAGTTTTCTTTTCATTTCCTAGGCCACCTTCTCTGAAGGTGCTGCCTTGGACGTTAGTGAGCTGAGCTAAAGCTTCTGCTCTAAGATTAATCAGGCATCTCAGAGACAGCAGGTGCACCAGAGGTCAACACCAGCTCGATGGGATGTGACTGACTGACCGAGGGCCTTCAGCTACCCTATGGGCATCTGATATCAGAGCAGATATCAGCACCTTGGAAGCTCTTGGTGCCTCTCCTCACTAATACCACCCCACTTGGCATTCAGTCTAACGGGATACAAGGTTGTACAATCATGAAGAAGGCACGCCAGCAGCTCTACTACATTAGGAGTTTGAAGAGATTTTGTATGTCACCAAAAAATCTTGCAAATTTCCATAGATGTACGGTGGAGAGCATTCTGAATGGTTGCATCTCCGCCTGGTATGGAGCCTCCAATGCACAGGATCACAAAAGGCTGCAGAGAGTTGTAGTCTCAGCCAGCTCCATCACAGACATAACCCTCCCCACCATTGAGGACATCTTCAAGAGGCAGTGCCTCAAGAAGGCAGCATCCATCATTACGGACCCTCACCACCTGGGACATAGCCTCTTCTTGGTACTACCATCAGCCTGAAGACCCACACTCAATGATTTAGGAACAGCTTCTTCCCCTCTGCCATCAGATTTCTGAACACCACCTCGTTATTCCTGTTTTTTGCACTATTTACTTATTTTTGTAATTTATAGATTTTTATGTCTTTGCACTGTACTGCTGCCACAAAACAACAAATTTCACATCATATGTCAGTGATAATAAATCTGATTCTGATTTTAACACACAGTGTGTTTGGTACACTAAGAGCTATTGCTAGGTATTTCCTTAGACTTTGCTCAAATCAAGTCCCACTGAAAAAGCATAGTTGAAACGTTAATCCACCTTTCTGCTTGACTGGCTTGTTGTGTGTCTCTGGTTGATTATTTCATTTTTCTAGGATTACTGGTTTTCTCCTCTGATATAATGATTATTGTTCACCTGCTGGATGTTGCTGGCAGCCATAACCACCTCGAGACATAACCCTGTCTAGTTCCATAATCCAGGGATACTAAGACCAGTTGCTGTGTCTCTCGGTTGATCTCAATGGCTCAGCAGCTAGCGCTCCTGCCTCACAGCTCCAGGGACTTGGGTTTGATCCTGACTTCCAGTCCTGTTCGTCTGGAGTTTGCACCTTCTCCCTGTGACTGCATGGGTTTCCTCTGGATGCTCCAGTTTCTTCCTGCATCCCAAAGACGTGCTGACAGATTAATTGACTACTGTAAGTTTCCCCGTAATGTGGGTACGTGGGCAATGAATCAAAAGGGGAATTGATGGTCACATGCAAGAGAGTGGCAGAACTAGAGGGAAATAAGGAGAGGGGGAATGGGAAAGATGGGATTTGATCTGCTGGAAGCTCTCAGGAACCCAGTGGGCTGAATAGCCTCATTTTGCATCATAGTAAATAGCTCAGAGAAGGGGATTGAGTTTGAGCTGCTTACCAATTCCCTGGTAAAGTGGGACATATGCTCTGGAGTGAGGGAACCCGCAGAGAGAGGTAAACACTGCCCAGTTCATCACCGGCTTGTCGCTTCCTTCCATCCAGTCCATCTTCATGGTGCGTTGCATCAGGAACCTAATAGTATCGTTCAGGATGCCTGCCACCCTGGCCATTCCCTTTCCTCTCTTCTACCTTCTGGGAGAAGATACAGGAGCTTGGAAGGCTAGATGACCGGACTCAAGAACAGCTCCTCCCCCACTGCTATCAGACTTCTGACCCAATCACCTCTTTCACATCCCCTTCCCAGTGGTGCTGCCACAGTCTCGAACCTTTAATTCTCTTCGTGATTCCGCAATTATCACATTAGCAGTTCTTTTTGCACTACTTCAGATTTCACCACAATCTTTGCACCAGTCCGTTGTTTTGCACTCTTCCCTATTTTATTGTTGCATTTTTTGTTACCATGGATACTGTTTACTCTGTGAACTTCACATGGGCAAGGAATTTCATTGCACCTGGTGTAAATGACAATAAACTGATCTGAATCTGAAGTTTAAAGGAAATACCTACCACCAACTCCCAATGTACCAAACGCACCGTACAACGTTGTATCCCGTTGGACTGAACACCAAGTGCCATAGTGTTGGTGAGGAGAGGCACCAAGAGCTTCCAAGGTGCTGGCATCTGCTCCAATATCAGATGCCTACAGAGCAGCTGAAGGCCCTCAGTCAGTCAGTCACATCCCACTGAGCAGATGTTGATATCTGGTGACCTGATGAACCTGTTACCTGAGGTGACCTATGACCAAGCACTCCCTGAAGCTGCTCCAGAAAATAGGCTGGTGGCTTCCTCGATGTCCCTCCGCTCACCATGCTAGTCACATTCCCGTTTCCTCCCTCTTTAGTGGTAGACTTTCTATTCCTTTGTTTGCCGTTCTTCCAAAGCATGCTGGCTCCTGTGGGACCACCACGACCTCAAGGACACACTGGATCTGTTTAGCCCTCATTGATGTCCATCGGATTTTCAGAGATGACTGTGCCATCTGCTCAGTCAGGCTTGAAAAGGAGGCACCATCAGAACAAAACATCAATAAGAGGAACAAACGCCAAAAATAACGTTGCTCATCTTACACCTTCCCACACCCGGACACGAGTGTAAATGTTCCAGTTAAGCAATGGGAATGCTTACTGAGTAATTAAGGACGGAAGTCAACCCAGATCTCCATTAACGTGAAGTCATTAAAATTGGTAGGAGTGAATAGTGTGAACTGCCAAGTAGGTGTACCTGAATATCCATGATGGACGAGGACTAAATCCCCCAGACTTGTTGATAAAACCATTTGTTTGCACCACTGCTGATGTAACTGTACCTTTGCAAATCCAACAACTCGTCTCAGTGTTTCCTGCCAGAACAAATCGCAAAAAGCTAAGGTGTCTTTTGTGGGCTGTGAGTGAGAGATACAGTATCAACTCTGTTGAGATGACACTGGGGAAACTCATCTATCCATATTTCATCCGACAATCCACAACCTAACCTTAGTACCATTCCAGATCTCTTCACTGCTTAACAACTGGATAAAGTGGAAGTGAAGATGATGTTTCCATTAGTAGGAGAGTCTAGGATCCGAGGGCACAGCCTCAGAATAAAGGGATATCCCTTTGAAACTGAGATGAGGAGGAATTTCTTCAGCCAGAGGGTGGTGAATCTGTGGAATTCGTTGCCACAGAGGCCAAGTCATTGGGTGTATTTAAGGCAGAGATTGATAGGTTCTTGATTGGTAAGGGGGTTCAGGGTTATGGGGAGAAGGCAGGAGAATAGTTTAAAAAAAATCAGTGATGATTGAATGGCGGAGCAGACTCGATGGGCTGAATGGCCTAATTCTGCTCCTATATGTTATGGTCTTATGGTTAAAATAATGATCTGTCTGTTTTGTGGGTTTTTTTGGTCGAAGATTGGACACAAAGATGGCCTTCCAAAAGTAGATGCCAGCAGTGAACGGTAGGTATCCTCCTAGCAGCAAGCGTTTGATACCTTCGCAGTCAATAATACACCACGGTATCAGTTGCGGTTCAGTTGGTAACACTCTGACTCTGAGTTACAATGTTCCTGCTTCAAGTCCAGCATAAAATCTAGACTGATATTCCTGTGCAATGCTCAGGGAATACAGCACTGCCTTTTGGACATGACGTTGATCAGGGGGTCAGCTTTCTCTCTGAGGCATTCTCAAAGGATCCCACAGAACTACTTTTTTTTGAAGAAGTGCAAGGGAGTTATTTGTGGTATCCCAGCCAATAACCTTTCATCGACATTACTAAAGAACAGTCCTTCGCACTCTGTGGGAGCTTGCTATGCACGATCTGGCTGCTGCGTCTACAATGCAACAGTGACTGCTCGTAAGTGTGCTTCATTAGCTGTGTCTGAGATGTTGTGAAAGATGCTACATAAATGCTGCTTTGTTAAACAGATCAATTTTACAGAGGCTGGTATCTCAAGTGGCTTTGGATATGCGGAACGCCCCTGAGATTAACCCATGCCTAGCTTCTAAAATACTGTTGTTGTCATCAGCAAGTTAATTAAAAATCTTCTTCAGGTCTTTTGTGCCACTCTTTTCCTGCTTCCTAATATTCAGTGATGCAGAAATATTAATTTAGGCCTTTTGAGAGTTAAGTTGTATTCTCTTTATGATTGCAAGTAGCTTGCTATAGTCTAATGTCCCAGTATGGATGTCTCAACTGACATCTCAATGGTTTTATATTCAAATTAAATTCTGACACAATTATTGAAAATAATTCCAAAGCTCCTGGGTTGAGATTTGAGGTGTCGATTTATACCTTAAAGACTGTATGAGTTTGTAATTGCAAATGAAGTGTTCTCAAAAGAAGGTCCGGTGAGAGTTCTTCATCGGATGAGAGAAATTATCTTGTCTAGAACAATATAATTTTATTGCAGAAAAGTGGAGCCCATTCCTTCAGGTAAACACTCCCACTAATTACTTGTATGACAGATGAAGTACAGCAAGCTGTACTTTTTATATAAGAGTCCAAATCCATGTAAAGCTTAAGAATACTGCTCCCACAAATAGAAAGGTCATTGTCGACCTCCTCTGTGCTATGAGGCTGGATACTGCAAAATACTTTCATCTAATTATCAATCCCTCTCTCACATCTCGCCTTCAGCAGTTCTTTTCTTCCTCTCTCTTTCGAATATCTGCTCATGTCTCTACTTTCCCACAGAGTCCATTTTATTGAGTTTTTCTATTTCTCATTGAAGTTGCCAATCTTCCCCCCCACCCCCCCCCTCCCCACCCCACCACCATCCTTACTGAACTGAGGTCAAGTCTCATTATGATGTCTCCCACTTAAATTTTTTTCTTTCCCTCTCTCGACCTACTCCTCTGGGGATCTGCAGCTTTTTGCAGCCGAGCTAATCCTTATTTCTGAACGTACCCTCTTTTTATTTTCTTTTGAGACTTGGTGTTGTCTTCTTAACCAAGGACAGAAGCCACGAAGGCTGTGCAACATCTGGGAACCCTTCCCAAAATGGGAATGTCCTGTTGCGTATCTGAGTGCGGAGCATGAAGTGTAAGTGAAACATTCTTGGATGGAACTGTATGAAAAGCAATCTGCAAATCATTGTGAATTGGAATTCATTGGATTGCACCTCACTTAACAAGTGAAAGCTTTATGGATTGAACATAAGCACATATGTTTGAAATTCCTAAGTTGATTTTATAAAGGGACTACATGGGCATAGATTAAACCCAGTGCCACATAAGCAGACTTAATTTACTTGGGGAGGCACAGCTACACAACTGATAGAGCTGCTGCCTCACAGTGCCAGTGACCCAGGTTTGATCCTGACCTCTAGTGCTATCTGCATGGAGTTGGCTCATGCTCGTGGGTTTCCCCCGGGCACTCCAGTTTCCTCCCACATCCCAAAGACGTGCAGGTTGGTGGGCTAATTGGCCACTGTAAATTGCCCCTGATGTGTGGGTGGGGGGTAGAATTTGAGAGGGGTGAGGGGTGAATGGACTGGGATTAGCATTGGATTATTGTAAATGGGTTTCTGATGGTCGGCACAGACTAGATGGGCTGAAGAAACCATTTCCTGCTGTAGGACTCCATCAAGGAAGAGTTTGGATTGAACCCCATTGCGATGCATCGAAGATCCACAGATTAACACACTTGTCCAGTAGACTTTAAGCTCTGGTGTAACTGGTAGACCTCTCCTCTCTGAGCCAGAAGGATAGGTTTCAACTCCCACTCTGGAGACTTGAGCGCAAGAGCCCAGCTGACACTACAGGGGAGTGCTACACTGCTGAAGATGCCATTTGTCAGATGAGGTGATAAACCAAAGCCCTATCGGCTTGTTCATGAGGACATGAAAGGTCCTAGAGCAATATATCAAAGAAGAACATCGCAAAGTTCCAGACCAATATCTACCACCTTGCTGAATGCTGATTATCTGTCCCATTTGCTACAATAAAGCTGTGACCAGATTCCAGAAAGACTGGAGGCTGTAAAGCTGAAAAGGACATGAAAGGCGCTATGTAAATGCAAATCTTTTTTTTTAAACATCCACGAAATTTCTGTCTGCATACATGAAATCCACATGTTTGAACTTCTCTGTATTACATGGCAGTGTATGTGTAACCATGCAGATTAAAGCATTGACCACCAGGAAATGCCGAGACAGGGAGTGTTTCCAGACAAACTCATAATGCTTGAGTGTTAACTTGAAATACTTAGTCACACTCATACTTTCTTGTGGAATAGAAGTAGGCCATTCAGCCCATCAAGTCTATGCTGGCTCACAGAACAATCCCATCAATCCCATTCCCTCACTTAATTCCCCATGACTTATTCTCCCTTCCATACTCATCAACATCCCTCCTGATTCTGACACTCACCTGCACCGGGGGGTAATTTACAATGCCCACTTAACCTACAACAACCAGCAAGTTTTTGGGATGTGGGGGGAAACCAGAACACCCAGTGGAAACCCATACAGCAACACAGAGAACATGCAGGTTCCACAGAGACAGCATCAGAGGTCTGGATCAAACCCAGGTCGCTGGAGCTCTGAGGCAGTGCCTCTGTGCCTCACAGACCCCTCACTAACTCTGTGCAGAACTCCCACTCAGGGGAGAGCCTGTGCTGAAGCAGTGCTAAGATGGCAATGCATTTGAAAAACAAAATGAGGCCTTCCTGCAGATAAAAAATCCCATTGAACTACTCCAAGAAGAGCTCAGAACAGACAATTCTCCCTAAAAGAACATCATCCAAACAGACCATTGTTGAACTTTGTTGCTTGCAAGTTAGAGGTTATAGTTGCATACAAACAGTGTAATGGTACATTTGTTATACTCCATATTGGAACATACTGGTTATTTGGAAATGTTACGTGTTGATTCGCTCTTTGGAATTCTTTCCAATATAATGATGCAAGTTGAAGTGGAAATTCATTAAAAACACAGAAAATGAAACCCTACCTTCACTTTATATTGAATAAAGGCACTTTAATATGATAGGGTACGAGACAAGACTGGGGAAATCGATCAGAAGCTCAACTTGCTGGGGGAATTTGCGGACCATTACTCAGTTTCAAATGCCCTGGTTTTCAATTAACACCACTAGATTCCACTACAGTAAACAGATGGATTATTTACAATATACCATTAAGCTCACCGCTAAGTAACTGAACAAAATTTGGGACTTTTAAACCTGTACATGGAAGCAGGGATTTATTAAAAGGGGTTTATTTTAATAAAACTAACTCTAATATGTAAGAACGGTGCAGACTGAACTAATGATGATACATAGTTTAGTACACTGTGTATTGGTTACCTATGGCTATTGGAGTTACAAAGATTATTCTATGTGTTAGAACTGACGCTATACAAGGGCGTCGCAAAACTGGAATGAAAGCTCGTCAATCTGACACATTAACTCTGTTTCTCTTTCCACAGAGGCTGCTGGGCCTACTCAGTATTTCTAATATTCTCCTTCAGTTTCATTTCAGATTTCCAGCATCTGCAGTATTTTATTCCTGAAACTGAACATGTACAATAAATTTCAATGACATAAACCACACAGTGGACATACTTACCTTAAAACCCCCACACTGTCAATAAGACATATGCAGACAATATCGAATTGTACTCAGAAACACCACAGATTCGATAGGACACAGGGGAGCTGTATGAACTAACTATTGCATTAAAGCTCCCTCAGTACACAAAATAATGTATAGCACGTGTAGAAGTCTGTAGTGAATGCTCAGTCGTACTCCATAACACTTTTCCTGTTATGTAATCAGGAGGCATTGCTTCTCAACACAGAACTGTTCAGGAGTATTATGGCAAACATTTAACAGCGCTTGTCAAAATTGCATCTTTTAACTACAAACTCTGGCTTCCCAGAAAAGAATTACAGAGAAAAACGTAAGTTCCAAAGTGTTGGGGTTTGAAAGAATACAAATCTGTTTCTAATCAGCAGACATCAACAACAATGTCGCTCTAACAAACCTGGGCCAGTTCTGTAAGGAAGTAGAAGCAGAAACTCTCACTTGAGGGAAGGGAGGAGTCGATGAGGCTGAAGGGACTGGCTCTTGTGTTGCTCAGGAAAAAGGAACAGCTGGAAAAAGAGAGTCCAGGGATTGCTCCAGAGCTGGGAACAAATCTGCAGCCAAAAAAGGAAAGATGAAAACAAAAGAACAAAGGACAGTGAAGGAAAAAGAGCAAAGGGGTAAATGAGATCTGAATGGTGTGAGAGGATTTCGGGATGTTATAACAGATGGGAGCAAGCACATTAAGTGAAAATGCTTATCGCACTTTCCTACATAGCAACAGTCTGTGCACTTTCAAGCTGTTCATTGTGTGAAAAACATGAGTCATTACTGGCCAATGTGCTACATATGACCCAATAGAAGATTTCGAGGTCAGTAGAAATTGACATGGCTGATTTGAGGCAAACCGTTCATTAAAGCCAGGAGCTTGTACAACAAGGCTCAAGAGTTAAACATTTGGAAGCCATCTAAAAGAACTCAGGCAGAACAGCGCTGAGAAAAGAGTAATAGAGCAGTGGTTTCAGCTACCAGAGAAAGGCACAGAAGCAGATGGCATAAATGGGTTCAAGCATCAATTAGAGGAGTTTCTGCAAAGAGATTTTATCTAGGGATATGCTGAGTAGGTGGGTTGATTTATCCTGTTGAACCTAATGGCCTTTCCTTAAAAGTTCTTATGAAATGATCTAACATGATGATGCATTTGTAACGGATTGCCATAGCAGAGCTGATGTTAGCCTGTAGGGTTTTTTTTTAATAATTTCTGGCTTCTTCCCAGGGTAGAGAATGCACAGTAAATATCAAGGTGGTTGAGCTTAATTAGCACTCTGATGGGGTTGAGTGGTCACTGCTCTCTCGTCTGACTAACTGTTGCCACCTTGACTTTAATTCACAAGGTAACTGCAGCTGAAGGCAGAAAACTCCTGCACCGAATGTTAGCTGCATCAGACAGGAAGTCTTACTGTTAATATTTCTCTCCTTGGTAAACCGTGAGGTCAGATATGACTAAACAATGATAAAGCAACAAAAGCGTTCTGCAGTTCAGGAGAGCTATTCCTTCCAATGCTGAAACTCCCATTAGTTTACAGCATTGAATTTAAACATGGAAAGAAGGAGGAAGGCTGGAAGATGTTATGTTGTCAAAGTGGTTGATAGGCAATGAATTAATTTGAGGTGTTCTGAACTGTTAAGTAGGGTATTGCATCAGCTGTTTGTGCAGAGAAGGATCCCGCAAATGGTCAGTGTTTATTTGCCGTTGGTGGTGGAGGGAGAGGCACTGGCGGGAGCAATGGAGTGGCTTCCCCTTTAAATGACATCATCGGACAGCCAACCTTCGCTAGGTCAGGCAGGCGGAAGCTTTCATCCAAGTTGCATTGGATGAGTCCGAGAGTGCTGGCTGGGGGATCCTGTTCTTGCCTGCAAGAGCTTGCACTGAAGCCACACGGGGAGGCAAAGGGTAACGATAGCGCCTTCAAATCAATAACCGATTAAAGCGGTGATGTTTCAGTGCCATTTCCATGAGCGAGAGGGTGGGTGGGTTTGTGATCCTTGAGCGAAGTCCCGATAACAACGAGACTAGGAGAGCTTTAAACAAATACTTGCCAAGTTTGCAGAGCAAGTACTGCAGTTGGCCACATGGAGCTTAGTCTAACCAGGAAGAAAATCAACTTGGCCTCTTTTTCCTTACGGTTGCATATATTGACAACATTATAACTGGCAAGATTGGAGTTGATTGGGTAATTCCCTTGTCAATCGAATTTGGTGACTGCACTGCTGTGAGAGGTTGATTTCATGGACGTAAGTTTGAATCTGACCACCCTCTAGCCATGGTATTTCACTGAAGAAATTAGCCTATATTTACTGCGAGATGCTGCTGTAGTCTTTCTTTCCTCTGCAGCTTTCTGAATAAATTGTTTGCTGTGGATGACTTGCCCTGCCCACCCTCCAGCTGCCCGACTGACCGCGCACTGAAATTACCATTCAGACTTGTAATGGGCATCCAACATGTCCCAATGGAAAAGGCACATAACGTTGGGCAACTGTTGATACTCACTGCCTCGGCCCACACACACTGTAAAATAAATCACTACTTGGATGAGTTGGTGGGTAAGGTGCAGCCACCATCCACAGATCCTTCCCTCCCCACTCACTCCTCAGTCAGTGAGTGGAGAGAAGTGCGTAGAGTTTCAGAAAATGATCTGGTCTGCCCCGTTGGACTTCAGTTTGTCACCATCATGCATCCTATCAATCTTCACATTTATAGAGCACACAGAGTTGTTTTGAGTTGGGATTAATCAATGGCAGGAAAAATGATCCTTGATCAATACATTCCCACTGACAGTGCCTCATCGAATGTTTGTCAGCTTCATTTAACATAAACTGACTTTTCACCTGCTCCTATACCATATGCAGCTGCAAATTTCAAATTAAAGAAAGAAAATGTGAATACATTATCATATATTATGCTCCAATCCCTCCATTTAACATGCAAATTTCCCAGAATGTTTCTGCACGCCTTCTGTTGCAAATTAATTTTGCAGAATTATAATTAGACTAATCCTGCATAATTAATAAGCAGCCTCTTATTTATTTGTGAGGGAGTTGACAGGATCTTTACCCAGTTCTGTAAACTGATAAGTGACTGTTAAGAGAAAAAAAACTGGAAGGAAAGCAAGTCCTGGCTTCCAGGATGGGGCGGCACAGCGGGATTTACACTCCCAGCACAAGATGGTCAGTTCCACAGGCTCTGAGAGCTCTCAACTTTTCTTTAGCACAGAGAATGGAGAAAAGCGTTGACCACACTGCAGCAAATGTTGTGTCACAGGATTGCCGTCACGAATGTTTGATGGCAATAACTAGTACTACCTGATCCTCAAAAACTTCTGGCCTGTGAGAAGATACTGGATTCCAGACGTGTTTCTCTCTTTCTCTCGGTCGTACCTGTTCACTGTTCCAGGTGTTTTATTCTCTTTCCTCAACACTCTCATCTTTGATAATCTACCTCCCTCTTCCTTATCGCTCTTTTTCTATTTTACCTTCTTTTCTTTCAACACCTCATCCTTGTCATTTTAAATTTTAATTCCCTCATCACCTTGCGCCACTTTTATCACCTTCTCTCCATCTTCTTTGCTCGCTCTCTACCTTCTGTTGATTCTTCACTCTACCTTTACCCTTCCTTTGTTTGGGACCGTTCCTTTCTACATCTCTTCCCCTCTCTCCATTTCCTGCATTTCAATTGCCAGATTCTCCTGAGATGGCACTAATCACTGCTTTTCGCCCCATGCTTTACTGACACTTGACCAACAGTCTGACTTTACAAATTATTGAACTTTGGAGACCACTATGATTGCTCTGTGAATGGAAGTATATAGGAATACAGACTTCCATTTTTATTTAAGCATCTTTCATATCCTTAGGACCTCCCAAAGCAACTTCCAGCCAATGAAATATTTTTGAAATACAATCATCGTTTTAACCTAGGAAACGCAGCTTTAATTTGTACATAGCAAGGTCCCACAAACTGTATTGTGATAGAACCAGATCATCTGTGTTTGAGATATTGGTTGAAGAATAAATATTTGTCCTAGCTTGGCAAGAAGTTCAACCTTGCATCATTCACTCTCCCTCAAAATGCACTGCGGGGTCTTTAATGCCTAACAAACCTTAAGATCTTATCCAAAGACGCTCTGATGGTGCCACATTTTCTCTTTTCGAGTCATACAGCACAGAAACAGGCCTTTCGGTTCAACAGATCCATGCGACCAAGATGCCCATCCCAGCTAGTCCCATTTGCCAGCATTTGGTCCATAACCTTCTCAACCTTTCCTATCCATGTACCTGTCCAACTGTTTATTAAAAGTTGTTGTTGTACCTGCCTCAGCCACTTCCTCTGGCAGCTCGTTCCACATACATACCACCCTTTGTGTAAAAAAAGTTGCCCCTCAAGTTCGTATCAAATCGTTCCCCTCTCACCTTAAACCTATGCCCGCTAGTTCTTGATTCCCCAACCCTGGGAAAAAGACTGAGTGCATTTATGTCACTGGAGCACCAGCTTTGAATTTTCTTATGGTCTCTGGAATGGGATTTGAACCTTTAACCTTGAGACAAGACTGATGGCAGCTGGACTGCTCTTTGCAGTTGTTGTAATGGACTTTGTGTGTATGATGCTGGACTGCAGATATTTTCCTACCTTCAACAATGATGTACCAAGCAGTCCCAGGTCAGGTAAGTATTAGAGGCAGAGTAAAACTCTCTAAAGTTGGGTTCAGCATGAGTTAGAGTCACACTGGCTCTATCATTGCCCAAACACTATTCCTGGGTCAGGTACAACATGTTTCATGCACCTTCATCAACAGCCTGGTTACCTAACCTGAGTCTGATGAGACACTACCTGTGTCAGATTGGGTCGGGTCGTGTTTACATGATCATGAAAACAGAGAGACATGGATAGAGGGAGAGAGAGCGGGATGGAAAGGAAGAGGCGAGGACACAGAGAACTGTGGGCAGGGAATGCAAAGAGACAATGGTCGGGTTGGGATAAAAGTTATGAGCGCACAGACTTAGTTGAAGTATGGCCGCAATTTTATCATAGAAACATACAGCTTGGAAGCAGGCCCTTCGGCCCACCAAGTCCATACCAGCCTAGCAACCCACGCATCATTGGGAATTTGGAGGAAACCCACACAGTCACAGAGGGAACATGGATTGGATTTCAGCGTTGAACCCAGGGTTGCTGGCGCTGTGAGGCAACAATATACCAGCTGTAGCATTGTGGTACCCTGATTTTACATCCAAGCATGGGGTATTAAACCAGGGCGCTACCTTCTCCCGTAAGTCCTTGGAACCCTCTTCTTTAAAGGGCAATGGAAGCAGAGTCTTGAATATTTTTAAGGCAGTGGAGATCTTGAGATGGAAGGGGGTGAAAGGTTACCAGGATTAGGTGGGAATGGAGAGTTGGGGTTACAGTAGATCAGCTGTGAACTTATTAAATGGCCCGTGGTCTATGCCTGCTCCTAGCTTGTACAGTTGTGTGCTTTAGCAATGTGTTATAGTCTTGGCTTCAGATGTGTTCCTCCCAGTCTACCAGTCAAAAGTCCTCCACAGCCAAATATAGATGATGGTCGTCACTTAGTCCATTGTCACTCAGAGAGAACAAAACACACATTCCCATCCCGTCAGTGCATTCAACTGGATCTCAAATGCATTGACCCACCCAGAGAAATTACTCCCAATGTTGAATCATTCTTTCCAAACATCTGCCTTAAGTGGATGAAAATCAAAAAAAGTACCAATGCTGGAAATCTGAAGTAAAAACTCAACACGTCAGGCAGCATCTGTGAAAGGAGAATCAGTTAACACTTCAGGTCTATACTTGTCTCATCTACACTTCTCGCTGCCTCAGTAAAGCAGTCAGCATAACCAAAGACCTCACCGACCCTGGACATTCTCTCTTCTCTCCTCTCCCATCAGGCAGAAGATACAAAAGCCTGAAAGCACGTACCACCAGGCACAAGGACAGCTTCTATCCCACTGTTGTAAGACTATTGAACAGTTCCCTAGTACGGTAAGATGGACTCTTAACCTCACAATCTACCTCGTTATGACCTAGCACCTTATTGTCTACCTGCACTGCACTCTCTCTGTAGCTGTCACATTTTATTCCGCATTCTGTATTGTGTTACCTTGTACTACCTCAATGCACTGTGTAACGAATTGATCTGTATGAATGGTCTGCAAGACAAGTTTTTCACTGAACCTCAGTACAAGTGACAATAAGAACCAATAATAGATCCAGGACCTATGTCAGCACTGCCTTAAGCTGCCTGCCCACTTGTTCTTGTTCTTGAGTCTGGTGACTTCCAGTCCAATGAGTTCTGACCAGCACTACCCAGTTTGAGCACATTTCCTGGCACAGAACCAACTTTCTCTGGAAGCACAGGTGGGAAATGGCCACACAATACAGATCCCACAAGATCCCAGCGTATACCTGCTTGGTCGAGGCTCCAAGTTCATTTTACAAAGGATCTCAAACTCAGACAAACTGAGGAGTGGTTCAACCCACCTGCCACCAGAGGTAACAGTAACTGCCCTGATACACCAACTGCTCCCCCTACTCAATTTAAATGCTGATATTCAAAACACAAGAGAGAAGACCATTGGAAAACTTAAACCAAAATTAAAGAGAGTTTTGTTGTAAACCCAGTCTAAACACTAGTGAATAGAAATCCTGTGATGTTTGGAGAACAGTATGCTATGTTTATTAAATTAGTTCCCCACCACTAATCCCACACCAGCAGCCCCAAACCAAACTGAAGCAAAGACCCTGCTGGATGCATAGAAAATAAGAGCAGCATTTGGTCTTTGAGCCTAATCCAGCATTCAGCTGAATCCATTTTAGTCTCAAATCACCACTTTCTTCGATTCCCTTGGTGTCTGATAACCTATAAATCTCATTGAGTCTCTACAGGCCTCTGGGACAGAGAATTCTTAAAATTTATAATCCTCTGTACACAAAAGTGGCCAACTCTTATCCCGAGGCTCTGCCCCGCAGGTTCTAGACTGAGGAAGCATGCCACCCAGCACTCAGCCCTTCATTCCCTCTGAGAACCTGAGAGCTTCTCCTCTCAGTCTTCAATACTCCAGTGAACGTGGACCATCTACTCAACTTCTCCTCTGAGGACAAGCCTCTCCTAGAACTGTTATGGGGTTTGGAGTGGCCCAGTGGTGCAACAAGTAGAGCTGCTGCCACACAGCTCCAGTGACCCTGGTTCAATCCCAGCCTCCGGTGCTGTCTGTGTGGAGTTTGCACGCTTTCCCTGTGACCGCATGGGTTTCCTCCAGGTCCTCCCACTTCCCAAAGACGTGTGGGTTAGTTGGTTAATTGGCCATGGTAAATTGTCCCTGGTGTGTAGGTGGGTGGTAGCATCTGGGGGGAGTTGAAGGAAATGTGGGAAGAATAAAATGGGATAGTGTAGGATTATTGTAAATGGGTGCTTGATAATCAGCACATACTCAATGGCCAGAGGGCCTGTTTCCATGCTGCATGGGTCCAAGAAAGCCAATTGTCCTATCGATCAATTTAGTACATCTGGGTTGCGTTCCCTCCAAGGCAACTTCTAAGATATGGATACCAAAACTTCATTTATTTTTCTCAATCTGAGTGTCAATCAGCAAGGCCAGCACTTATCGTCCATCCCTAATTCCCCTACACTGAGGAAGCAGTTGAGAATCAAACGCATTGGTGGGTCTGGAGTCACCTGTAGGCCACTCCAGGTAAGGAAGGCAGATTTCCTCCTCTGGAGAACATCAGTAAATCATATGGGTTTTTACAACAACAACCCAATTATCTTGTGGTCGTCATTCCTCGCGACTAGTTTTCTTTTAGTTAGTTATTATTAACTTAATTTAAATTCACAACCATCACGGAGGGATTTGAACATGGGTCTCTGGGTCTGAATCATAATATAACTGCAGTGCCAAAAACAAGCTGTTGGAGGAACTCAGTAGGTCAGGCAGCAGCTGTAAAGGGAAATGGACTGGGGTCTCAACCAGAAACATTGACTGTCCATTTCCCTCCACAGATGCTATACAGAGGAACTCAGCAGGTCAGACAACACCTGTAGAGGGAAATAGACAGTCGATATTTCAGGTAGAGACCTTGGTCCATTTCCCTCTACAGCTGCTGCCTGACCCGCTGAGTTCCTCCAGCAGCTTGCCTTTTTGCTCCCGATTCCAGCAACCGTGTCTTGTGTCTTCATTTAACTGCAGCCCGCTGTACTCTGGGTGTGGGACTGGTCAAAGACCTGCACAGTTGCAAAAAGACTTCCTTCCTCATAATCCATCGCCCTTACAGTGAAGGCCAACATACCACTTTGCCTTCCTAATTGCTTGCTCATGTTGCATGTTAACTTACATTAACATGAAAGGGAACACTGGTTGTCTGGATCAATGTCCAAATGGCCAGATTAGTGGAGTGAAGTGGTCACCCAGCAAGATACCAAACAGCTTCAGAAGAAATTCATGAGCGGCATTTAAACAAAACCCTGACTGAAACGTTTCAGATGCTGGAACGAGAGAAGATAGAATAAAACACAATTTGACTGTAAAATTAACGTCACTTCCCTGTCACATCTGGTCCAATTTAACAGAAAGAAAGGGAATCTATACAACCTGATGGTGTGCCGCTCACACTTAATAAAGGGTGATGGATGAATTTTATTTTTATTCCGACTCTCCTGTACTCGTTACACTGTATGAAGTCTTTAAGGGAAATATTGCTCAATCTTTCTTTTGCAGACAAGCACCCCCAGCGGAGAGTTCACCATATTTAATTCATGATCTCCATAAAGCTGGGAGGCTGTGACCACATGGAGCCACCATCAATTAGGCAATTGTGGGATCTGTGTAAAAATCAATCTGTTTGCTATTGACTGGAATTGAAGATGTCCACATTGTTTTAAAAAACATACAGTGCCTACATCACTGTGTACGGGCAAAATATCACTTACTGACAGCCTAGTTGCTTTATTTTTGATGACTCCTACCTGGTTGAGTTATCAGTGAAGGTGTCACCGCTGACCTTAAAAATCTATTTTGCCATTCCTTAATATAAATGCGCCTCTGTATTGATCGCCTGTGTAGGCCTGCCTGGAGGTTAGTCCTCGTGTTCCGGGGGACTGGTGGCAGGGTTTTCAGGTTTTCTCTTTAATTCAATTACAAGTTGATGCATTCTGTGATTTACTGAGAATAATGCATTGAGTTGGGGGGACAGGGGTGCGTGCATGCAGGATAACTCGCAAGCTGGAACGCATATACACAGAATTAGGCTGATGCATGTTACAGGGTATTACAGAAATGGGAGTGCTTTTCACTCAAGGTGATGCACACATTGGAATGTGTGGCATATAGAATAAATCATAGATTAGTGCAATACACACGGAATATACAGGCTGATTATAACAAGAACAAAACAGAGAGGGGAGTGTTACACACAGGAAGATATGCAGGCTGGAGTCTCCCATCTACAAGATAACGGACTAACTGGTGTGTGCTATACACAGGTTAACACACAGACTGGAATAGATTACATACAAGATAAAAGGAAGAATGGAGTGCTGTACACACAGGACATACACAGACTGGAATGTCTTACGCATGGGACAATACACAAGCTGTATTGAGTTACACAGGACAATACAGAGAATGGAATGAATTTCATAAGACAGTCCACAGACTGGAATGAATGCACAGGCTGCCGTGAGTTACTCACAGGTTGTGTTGAGTTACACATGGGACAATACAAAGACTGAAGTGAGTTACACATGGGACCGTATACATCATGAAGTGTTATTTTAGGTAGCTGTAAAGTTCCAGGTTCTATAAACTCAATACCACAACCCAGACCCATAACCACCCCAAGGTGTTTACTTCCCTCAATCTACCATCTCACAAAGCCAGGTCTCAACTTCCCAATGTACCGCTCAGTGCTTTTTACCCCAAATACTCCCCCACCCCAGACTTCTTTAGCCACTGAATCACGTCAGGATATGGCTCCACAGATACCACCTGCTCCCCGCTAACTTATCAAGCTGAACATTCTTCCTATGTGACAGTGAACACACCTGCTATTTGACTGTGAGAGCAGTGTAGCTGAACCCAATTCTGGCCACTGTGAAGAACAGTGATGTCAACCTGGAAAGCAGACTGATTCTCCCTGCTTAACTCAGGGTCTATGCCACCAGTACTGAAGCAGGGCAGTGAACAAAGTGGGGTGAGGTACATACGGATGATACAGTTTGTACTCTGTTGTACTGCACAGTTACATAGACTGAAACAAACCAGGCTCAAGGACAGCTTCTATCCCACTGTTAAATGATTCTTGAATGGACCTCTTACACACAAAGGATGAACTCTTGATCTCTTAGTCTACCTGGTCATGACCCTTGCACTTTATTTGTCTATCTGCACTGCACTTTCTCTGTGACTGTAACACTACATTTTGCATTCTGTTATTGTTTTTCCTTTTGCTCTACCTCGATGTACTTATGTATGGGAAGATCTGTCTGGATGGCACGCAAACAAAAGCTTTTCACTGTATCTCGGCACATGTGACAATAATAAACCAATTACCAATTACTGAAGCAAGGCTGTAAACAAAGTGAGTAGAGGTACAGATGGATAACACACAGTCTGCACTGTGGTATATTGCAGAATATTAGACATAGTCTGAAATGTGTTACTCACAAACTGGAGTGCACTGCATACAGGAATGTACACAAACAAGTGTACTGCACACAGGATCGTTCACAGACTGAAGTGCACTATATACAGGAGGCTCCATCCAGCACCTTTTAGTTCATGTGGCAGGGAAGCTCGGTACTGTTACTGGCTGGGTTGCTATTGCAGCTTTACAATGTCCTTGATTCACCCCCAAGGGCTCTCAGTTACAGATCTAGATCAAAGCAGTAGGCTTGAAGGAACTGAGAGAGAGAGGTGAGACATTTGGGGAGAGCACCCAGAACTTTCTTATACTTGAGTTGCCCAGCACTTAGTCAGAAGGCAATGTGCTTGACCTCTGCCCCAGGGCATCCCACATGATAGCAGAGATCCACCTCAAGAGCTGGAAAACCCTTGGGGGGCAGGAGGGACATCTTGAAAGAGAAGTGAAAGGTGCTACAGAAGTGAAGATTGCACAGAATCAAGACTGATACTCCAGCAAAGTTCCAATGGAGGAGCCGTCCCTGGATGAGCGAATGGCTAATTTACAGGAAATGTTGTAATGGCAGGTGGATGGTGCCTCCATTTGTGACCTCATGGTGCTGCCTCACAGTTCTCCAGAGACCTGTTCGATCCTGACCTCCGGCACTGTCTGCGTGGAGTTTGCACAGCCCCCCCGTGACAGCGTGGGTTTCCTCCCGATGCTCCTATTTCCTCCCACATCCCAAAGACATGCTGGTTGCTTAAATGGCCACCGCAAATTACCCCTTAGTGTAAACACGTGGTAAAATAATCAAAATGAGGGTTGATGGGCACGTGTGTGTGTGTGTGTGTGTGTGTGTGTGTGTGTGTGTGTGTGTGTGTGTGTGTGTGTGTGAGAGAGAGAGAGAGAGAGAGAGAGAGAGAGAGAGAGAGAGAGAGAGAGAGAGAGAGAGAGAGAGAGAGAGAGAGAGAGAGAGAGAGAGAGAGAGAGAGAGAGAGAGAGAGAGAGAGAGATAATAAGTCACAGAGCTACAGGGAAATGAGGAGGAGGAAATCGGATTGCTCTGCCAGGAGCTGGCAGGGGTCTGATGGGCTGAATGGCCTCCCTCTATGCCTCTGTAAGTTACAAGTGCATTTTCTTCCTTAACAAAGTTTCTCTCTACTCTGATGCCCAATTAGAGCTCAGAAACTAACAAGCAAGTTACTTGTCTGCTGGTGAATGCAACAAAGTGGTGTAATCATCTGCTCTGTCAATATTTTCTCCAATATTGCCCTGCTCCCTGGAGTGCGTTCACTGTTCTATTGACAATGAAGGGCTGGGGTTTTACAGTGAAATAAATATTTTATTGTCCTGTGAAGACTGACAGTTTATTGCAACAATATACAAGCCGCGATGTTATTAAAACTGCACCACCATCTAGCACTGTGACCATGTCCTCGACCCAAAACATCTGATGTGCTTCTCCTTAGTAAAAGTGTGGGTGGAATCGGAAATCTGAAAGTTGCTGCTGTTAGTCTGAGAAATGCTCTTGCACTTTCTTCATTCGGTGAAAACCTGATGTGGGTACCTGCTCAGAGAGCTGGCCGCTGGAAGCTCCTCTCATTGAGCCACACACTGACCACAACGATCTGCATTTATGTGGCAGCTTTAACCTGGTAAAATGTCCTGGGAGTCTTCACAACAAGTTTGACTTAGCGGCATATCAAGAGATTAGTACAGGCTGCCAAATGCTTGGTCAAAGGGGTAGGTTTGAAAGAACACCTTAGAGAGAGAGAGAGAGAGAGAGAGAGAGACAGAGAGAGAGAGAGAGAGAAAGACAAAGAGAGAGTGAGAAAAATAGAGAGAGAAAGATAGAAAGCGAGTGTGTGTGTGTGTGTGAGAGAGAGAGAGGGGGGGAGGGAGGGAGAGATAGAGAGAGAGAAAGACAAAGTGAATGTGAGAGAGAAATAGAGAGGGAAAGAGAGAGAGAGAGAATGAGAAAGAGAGAGAGATTGGGAGGAAGAGGGAGAGAGAAAGGGAAAGGGAAGCAGACAGATGCAATGGTGGTAAGGATGTGCAGTGTTCTCAGAGAAAAAGCCGTGGAGATATGCAGGAGGCAGCCAGAGCCTGCACTTGGCCATTAGTTTGTAGTCTGCTGTCTTATGTTTGGTGCGGCACATCATGCTTGATGTCTTGGCTGCAACTAAGGAAGGTCAAAGTAGGTCCAGAGACATTGATGGGCAGAGCCCATGCATGTACATAAATTCACAACCTTACCTTCCACGTCCTGGAAGAGAAGGGTATACCCGGCAAACTCAGGGCTGCCATAATATTGAGCATCTTCAAGAAAGTTGACAGTTGCAACTGGAGTGAGTACTGAGAAGTCCCACCACAGAAAACGACATCGCCTGGATTCTTCTGAACTGCCTCCACCTAGTGGCTGAAGACCTGCTCCCAGAATCGCAGTGTGGATTCCGTCCATCGAGAGGCCCAGTAGACATGATCTCCACTACACCACAACCCCACAAGAGATGCACAAGAAAACAGGAGCAGGAGTAGGCCACTCAGCCCCTAGAGCTTGCCCCACCGTTCAATGTGATCATGGCTGATCAATGCTGGCCTCAACTCTTCTTCTGTGCCGTAACCCTTACTCCCTCGCACTTTCAAATATTTATCCATCTCCGCCTTAATGATCTGGCCTCCACAACCCTCGGGGGCAGAGGATTCCAGAGGTTCACCACCCTCTGGGAGAAGTTTCTACACACCTCAATTTTAAATGACTGCAGCAACAAACGACCTGCTGGAGGAACTCAACAGGTTAGGCAGCATCTGTGGGAGAAGCAGAAACATCGACTATTCCTTTCCTCCCACAGATGCTGCTCAACCCACCAAGTTTCTCCAGCAGACTGTATGTTGCTCCAGATTCCAGCATCTGCAGTCTCTTTAGTCTTTGAATGACCGGTCCCTTGTTTTGTATCGAAGCCCCTGTGTTCACAACTCTCCCAGTGGTGAAAACAGGAAGCAGCACTAAAAGCCTTTCACTCCATGAATCAAGAGGGATTGTACAGCATGCTTCTCAAAGTTGACTGCCCACAGATTTTTGCCTCCTTTTTACACCTGATACACAAAACGTAATATCAAGCAGTGGGTGGCAACTGCTCTGCCCAAGACTGCAAGAAATGGCAGAGTTATGGACGCAGCTTGGCACATCACAAAAACCGGCCTCCCCTCCACAGACTCTGTCTATGCTTCTCGCTGCCTTGGTAAAGCAGCCAACATAATTAAAGACACCACCCACCCCGGACATTCTCTCTTCTCCCCTCTCCCATTGGACAGCTTCAACCCGGCTGTTATAAGACTATTGAATGGACCTCTTGCATGACAAGGTGGACTCTTACCCTCACAATTTACATCGTAGTGGCCTTGCACCTTATTGTCTGCCAGCATTTCACTTTCTCTGTAACTGTAACACTGTATTACTGGGACTTTTTCCCAGTGCAACAATGGTTAACATGAGGGGACATCATTTTAATGTGATTGGTGGAAGGTATAAAGGAGACGTCAGGAGTAAGTTTTTTTACACAGAGAGTGGTGGGTGTGTGGAACGCACTGCCAGCAGAGGTTGTGGGGGCAGATACATTAGGGACATTTAAGAGACTCTTAGATAGACACATGAATGATTGAAAAATAGGACGCTATGTGGGAGGGAAGGGTTAGGTAGACCTTAGAGCAGGATAAGATGTTGGCACAACATTGTGGGCTGAAGGGCCTGTACTGCGCTGTAGTGTTCTATGTTCTATATATACTGCATCCTTTTCCCTTGTACTACCTCGATGTACTGATGTGATGAAATGATCTGTGTGGATGGCACGCAAAACAACTTTTTTCACTGTACCTCAACATATATGACAATAATAAACCAATTACATCATCATCCCAACACTTTTCTCGATCTTTCTCACTGCAATGCTGCACCTCACCTCCAAAAAAATTCATGCTGGAGCACAGCCAGTCCTTAGGACTAATGGGAAACTCTTCAAATTATGTCACCTCCACGCCAGAACTAAGGTCAGTTCCAGCCTCAGTCTTTGAGCTGCAGTACGCAGAAGACAATGTGCGTTTTTGGAGGCCCAACTCCAAGCCATCATTGTCCCATTCAATGAAGAGCACGGGCCTTCGATATGACATCTGCAAAGCAAGCTCCTGTATTAACCTGCACCCAATGAACCACACCACCCTTCTCCTATAAAGGTCCACGACGGGATGCTGGAAAATGTGGACCACCCCCCATTCCTCAGGTAACACCTCTCAATGACGGAATTCACCATCACCTTTAATGCACCAACAGAGCCTTCAGCTGTCTGAGGAAGAGAGAGTTGAAAGAGAAAGACCTCAAACCCAGCACAAATTGTTTGGTCTACCAATCAGCAGTGATCCTGTCTTCCTACACACCTCTGAGACCCGATAACCAAGAGCAGGCACGTCAAAGCACTGGACAGATACCACCAATGCTGTCTCTGTGAAACCCTATAGAACTGCTAGTAAGTGAATCAATATCACTGTCCTCTTCCATGCCAACATCCCTGATTGAGACCTTTTATACCTCCATACTTGTTAGGCAAGCCATATCATTCATTGCCCAACACCAGACTCCTGGAGCAAACACTATTCTGGCAAAAGATTTGAAGAAATGATCAGGGATCTTCTCAAAGCCTCCGTGAAATAGTGCAACAATTCCATCAAGGGCCCATGACTGCTCAAGATGGAAGAGCACTCTGGATGCCATTGAGAACCTCAAGTCCATCGAGACACTAGCGTAAACAGTGGAAGGAGCGCACCAGATACCAATACCCAGCCGCCCATGCCATGAGGCATCTCCTGTCCCCACCTGTTCCAGAGTCTGTAGATCCAACACTGGCCTCATCAGCCACCTCAGAATCCACAGAACCAGAGCGGAAGCAAGTTATCCATGGTTCTGAGCGACTGCTTAAGAAGAGAACCTGTGTGTGGGCATGCTAATGGATTGTACCCTGTCTGGAATTACTTGAATGGAATTGATCCCAAGGAACTGCAGCCAATCAAGAGTATGTAGCAGAGTTGTAGGCAGAAAAAGAACTGGGAGGTAAAACAGGACCTAACTGAGAGAGAGAGGTTGCCATGAAACAGCAGAGAAACAGGCCCTTCGGCCCAACTCGTCCATGCCAGCCAAGATGCCCATCTAAGCTAGTCCTATTTGCCCAAACTTGACCCACATCCTTCTAAACTTTTCCTATCCATGTAGCCATCCAAATGTTGTTTAAATGTTTTCATCATACCTGCCTCAACCACTTCCTCTAGCAGCTCATTTCATGAATGTATCACGTTGCAAATGCCACAACAAACGCCGTGGTTCTAATGCAGTCTACGAGGAGTGAGTATTCCTGTAATGTTCAGGCTGCTGGAATACTCAACCTTAAAGACTGAAGCGCCAGATTTCATGGCAATATGTACAGTATGCACATGACCCAACAGTGGTCAATGGATAGCCACTCTCAGCAAGAATCCGGGCATGTTCTTCTCCTCTGGGTCACAGGGGCCCCTTGCTTCATCAGTGTCAGCAGTCACCCTCACGCAGGTCAGCCACTGAACCTAGAATCCATTTCTAAATTCCATAGAAAAAGAAGGCACTCCTGCTCCATTCATAGGCAAACCTGCTTGCTTCCGATAAACACAACACCTTCGCAAGGAAGACAAACAGACCTCAGCCTGGCTATGAAAGTGTTAATGAGCTGGTAATCCAGTAACAGCATCCTCAATAAACTCAGAGGAAGGCAATGGTAATTGAGCAGCGATGCTGCAATGGTCACTGGAGATCACTGCCTCCCCATCTGTTGTGCAGCACTGACTCAACGACCCGAACAACGATTCCAAGTTATTCAGCCGCATTTTTACCACAGTATCTGCTTCAAGCTGCCCAGTGGCAAAACTTAACAAAGTGGGTGTAGATCACAAATTGTGGCAGGTCTTCTTTGGGGCAACTAGTTTGGCAATGATGGGAGGACCTTGGGAAATCGATATTATAATTGTAAATTGTTTTAATTTACGCTATCTTAATTTTCTCTCAAAAGTCGCACAGTTAGTTGTGGGCTTGTGTATTGGACCAGAAAATGCCTGTTTTCCAACTTGTCAGCTGCTCTCAGCCAAGTTAGCAAGAGGGCGATTGCACTTCAAAGTCAAAGTCAAAGTCGAGTTTATTGTCACCTGCCAAGTACATGGATGCACAGGTGCAAGGAAAAGGTTACTTGCAGCAGCATCGTGGGCACACAGCATCAGGTATACAACATTCACAAGAAAAACATAAATTATACAAAATTATACAAGAAAGAACACAATTAGAACAAAGAAAAAGTCCATTGTAGTGCAAAGTGGTCAAGCTGAGGTAGTGATTAGGGTTTTGCCTGTTGGTTCAAGAACCACATGGTTGAAGGGAAGTAGCTGTTCTTGAACCTCCTGCCTGATGGTAGCTGCAAGAAGATGACATGGCCCGGATGGTTGGGATATTTGATGACGGACGTTGCCTTCTTGAGGCAGCTCCTAATGTCAATACTACCGATGGTGGGGAGGGACATGCCAGTGATATATTGGGCTGAGTCCACTACTCTCTGCAGATTCTTACATTCCTGTACATTTGAATTGCCATAACAGACCACATTGCCACCTGTCAGGGCACTTCCAACAGCACATCTGTAGAAGGTTACTTCAAGGACTTTGGATTCAGGGGGATCAAGTCTGGTTAGACCTCATTTCCTGATTATTGTAACATGTACATGCCATTGAGAAGGATCTGACTTGGAATGTGCAGCCTTCCCAGTTGAATAGCACATTCAAGGGGTTTAGACAGCATAAGTGAAGAGCAAAGGCTTCAGAAACCAGATATTGGTGATTGGTTGAAAAAAAGAGAGGAATTGAGGATTTTATTTCCACAAGATTTGGAATACATTGCATTAGATTATGGAAACAGGTTCATACTATCAACCTTCAGAAAAAAAGAAATACTCAAAGGAGGGGGAAAGAAAGCGGAGATACAAGGGAAGAGCTGGTAAGTGAGGCTTAATGGATTGTTCTTTGAATGAGATAGCACACACTCTGTGGGCTGACTGGCCTCTGGCGTGTCGTTGCAGGATTTCTCGGACAAGGTTCTGTACCTGCTAGGCAGTCACCAGCTCAGTGAGGAAGGAGAAGGGCCGCCCACTCTCCTTCCTTCAGGAGCCTCAGAGCGAACCGACGCTGCGGCCTAGGTGCTTCACTTGAGCCGCACTGCGTTTTTGGCAGCTGCTTCTTTTCGCTCGAGCCCTGAGACCTGTGATGTGCTGGCGCCTTCTGAGCGGAAAGCCAAGCATGAGGGAAATAGTGATGAAATAATAATGGCTCAACTCAGCGTCTTGCTCCTGGCAGTGAGAGCAGCCAGGGGCTTCAGTGGGGATAGACAGATGCACATTTAAATACTTCTGCACAGAGGCTAGAAGACAGCTGGCTCCGAATGTGCTTGGAGAATGGTTTGTGCTCAGTGAGGCTGCCCTCAGTGCGAAGCTCTCTAAAGTTACATCCTCACAATTCCACCTCTCCTATCCATAGTATGCAAGGTACCATACATTGTATAAAATATAAAGTGGGGAGTACAAAGGTCCAAGTTCCGTGCTTGAACAGTGTGGCACATCTACTCTGAGTATCCCCTCTAGCAGACTAAAGTGAATTTAGCAAGAAAGGTTACTGATCGAAAGAACTGCGTTCCCTATACATTGAAATAAATAGACCTTGTTGGAAAAATCTTGCCCCATTGTTTTATTTTATTCAGCAAGAAGAAAATTGGCCACAGGCATATTCTGAGCTGTGGAGACTCTTTCACTGTCCCAGTCTTGGCATAAGCTGCACGGGAGACCGAAAGCTACATTTCAGATCCTTACTAGATCTCTGGTCCATCTAAAGTTTCACAGATTTAATCTTTATTCTTCTTCTGTTGGATTTCCCAGCCTGCAACACGGCATATAGCAGTGTTCATTTTCTGGCGCTCCCTCAATGGTCGGATGAAGAAGTGAAGCAGTTCCTCCTCCCCTTGAAAAGTCAAAGATTCGGAAAGCAAAAGACTGCAGATGCTGGAAACACTCAAGTCAGTCAGCAGCCACGGAGAGAGAAACAGACTTAACATTCTGGTTGATGGAAGGCCATTAACTCGAAACTTTAATTCTGCTTCTCTTTCCACAGATGCTGCCTCACCTGCTGAGTATTTTCAACATTTTATGTTTTATTTAAATAATAAGTTATGCTTACTCACTCTATTATGCATGAATTAAAAGAATGGCCTTTAAGGAAACAACAGATTGGAATCTGAATATCATTATCAAATCCAGAGAGTCCATCTGTAATCTGTGATGTGAATGAATATATAGAGGTGATAGAGGTATATAAGATGATGAGAGGCATTGATCAGGTGGATAGTCAGAGGCTTTTCCCCAGGGCTGAAATGGTGGCCACAAGAGGACATAGGTTTAAGGTGCTGGGGGGTAGGTACAGAGGAGATGTCAGGGGTAAGTTTTTTACTCAGAGAGTGGTGAGTGCGTGGAATGGGCTGCCGGCAACGGTGGTGGAGGCAGATACAATAGGGTCTTTTAAGAGACTGTTGGATAGGTACATGAAGCTGAGAAAAATAGAGGGCTTTGAGTAAGCCTAGTAATTTTTAGGGTAGGGACATGTTCGGCACAGCTTTGTGGGCTGAAGGGCCTGAATTGTGCTGTAGGTTTTCTATGTTTCTATATATATAAAATGTATGTATACTTGGACATAAGTGTTTATTTGTGTGTGGTCGAGTGTCATATAGCAAGTCTGAGCTATCAAGCACCCACATTCACACTAACCCTACACTAATCCCATTTTATTCTCCCCACTTTCCAATCAACTCGCTTTAGATTCTACCATTCACCTATACACTAGGGGCAATTTTCAGTAACCAATTCACCTACCGACCTTTGGGATGTGGGAGGAAACCGGAGCTCTCCGAGGAAACACACGCAGTCACAGGGAAAATGTGCAAACTCCACGCAGACAACAGCTGAGGTCGGGATTGACCCAGGTCTCTGGAGCCGTGAGGCAGCAGCCCTACTTGCTATACCACTGTGCTGCCTATTTGGGATGTAGGATTGTGTAATAGATCATACATATGATCTGAGCTGAGTAATCCGTACACTTGGTCAGGTGTACAATTCGGCTGAGTTTTGAAGCAAATACTGAAATAAATGTTTAACAGTAAGCAGCCAAAACCAGCATCTGATAAATACAATACTTCTCACAAAACAAAATCAAACACCAGGACAAGATTTTTCAAACAATGTGTATTTTTTCAATGTATGAAAATGCCACTCAACCAAAAACCCTTCTTGCTCTGTGAGTTGTAAACAAACCCTGTGCCTTTAACCTCTGCCATTCCTGCCTCATCCAGTGGTTCTCACTCTCCCAGATAAATTATATGGAGTTATGGATCTCATCATCTGAGCAGCCTTTTATTTTTCCAATGTGCTTCTAACAGTCGCTCAACAGTCGAACACATATTTTCTGTAAATGCATCATATGCCGCTTGTTCACACACGATGAAAATGGCTTGCCCATAATTACAGTGGAGCCCTGAACAGGTTTGCTCCTAATTGGAGATTTCTGTTCAAGATGGTATTAAAGCAAATTGACAGTCGTTAGTCTGGTATCAGAATGATCGTGCTAATTAGCAGCAGCTCGGATGGAGAGGGCTTCAGTGCTTGTGCAGGCCGGTGGGAGAGTCAACCAACAATGGTTTCTGACAAATAAGTGGGTTGCAACTCCAACCTAGTGTCCAGGCACAGAAGGACACAAAACCTTGCCAACCTGTAATGGCAAGGCAGCAGGAGAGGGTGCAGAGCAGCGATGGACAGCACAGTCAGCAAGTGCTTTTGATTAACTTTTGGTGGCATCGCGTGACCAAGAGTGAGATTCTTAGAACCTCTAAAGAAAGAGACCATTTGGCCCATTGAATCTCTGCTGACTTCTCATAGAGCGATCCCATCCAGCTCTTTCCCAAAGGCCCGAGTACTTATCCAATTCCCTTTCCAAGGTTCTGTTTCCACCACTGCTACAGGCTTTGAGTTCCTGACCATTACCATTCTCCACGTAAAAAAAAACTTTCCTCTCATGTACCTCTAGCCAAAAATTTGAAATCTGAGTCTCCCGGACTTTGAACCATCTGCTAATGGGAACAGCTTCTTTCTATCTCCCCCAGTCATGATCTTGTATACTTCTGTCAAAGCTCTTTCCAATCTCCTGCTCTCCGAGGAGAAACTAAGGGATATTTTTGTTCTAACCAATTCACAAGAGGACAAGACCAGCATGCATTGTCCTCCATGGTTTACATCGGTGAATAGTTAAGAGTTAACCAAATGATGTTTGTGGGTCTGAAGTCACTCATTAACCAGACAAGCCCCTTCCCTAAAGTGCATTAGCCACTCAGATGTTTTTTTTTTTAAACACAACCGTCAGTAATAACATGGTCACTATCATGGTTACAGTTTTATTCCTCAGCTGCCTGGGTGAGATTTGGACTCTCAATCATCTGTCCAAGGTTTGGTAGGATTTTGACTAGCCCTGCCACATAACCACAATGCTGTTGTGCCCCTGAGGTAAATGAGCGACCAGGAATCAGAGTAACATTAGATACTTGTTACACATCATCATTGAAGAAACCCAGAAGTTTAATGGTAAAAGAAAAATTCGGAGACGTTGATCCCAAGAACTGGGAAAGAAGGAATTAAGAGTGGCAGAAATGATGATTGGACCAAATGTCAACATGAGAGAGGCACACAGGTGCGAGGGAACTTGCATCGGATGACGTGTCTTCAGCTTGGGAAGAGGAGAGGAATGTTCAACATTCACACAAAGGAAAGATGTCCTTGAGAATTGTTAGTGTCAATCATTGGTTTACCTAACACACAGGAATGCAAGAGGCTGCAGAGAGCAGTGGACACAGCCTGGTCCATCACAGGTACAATCTTCCCCACCATTGACAGCATCTACAGGAGCTACAGCTTCAAGAAGGCAGCATCTATCATTAAGGATCCCCACCATCCGGGTCATGCCCTCTTCTCACTGCTACCATCGGGCAGGAGGTACAGAAGCCTGAAGTCCCACATCGCCATGTTCAGAACAGCTACTTTCCTACAACCATCAGGTTCTTGAACCAACCTGCACAACCCTAACCCTATCTCAGCCACAGAACACTACAGACCACCTCTTGCACTGCCATGGACTTGTCTCTGTTTGTGTCTTGTGTCTTTTTTTTCTCTTCACTGTCTTCTATAATTTATGTTGTGTGTTGTCTGTGATGCTGTGATGCTGCAAGCAAGTTTCTCATTGTACCTGTACCTCACTATACTTGTGCACATGACGATAAACTCAACTTGATTTGACTACCCATAATTTAATTGGGTTGGCAGAGACAAAGTATTCGGGGGCCATGCTTCTTGAGATTACTGGGGCTGGTTTTGTCTTTACTGGAGAGAATCCCACAGTTTCCTTCACACAATCCAGGCCTTTCTGCTCTTTGGGAGGCTGCTGATGTGTGACAAAGCACCTTCCCTTCGAGCACTTTCCTCTCCTTTCCAGACTCTGTAAGACCACCCAACACTTCTTGAGCTTGTGGGACATTGCACGTGTTCTAGAACATAATGTGCTAAAGGCCCAGGTCACTTTTCTAATGCGATAAAAAAAATCCTGCTGCATTTTGACCTTGCCAAATGTGGTCTAATTAAATTGTAGCGAAGTCTTGGCAGGCTGCGGAACAGGCTGCTTGCTAGAGGATCGAGAAGATTTTACCCCCTGAAAATGAACACAACAAACTGTAAGCTTTTTTTTAGTATATATATAAAAGATTCTTATCTGAAATAATTGATGACAAAATAAATCCTTGGATTAAGTTTGCTGAAACAATGGAACTCCACTGGAGGATTCCTCTGCTGATCCAGTGGGATTTGGCACGCAGTATCAATAGGCCTGAGCAGATGATCGAGGCTGGGAGATGTCAATAGGAGTGGAGAGAGGGGAATAAAGGGAGATGGCAGGTGGTGGGTGAATTGTGAATGGATGGGTCCAGGGCTGCCAATCTGCCATGGTTTGTTGCCCCATTCTATCCATGGCCATTGTCTGCAGTGTCCTCTTATTGACACATGTCCCAGAAAGAAGGGAGGAGAGACAGGTAGCAATAGCTCGGTCCCTGGACAGACAATCTCATTTTATTCTCCCCACATTCTCATCAGTTTCCCCCCAGATTCTACCGCACATCTACACACTTAAGACAATTTACAGCGGCGCATGTGCTTGGGATGCGAAAGGAAACCAGAGCGCCTGGAGGAAACCCACGGGGTCAAACACGCAAACTCCACACACAGAGCACCCGAGGTCAGGGTTGAACCCAGGTCTCCGGAGCCGTGAGGCAGTGGCTGTACCAGATGCACTGGCCCCAGATTGTGGTGATGAGCTGCCTTCTTGACCGCTGCAGTCGTTCTGGTGAAGGTGCTCCCACACTGCCGTCGAGGAGAGAGTTCCAGGATTTAGACCCACTGATGACGAAGGACTGGAAATAGGTTTCCATTTCAGGATGGTGTCCCACTCGAAGGGGAACCTGTAGGTGATGACATTCCCACGCATCTGCCGCCCTTGTCATCCTTGGTGGTAGAGATTATGGGATGGTGAAGTGCAGTCGGAGTAGCCTGGGCAAGTGACTGCAGTGCATTTTGTAGACGGTTCACACTGCAGCTACTGTGCTCCAAGCACTGGAAGAAACAAATGTTCACAGTGGTGGATGGGGTGCCAATCAAGTAGATTGCTTTCTCCTAAATGGTGCTGAGTTTCTTGACCATTGTTGACACGAGACTCATTCAGGCAAGTGGAGAGTACTCCATCACACTTTTCGCCCTTGTAGATGATGGAACGGCTTTGGGGCATCAGATAGCGAGTTACTTACAACAGGATACTCATCCTCCAACCAACTCTTGTAGTCAGAGTACTTAAGCAGTTGGTCCAAACGAGTTTGTAGTCGATGGTGAAACCCCAAGATATCGATGCTAGGGAACTCGATGATGAACGTCAAGGGTAAATAGTTAGCCTCTCTCTTGTTGGAGATTCTCATTGGCTGGCACTTTTGTGGTGTCAACGTTACCTAACCGAGTTTGTCCAACATGTTAATTTTTAATGTTCCCAGTACTTGTCTACAGAATACTCTCACTTGTTTCATTGCCTAGTGGAGAGAATTTTCTTTCCTTAAACCTACTCTTTTGCATTCATTGGCACTTACATTGCTTTGCTTCAGGTAACACAGCAGGTAGAATAGCTCCAGTAACCCGGGTTCGATCCTGACCTCCGGTGCTGTCTGCGTGGAGTTTGCACGTTTTCCCTATGAATGCGTGGGTTTGACTCCCTCATTCAAAACTTGTGTGGTTTGGTAGGATAATTGCCCACTGTAAGTACCCCCTGGTGTGTGGGTGAGTGGTAGTATCAGAGGAGAGTCGATGGGAATGTGAGGAGAATAAAATGGAATTAGCATAGAATTAGTGTCAATGGATACTTTAAGGTTGTTGCAGACCCAGTGTGCTGAAGAGTCCGTTTCAATGCTGTATGTCTCTATGACTCTAATTGGAAGGTGGTACCAATGGCTTGTAGTTCTCTGCAGGCTTGTGGCTTTATTCACAGAAACAGAACAGGCCAGGAAGATCTATGTTCAACCCACGCAGATTCAGAAGATCAAACTGACCTCTGGTTCCGCAGGCCGGCAAGAGAGGAAACTGCAGGTTCCAGGCACTGGTCATGGAGGAAGATGCCTTCAGCGTCTGTGTGTGGGGCAGGTGTGGGTAGATAGGTGGAGACAAGTGGGGTGCTCTCTCAAATTCAACAACAATATGAATTTGAATGTATATGTAACACCTCCATTAAACCATCCCACAGCAAGTCAGCAGAGCAAAACCTGAAACTGAACCACTGACAATTTGGTAGAATGATTGGAGAAGTAGTTTCAAGGAATAGCTGGGTGCCTTTGGGTGAATTTTGCAGTTGAATAGTCTGCTTCTACTTCCATTGGCAGAACAGCTGATTGAAAATATCCAGCAGAATTTCCTGTAATAGGTCCCCCTTACAGCGGGAGGAATAAACAACTGCTCTGCACTATCTTCCACTCAGTACACAAGTGTGATACAAAGTACAGGGAAATGTCAGTTACCACCTACTGATTGTGCTGAAAAGGTCATGTCAGTATACATATGTGGAGTGAGAGGGGAGAGGGAACGATGAGGAGGAATTTCTTCCCTCAGTGGGAAGTGGGCGGTACCTCAGGAAGCAGCATCCACCACTAAGGACCCTCACCATCCGGGACATGCCCTCTTCTCGTTACTACCATCAGGGAAGAAGTACAGGAGCCTGAAGACTCTCACAATTCAGGAACAGCTTCTTCCCCTCCACCATCAGATTTCTGAACGGTCCATGAATCTATGAACACGACCTCGTTACTCCTTTTCTTTGCACTGTCTATTTATTTTTGTAATTTATAGTAATTTTATATCTTTGCACCGTGCTGCTGCCGCAAAACAACAAATTTCACGTCATACAAGTCAGTGATAATAAATCTGATTCTGAAGTGAACCTTTGGAATTGGAGTCACAGAGTTATACAGCACGGAAACAGGCCAACTTGTCAATGCTGACCAAGGTGAGCTAGTCTCATTTGCCTGCATTTGGCCCATATCCCTCTGAACCTTTCCAATCCATGTACCTGTCCAAATGTCTTTTAAGCTTTGCAATTGTACCCACCTCTACCTCTGGCAGCTCATTCCACATTCCCAGCCCCCTCTGTGTGAACAAGTTGCCCCTCAGCTCCCCTTTAAATTTATCCCCTCTCACCTTAAATCTGTGCCCTCTAGTTTTAGAGTCCCCTACCCTAGGAAAAAGAACGTGATCATTCACCTCATCTCTGCCCCTTGAGATTTTATATACCGCTATAGGGTCACTCCTCAGCCTCCTATGTTCCAGGTCAAAAAAAAACAGCCTATCCAGTCTCTCCTTATAACTCAAGTCCTCCAGTCCCACTAACATCCTTGTGAATCCTTTCTGTTCCCTTTCCAGTTTAATGACATCCTTCCTGTAGCTGGGTGACCAGACTGCACACAATACTCTGTGCGGTCTCACCAATTTCTAGTACAGCTGTAACATGACATCCCAGCTCTTCTGCTCAATACCCTGACCAATGAAGGCAGGTGTGCCAAATGCCTTCTTCACCACCCTGTCTACCCGCGTCACACTTTCAAGGAACTATGTACTTGTACACCTAGGTCTCTCTGTTCCACAACACTCTCCAGGGCTTTGCCATTGACTGTGCAAGTCCGGCCCTTGGTTAACACCAAAATGCAACACTTTGCATTTCTCCAAGTTAAATTCCATCTGCCACTCCTTGGCCCACTTTCGTAGTTGACAGAGATTCTGTCGTAATCTCAGATAACCTTCTTCACTGTCCACTATACCACCAATTTTGTTGTTATTTGCAAACTCAATAACCATGCCAACCGCATTTTCATCCAAATCGTTATTAGAGATGATGAACAACAGAGGACTTGAATCGATCCCTGTGGCACACCACTGGTCAGAGGCCTCCAATCTGAGAAACAACCCTCCACTAACACCCTTTGATTCCTACTGCCAAGCCAATTTTGTATCCAATTGGCTCACTCACCCTAGATCCCATGTGATCTAACTTACTGGAGCAGCCTACAACGTCGGACATTGTCAAAGACTTTGCTGAAGTCCATGTAGACAACATCTACCACCCTGCCCTTGTCAATCCTCTTGCTCACTTCTAAAAAAACTAAATTAAATTCACAAAACACAATATTCCAAGCACAAAGCCATGCTGACTATCTCGAATTAGTCCTTGCCCTTCCATATGCAGGTAGATCCCGTCTCCCAGAATCTCTTCCAGTAACTTTCCCACCACTACTTCAGACACCTGTGGAGGTGGAGTCACTGAGTATATTCAGGGCGGAGATTTCAACTCCAAATCAAAGGGTAGGCAGAGAGAGCGAGAAGATGGTCTAGAAGCCAAGATTGGATTGACCATGAATTTGCTGAAGAGCAGAGCAATTCTGAGGGGCTGATTGACCTACTCCTGCTTCTTATGGAGTCTAAGTGGGGGAGAAAGATGGAAACGGAAGGTGCAAGTTGAAAGTTTGATTGCTTCCCAGCTGACAATTTCTTGAATAAGACACCAACCAGGGAATCTGACTGATCACACCTCCTGCGATGCTGTAGGGACCATATTCACCAAACACAATTAAAATGACCTTGAACTCTGCAGGATGTATCCTCTTTAAGTAATTGATAACCTGAAGTAATATCAAAGCAGCTCTCTCAGGACAACAGCATCTCACAGTGTGAAATATTGTTCTGCATCTGTTAGAATTAACTGGTGAATTAAACTCACTCCAAAATTCAGAAATAGAGTATTTTCACAATAACCGTGCAACAAATTACATTGTGAAGCCTCAGTTTACAACATGGAAGAAGACCACTCAAACCTCACCAAAAAGGGCTAGCAGGACCATGATGGTCTGAATGCTCTTCTTCCATGTTGTTGAATCCCAGCGCTTGGTCCTTAACCCTATAGATTATGGCACAGCGAGTGCATTTTCAAGTAGTTTTTAAGCATAGTGAAGCTTTATGCTTCTACGACCATTTCACTAAGTGAGTTTCAGAACCAACCCCTCCCCTCTGGGTGAAAAATAGTCTTCCTTAACTACCCTTTAATGCTCTTAACTTAACTCTGTGCCCCATTATTGTTTTTAAATCACCTTAAGCAAAATGTCCAAAGCATCTGCCTAAAATTCGTTTATTCACTTTCTGGGATCTAGGCATTACAAAATTTATTATCTGTCCCCATCTGCTGCTGAGAAAGTGGTGGAGAGCCACCTTGACCTTCTGTAGCTCTTCTGGTGAAGATTTTGGGGAGAGAGTTCTAGGATTTAGACCCAAAGACAATGAAGGATCAGTAATATACAGTATTTACAAATAAGGATGGTGTGCGACTTGGAGGGGAGCCTGCAAGTGGTGGTGTCTCCTGGCATCTGCTGCCCTTGTCCTTCCTGATGATAGAGGTTGTGGGTTAGGGAGGTACTGTTGGACTAGCCTGGGTGAGGAACTGCAGTGCATTTTACAGATATTGCACACAGCAGCCACAGTGTGTCACGGGTGGGAGCAATGAACATTTAGGGCAGTGGAGGGTGGAGTACCTACCAATCCCACTTGAACAATCCAAAAACTTTTGACTGTCCATGGGAGATATTGGAACAAGTGACTAAAAGTTTCATCAAAGCTGTAGGATTACGGAAAGAGATATTGGTGCTAATGGTCTGTGCGGACTTGATGGGCTGAAGGGTCTGTTTCCGAGCTACATCTCTCCATGACTCCGGACATGAAGGGAATTCTAGAGCCGAAGTCAGATGTGATGGAGCGATTAAACATGGGGAACCGCCGATCTAGAGGGATGTCGTGCTCTTGAAGGGAGGCTACAGATGTAAGGAGTGGTGGTGCAATGGAGAACAAAGGTAGAATTTTCAAATCGAGGCAGGTCAGGATCAATAATCGTTTCTTGCCTTCACTAGTGCCCCCGTGGTTCCCAGCGACCCACAGCATACTGCAGGGTAAACTCTGCATCTCCAAAGGTGTCAGTCTGGGATCACAGCTCCCAGTGTAGAAGGGAGAGTGAAGACCAGCAGCACATATCAAGGAGAAACAGGGAAACTAGGGTGAAAATAATGACTGAACAGCAACTCCTCCTGGTCTGCCTTGCTCAGGCCCTGCACACCCTGGTTCTGCTGATACAGAACACTCACCCTGGGCGCCATGGCCGTGCAGCAGGTAGTGCTGCTGCCTCACTTCTCCAGCGACCCAGGTTCGATCCTGACCTCAGGTGCTGTCTGCGTGGAGTTTGCACGTTCTCCCTATGAGTCTATGGGTTTCCTCCCACAACCCAAACGTGTGCGCTGCCAGTCTAATTGGGTGCTGTAAATTGCCCCCGGTGTACGTGGCTGGCAGTTGATGGGCGCGTTAGAGAGAATAGGTTATGGGGAGAAAAGTGAGGCAATGGCATTGCACAGAGAGCCAGGATAGGCTCAATGGACTGAATGGCCTCCTCCTATACCATAGGAAACTATATGAGGACAATGTACACTTATATAGAGCACTACAGCACAGTACGGGCCCTTCGGCCCACAATGTTGTGCCGACATTTTATCCTGCTCTAAGATCTATCTAACCCTTCCCTCACACATCGCCCCCTATTTTTCTATCATTCATGTGACTATCTAAGAGTCTCTTAAATGTCCCTAATGTATCTGCCCCCACAACCTCTGCAGGCAGTGCATTCCATGCACCCACCACTCTCTGTGTAAAAAAACTTACCCCTGACATCCCCTTATACCTTCCTCCAATCACCTTAAAATTATGTCCCCTTGTGTTAGCCATTGTCACACTGGGAAAAAGTCTCTGACTGTCCACTTGATCTATGCCTCTTATCATCTTGTACACCTCCATATATAGCACCTTTATCTTCCAATGGCACAACACAGGATCAATTTCAGACATTGGCAGTGAATTCTGGAACTGGGCCAACATGAATGTCCCTGACTCAGAGAAGCTTCACTAAGCACACTTACATTTTCTTTATTTCCACAGTTATTTATTTAAGATTTCCCCCACGCCTCCCCCTTGCCCTCTGCTTGTTCCGGCGTACATATCCCCTGCTGATGTTAAGTGGGCAGCATCCACTCCAGAAAGCACTCTCTCGTGAAGGTGGACAAACGAGCCTCGGGGATCAATTCCCCCAAGTTCCCCACTGGCACTGTTTCTGTGTTGAGTGGGAGGGGAGAGATTGGTCAGCTGGGCAACAGCCAGACCGAAAACAGGCACTCCCTCCCCTCAGTGCCAAGAGGTGCCCATCAGATACGAACCTTCCACAGAACCTGGCAATGCCAGGCCACTGAGACCTCCAAACTCACCAGCAAGCTCTTAAACCCAAAGTGTTTTGTCTTGGCAGCAGCTGACTGCATTCTCAGCCAATAGAAACCCCCAGTAGTCTTAAAATAAAATCCACTCCCTTTTCTGAAATAGAAGATGAGATGAGCCAAGGCAATGTAATAAAATCTGGGCATGTTGCAAACAAAGAAAGTTATAACTGGCTAAATGATTCAGACAAAATGCTGTTGTTTTTAAATAAACAAATGTAAAATGCTGCTTCTTCTTTATAATCTGCTTGGAGATTTTCAGAGTAGCAACATAAAAGCAAGTATTTACAGCTTTAAACAAAAATCAAAGTATGTTGGGTGTGCTGAACATGAAAAGATACACAGTTAGTTTAGAACCTGTCTCAGAAGAACCTGGAAAGGACTTGGATTAAAAACAGAGTACTGGAAGAACTCAGCGGATCGAGCAGCATCTGTGGAGGCAAAAGGTGTAAGTCGACATTTCAGTTTGAGGCCCTGCCCATCATCCCTTCTCCATCTGGTTCCACCTATCATCTACAAGCCTTTATCCTGCCCACCGTCCCTTATACTGCTATACACCAGCAACCTTTCCTCTTCCCTCTCAGTCCCTGGAAGACCCGAAACATCGACTTACACCTTTTGCCTCCACGGATGCTGCTTGACCTGTTGAGTTCTTCCAGCGTTCTGTTACTTGTTCCAGATTTCAGCATCGGCAGTCTCTTTTGCCTTTATGGACGTGAATTTTATTGAACTACATTGGAGAAGAGCTGTCATGTCAGCAATAGCAGCCATTTCACACTGTAAAATCTCCCGAACCGTAATCAGATGACCAACCAAGTTGGTCGTTTCTACTTGAGGTATCGTTTCATTAAAGAAGGTAGTGGACAACCATTAAACCTCCCGACATTGCTCACAAGGTTCAACAGGCTGAATGCAAGGAGGATTCTTCCCCATATTTTAAATACCCCAATCCTTGAACCATGTATTAATGGGAATGGTTTACACCTATCCATCACCATGAAGTCGTTTACCTCAATCAACTTTACTCTCAACATCCGACAAGGAGAACAAACACAACTTGTCTTCTGGCCAAAATTGTTCATCCCTCAAACCATTCTGGTAAGTTACTTTAAGTATGCCCAAATTTAGGCAGCACATTGGTGCAACTGGTAGACCTGCTGCCTCACAGCTTGTGGAACCCAAGTTCAATCCTGACATCCAATGCTGTCTGCGTGGAGTTTGCACGTTGCCCTGTGTCAGCGTGGGTTTCCCCCGGATGCACTGATTTCCTCCTACATCCCAAAGACGTGCAGGTTGGTAGGTTAATTGACCACTGTAAGTTACGCCAAGTGTTTAGATGAGTGGTATATATGAGAGAAGTTGAGGGGAATATGGGGAGAATAAAATGGACTAGGTGTAAATGGGTGCTTGAGGGTTAGCATGGATTCAGTGGACCGAAGGGCCTGTTTCTCCACTGTATGTCTCTACAATCGTTCCGACATTTACTACCATGTCAAATTTTCTTTGATAACATTCCTCTGGGACATATGCTGACATTAAAGGCTCTATATAAATACAAATTGTTGTTGTTGTTTCATTGATAGAAGGCCATATTTGGCACTGGATAGAATCATTCTGGAAGTGTGTGCCAAGCCCAGTTAGCATTTTAAGGAGAGGAACATGGGTTTACCTGACATGTAACATGGTTATGTACTAATGTAAAGAAGAACAAGATGACAAAGAGAGGCTTACAAAATATACACGGCATGCAACTATGAAACGTTCCTGGGAATTGGGACCTCTATCTTCCCCGAAAATGAATATTAAACATGAGCTGTGATTTTCCATCTGGCCTTGATATTTCAGACAGTGCTCCCAGGAAAGAATCCAGCTGTCCATCAACTGTCAGAATCTCTCATACCCTGGTCCCAGGGTAATGTGGCCCACCTCGTGTGTATCGCCTGGGTGAGCGAGCTAGTCCGCAGCCTTATTATTGCATTAGATGCAAGTGATAGGATTATTTGACGATGTAGAAGATTAATTTTCTCTTTAGAGCTCAGCTTGAGGCAGCACTAATCAGTGGGAGATCAAATTACCCACTTCTTCTCCTGTCAGTCTTCCTAACTCTGCCTGACAAGAGACATACCACATCTGTTCAAACCATCGACTACCTGAGAACTGTGTCTATGACCTGCCGTCAGATATAACCAGATATCTGTTTAATGCCTCCCACAGTAATGGACGGTGAAAACTCCAGCTCCTGTAACCTGGGTTGACTTTGACCACTCTATCTCGCTGTGACCTTGCTCGCTTTACACCCAACCCGACTTTTATTTGTCCCCAATGGATGTTGTCTTAAAATATAATGTGAAAGGTAAGCATACTTTTATCTGCCTTCCATAAGACCATAAGAAATAGGAACAGAATTGGGCTATTCAACCCATCAAGTGTGCTGCACCATTCAATCATGGCTGATTTTAGTCAACCCCATTAGAATATAGAGCAGTACAACACAGGAACAGGCCCTTTGACCCACAATGTTGTGCCAAACTAATTAAACTAGTAATTAAAAGCCCCCAAAATTAGTCCCTTCTGCCTACACAAGTCCATATCCCTCCATTTTCTACATATTCATGTGTCTATCTAGAGCCTCTCAAACACCTCTATCGTATCTGCTTCTACCCCGACCCCTGGCAGCACATTCCAGGCACCCACCATTCTGTGTAAAAAATCTGGCCCCGCACATCTCATCACCTTTGAACTTACCCCTTCTCTCCTTAAATGCATACCCAGTCTCCCACCTTCTCCCCATAACCCTTAATCCCCTTACCAATCAAGAACCTATCAACCTCTGCCTTAAATACACTCAATGACTTAGCCTCCACAGTCCTCCGTGGCAACAAATTCCACAGATTCAACACCCGCTGGCTGAAGAAATTCCTCCTCATCTCAGTTCTAAAGGGACATCCCTAAATTCTGAGGCCATAGCCTTGGATCCTAGACTCTCCTACTAATGGAAACATCCTCTGCACGTCTACTCTATCCAGGCCTTTCAGTGTTCAGCAGGTATAAATAAGATCCCCACCTGAACTTCATCGAGTACAGGACCAGAGCCATCAAGCACTCCTCATACATCAAGTCTTTCATTCCCAGGATCATTCGTGTGAACCTTCTCTGGACTCTCTCCAGGGCCAGCACATCTTTCCTTAGATATCAGGCCCAAAATTGCTCACAATATTCCAAACGCGGTCTGACCAACGCCTTATAAAGCCTCAGCAGTACGTCCTTGCTTTTATGCTCCAATCCCCTCGAGACAAATGCTAACATTGCATTTGCCTTCCATCTCCTCTGCAATTGCATATAAACTAGAACTAATCCACTTAGGCCCTGGGTCAACTTTAGCACAAAGAATAGAATCATAGACATTTACAGCACAAGCCATTTGGCCCATCATGTCCATGCCAATGGAAAGTGGACTTCAGCCTAATCCCACTTCCAGAGCTCTGTTGTATCCTTACAGTTTATGCCTCTTCAACAGCTCATCCAGGTGTTGTTTAAATGTGGTGAAGGGTCTACCTTCACCTTTCAGGCAGTGAGTTCCAGACCCCAGCACTCTTTCAGAGAAATATTTTTTTTATTTGATGCCCTCTTCATCATTCACCATGCCCCTTGGTTCCTGACCTTTCTGCTCAGGGGAGTAGGTTTGTCCAGGCCTCTCATAATTTTATACCAATTAAATCTTCCCTTGATTTTCTTTGTTCAATCCTGACATCCACTGCTGACATCCAAATCAAAACAGCCCCAACCGAAATGAAAATCTAAACCAAATCTGAAATAAAAACAGAAAATTCTGGTAACACTCAGCAGGTCAGGCAGCATCTGCAGAGACAGAAACAGAGTTAATGTTCCAAGTTGAAGACCCTTTGTCAGAACTGGGCAAGAAAGACAAACGAGGTGTCCTGTAGCCCTGCTATTAGCAACTCATAACACAAATAATCTGCCTCCAACTCCCACATTAACCCATTTGACAGAACTGCCCTTCCCCACAGCAATCCTGGTCTCACCCTACCAAAGGTATTCTCTTTGTCCTATCCATCCCTCTTGTCACCTTCTCTGCAACATAAAATTAGCTTGCTTATCTGTCTTCCCCAGTTCTAAAGCATCTTTGATTGGAAATGTTAACTCTGTTTCTTTTTCCACAAATGCAACCAAGGTAGGAAAGGTTTAGAGGGCTATCAGCCAAATACAGGCAAATGGGACGAGCTTAGGTGGGCACCTTGGTCAGCATGGACGAGTTGGGCTGAAGGGCCTGCTTCCGTGCTGTGTTACTCTATGACCTGACCTACTGAGTGTTTCCAGCATTTTCCTTTGCTGTATTAGCCTCACCTAGAAAGTCTCTCCTCAGAGCTAACCCTCTCCAACCCCAGTAATATCCTCATAAACCTCCTCTGCCCCCTCTCTGGGGAATGTTACATCCTTCCTGTTGCTTGATGACCAGAACTGTACACAATAATCAGGGCGTGGCCCAACTAATACTCAGTTTAATTCCACCGGGACAAATTTTGGAATGGGAAGGACACCACAAATGGCATCAAACTCCTTCCCTCTCCACATCCCCCACCAAAACAGACCCCTTATGAGGGGAAAATCAGCTGGAATTTCTGCTCCTCAATTACGTGGGTCAGAGACCAAAATAATTGAACTCCTCTTGATTGAAAG